>NC_045961.1:67205253-67515121 GCF_010909765.2 Amblyraja radiata
TTTTAATCACCTTCTGTCCCCTCTGTCCAGCTTCCGGGTTCACCGTTCGCAGGAGTTCCCACGGTACCCGCAAGAGTTATTACGGATATCGCACTGGCCACTACGTTCATATAATGTTGCAATACTCAACCACAAGTGTACAAGTCAATCTTGGAGAAATTCAAACTTTCTTGAATTTTCTCCCGAGTGACCAAGTTACACGATGACCTGCCGTTAGCGCTACGGTGGTCCACGGTGGTCCACGAATGCCGTACTGTTATCGCACGAGGTTCCCACGATGTTAAACTCCGGTTAACTCTTGCGTCAAGTCGCCCCGTGAAAAGGCCGCTTAACAATGGTCCCTTACCGCGAATCGGCTTCAACTCCTTCAACTGCCAACTGCGGTTTATTTTCATCCCGGACGAGGTCTTGATCTACCACCTGTCATGGGACCACTGGAGGGTCGCTCCAGTTGAGGTGATCTGTGGTCTTTTTTTGGCCGTTTTCGGCC
The DNA here is from genome assembly GCF_010909765.2 of Amblyraja radiata. Taxonomy (NCBI): domain Eukaryota; kingdom Metazoa; phylum Chordata; class Chondrichthyes; order Rajiformes; family Rajidae; genus Amblyraja; species Amblyraja radiata. Next base: position 67,205,744 of record NC_045961.1, read on the forward strand.
GTTGAACGATCGTCCCCCTGCGGCCTATACAGCTAGCCGCCAGAACTGCTAGAATCCCTGCATGCTGCCCGGAGAGGACGCTGGTGTTGACTGTTTGCCGCTTCTCCGCCCGCTGACCCCCCCCCCTGTCTGTTACCTACCTGTTACCTGTTACCTACCACCTACCTGCCTGTCTGTTCCCTGCCTGTACCTGTGCCTGTGCCTGTGCACCATCGACGCTGGACACCTCCTGTGCCTGTTCTCCATCGATGCTGGATGCTGGATGCTGGGCACCTCCTGTGCCTGTGCACCATCGATGCTGGACACCTCCCTGCACCAGCTGGATCTTCTCTGCACCCGCACCGCTGGACAACCTCTCTACACCTGCACTGCTGGACAACCTCTCTGCACCTGCACTGCTGGATACTCTCTGCACCCTCATCACTGGACTACCTCTGCACCCTCATCACTGGACTAGCTCTACACCTGCTCTGCTGGACAACCTATTTGCTCCCTCAATTGCTGGACACCTCGCTGCATCTGCATTGCTGGTCAACCACTTTGCTCCCTCACTGCTCGACACCTCGCTGCACCCGCTCTGCTGGACAACCTCTCTGCTCCCTCACCGCTGGATACTCTCTCCACCTGCACCTGCACCGCTGGACACCTCTCTGCACCCTCACCATCATGCTCAAATACTCAACTCTGCAGATGACTGGTTTCTTCAACAACCACATCCCATCCTGCATCCAGGTCATTCAACAGCTTGGACTTCTGCGTCGACCCCGTTTCATCCACAGAGGCTCTCGGCGCAGGCTTGTCTGCTTCAACCACGGACATTCCATTCCATCCATCTGCTCACTACCGCGCTCTGCCCCCCCCCCCCTCACTCGCGTCACCCCCCATCCCAGCTGACCGAACGTACTGTCAACCGGGACAACCTCAGATCTCTCCAGCCTGCCCCCATCCCTCCACCCTCTCATAATGCCAACTTTGCCCTCCTCAACACCAGGTCGCTCAACAACAAAGCCCTTGCCCTCCATGAACTAATCCTTGACAACACTCTGGACTTCCTTCTGCTCACTGAGACCTGGCAACAACCCAATGTCTTCTTCTCCCTCAATCAAACATCCCCACCTGGATTTAATTACATTTCCAAGCCCCGCCCCTCCCGCCATGGAGGTGGCCTCGCTGTTATTTTATCCAGAATTTTCGTATCATTGAACTCACCTTACCCCCAGTAGCATCATTTGAATTCCTCGCCTTCAAAGCCATTTCCTCCATGACAGTCATCCTCATTTACCGGCCACCTAAACCAAACCCCTCCTTCCTATCTGACTTCACTGAACTCCTCACACTTGCCTCATCCCTCTCCCCACATCTGCTGCTACTTGGTGACTTAAATATTCACATGGACTCCCCTACCTGCAAGCTTGCATCTGAATTCGCCTTTTTACTGGACAACTTCTCTCTCACTCAGCACGTCACCTTTCCCACCCATGACAAAGGTCACATCCTTGACCTGGTCTGCTCCACAAATCAACCGGTACTCGACCTCCATCCTTGCCTCTTCCCCCTCTCTGATCATAAGCTTATACGGTTCACCGTCCCTTCTCCGACACCTCGCCCCCACTTCCTCCGAGAAATCACCTTCCGTAATCTAAAATCCATTGATCCCCACCATCTCTCTGACCTGCTCTCCACCACTCTCCCCCTGGACTCAACCCCCATCTCACCTGATGATCTTACAAACCATCTCAACTCCACCTTGTCTACCTCCCTCAACACTCTGGCCCCCCTCAAAACAAGAACCGTAACTTTCAACACATCTTCACCCTGGTACACACCTGCACTTCGTAAACTGAAACAGACTGGTCGCCAACTCGAACGACTTACAAATAAATCATCTCTCACAGTCCACCTTGAAGCTTACAAACTCCACCTCACTGACTACAAAGATGCTCTCATTGCTGCAAAATCTGCCTACCTCTCCTCCATATTCACCGATCCCTGCCTAAACCACAGAACCCTCTTCTCCACAGTGGGCAACCTCCTCAAGCCTCGAGCCAACACTCTCCCTACCTCTACTCCGGCTCTCTGCAACTCATTCCTCCACTTTTTCGCTGATAAAATCAGCAACATCTATCAATCTTTATCCCCTGTACCCGACTCCCCAGCATCTACTCCACCACCTACCAAGGCCCCTCCTTTCAACAACTCCACTGACCTCCTTACCCCTCCTCCACACTGCTTCCTCTCCCAGTTTGACCTGGTCACCCCTATTGAAATCTCCAAATTCATCAGCTCTTCCAAACCCACTACGCGTCCCCACTCCCCTGTTGAAGTCCTGCCTCCCTGTTATCTGCCCCTACCTCACTAATCTCTTCAACTCTTCATTGTCCCAAGGAATTATCCATTCCGCTTTCAAAACTGCTGCCGTTACACCAATCTTAAAGAAATCTGGTCTTGATCCCTCCTCTCCCATTAACTACCGCCCAATCTCAAACCTCCCCTTTCTTTCAAAAACCCTGGAGCGTATCGTTGCGTCGCAACTTCATTCCCACCTCCTTGCGTATAACCTACTTGAACCCCTCCAATCTGGCTTTCGCCCCCTCCATAGCACAGAAACTGCTCTCCTCAAAGTCCTCAACGACCTCCTCACCTCTGCTGACACTGGTTCCCTCAACATCCTCATCCTCCTCGACCTGAGCACAGCCTTCGATACAGTGAACCATAACATTCTGCTCACCAGACTCAAGGACCTCGGCATTGAAGGCTCTGCACTCAGCTGGCTTTGTTCCTACCTTTCCAACAGATCCCAATTCATCTCTCTTCACAACCACACCTCTGTACAGCCACAGTCACTCAAGGCGTTCCCCAAGGCTCCGTACTCGGCCCCCTCCTCTTCATCATCTACATCCTCCCCCTTGGTCAGATACTCCGCCACTTCAATCTGGACTTCCACTGTTACGCTGATGACACCCGGATCTACTTTGGCACCAAATCCCCCCACAAACCCCCCCCCCCCCCCCTCTCCCATATCAACTCCTGTTTGTCAGCTATAAAAACCTGGATGCAACATAATTTCCTCAAACTCAACAGCGATAAGACAGAATAGTAAGATTAAACGAGAACTTACCAGTTTGAAGTTTGATCTTTATTTTATGAGGAGGAACGTTGAGGGACTACGTGAAAAACCCCGCTTGGACGCATGCGTTTCATTCTTCAAAGCAGCGGTGTGAAATCACAGATAACTGTAATGACTAAACATAGTAAGATTAGACAACAGATACCAGTTCAGACTATGATCAAGGGTGGGAGCGGAGGGCACGTAGTCCCTCAACGTTCCTCCTCATAAAATAAAGATCAAACTTCAAACTGGTAAGTTCTCGTTTAATCTTACTATTTTACTTCGGAGTCACGTGAGTGACTACGTGAAGATTTTAAAGCTCTGTGATTTCATGCCGTGGAACGAGTCCATGCATCACATCTGCCTTGATTTTTGGGGAGAATAGAGTTAACATCATTAGACATCAATACGATATTGAAATCCAACAGTAAAAATATTAACACCAATTATTGCCCCTATTTATGGATATATTATAGTACAGAACTTAAATTTGTTTCTGCAAATGTTCCAGGTTCAATGACTGGTTTGTTATAAAGTCGTTGGAAAATTCCTCCATTGACCATCCTGCTGTCTTGAGGATTAGGTCCATTGGTACATCCAACTTCATAGCTGCCAATGTAGCTGCAGCCCTGGTGGAGTGAGATTTGAAATGCTAGTGTCCACTCCAGCCTATTTAGGACTTGTTTTAGCCATCTAGAGATGGTCTGGACTGTCACTGTTTTGACTGGCTGTTAGTAGCTGATTAAAGTGACATTTCTTCCCTCTGATGATCTTAGTATACTTCATGTATGATAGTAAGTGAGTTATAATACAGAGACGACCATCTGTAGGGTAGGCACTGAATTCTGTTTTTTTTTAGGTTTTTTTTTAGGCGTGTTGACCCCTGTCTGTTCTGTATGACTATTACACTGATGTAAACCTTAAATTCCAGATGAATTAATCATGTTGTCCAACCTTATTTTCTGTGGTGACTGGACCCTTTGTGGCGTGACCAGGACCATCAGCATGACTGTTTTCATAGTCAGTTTCCGTAGGAACAGAGCTGTAGCTGGAGACCAGTTTCTTAACATGGTCAGTACAATGCTCACATCCCATATTTGGGAGTACCTGGTTCTTGGGGACTAATTTTAAAAATGCCCCTCATGAGTTTGTTTACCAGGGTTTGTCCCAACAGAATGCCGCTCTCTACCTTCGACAGGTATGTTGACAGAGCACTTATGGCGCAGTTGATGGCACTATGACTGAGCCTCTCATCGTAATGGAGGCTTGCCAGGAATTCCAGAACAGACGGGATGTTCATAGATCTGTGGGTGATGATTATTGTTGTGACAGTACTTCCCATTATTAGATGATACCAAGTACTGATGTTTGGGTGGACTGTCTATGACCCGCTGAAATAATTCCGCATTCGGTCCGTCAGTCCCAGGTGTAGCAGAGGTGCTTACAACTCTAAATAAATAGGTTAATATATAATAGTGACATGGATAACTCCCCTTGTTGCGGGAAGACCCAGTAAGTTAGGTCTATGATGGATGGTGATGTATGGTTCTGACCCAAGTTGATATCACCAGACCCATGGTTGTGTAGGGCAATCAGGTTTTATCAAAATTCGAGACGTGGAGTCTATAGTTTCTTCCTAAATACCCGACTGATGAGGCAAAGGGAGGGATGCATAAAGGATCCCCCAATCAGCGAAGATACATCTGAACCACTGCCCCAGGTTCTGGCTCCCAAGAACATAATTTGATAACTGGTAAGAGCATGGATGTGAATAGGTCGTTATCTGGTGTTCCATACCGGCTGTTCCAGCAATACATATTTTATCCAACATCCATACAGTGTTTTTAGACTTAGCGTGACCTGTTGTCTGCCACTAAATTCAGTTTCCCTGGTAGTTGGAAGCTGATATCCAATCTCTATCTGGATACGCTATTAATCCAGATTAATAGAGACAGTAACTCTTAAGCGGCCTTTTCACGGGGCGACTTGACGCAAGAGTTAACCGGAGTTTAACATCGTGGGAACCTCGTGCGATAACAGTGCGGCATTCGTGGACCACCGTGGACTACCGTAGCGCTAACGGCAGGTCATCGTGTAACTTGGTCACTCGGGAGAAAATTCAAGAAAGTTTGAATTTCTCCAAGATTGACTTGTACACTTGTGGTTGAGTATTGCAACATTATATGAACGTAGTGGCCAGTGCGATATCCGTAATAACTCTTGCGGGTACCGTGGGAACTCCTGCGAACGGTGAACCCGGAAGCTGGACAGAGGGAACAGAAGGTGAGTAAAAATTATCTTATGTGGGATTGAATTTAAAAAATAAATAAAAATAAAGATTTGCATCCGCATATGGACATCAACTTATTCATGAGTTATGTTAATGAGATTCAAGAAAATAACTATAATCTTTAAAAGGGACTTTAAAAGGGACTATACTGAAAGGTTACGCATTTTTATGGTCCGTCAGAAATTTTTCACATGTACTTCTCTGAGAGATACAGGTCGGAGTCCTCGGGTCCAGGGGTCCGGAACGCTACCAATCAATGTTGTACAGAGACCCGTGTAAGGAATGAACTGCACATGCTGGTTTAAACCGAAGACAGACACAAAAAGCTGGAGTAACTCAGCGAGTCAAGCAGCATCTCTGGAGAAAAAAAGCTGATGTTTCGGGACGAGACACATCTTCAGACTCAATTCCGATTAGGCTGTCTGAAGAAGGGTTCCGGTGTTGGGGGAGTCCAGAACCAGGGTCCCAGTTTTACAGTCTACCGTGGGAACTCTTTAACTCAGTAAAGTAAAGTAGCCTTTATTGTCATATCAGCGCACAGGCAGCAGTTGACTGTTGCTCTATTCAGTTTCCCAGGGGGTCGGGACGGGACTGGAGTTGGGAGAGAAAGGTGGGGGAGTCGAGGGAGAGGAGGGGGAGACAGATGGGGGTGTCTTCATTTACTGACGGCGGGTGTCTGTCACTGAAACAGGCAGGTGAGATTTCACATCCACCTTGTGTGTGCCTCTCTCTCTCTCTCCCTCCCTCTTACACAGGCTGAGAGACTCTGCCTCTGTGAGTGTACGTATCTTTCTCCCCCTCTCCCACACACAGTAAGACCGAGGTACTGTGCTCAGTCCATCTGTGTCTCCCACATACACAGTAAAATATGTCTCCAAATGAGCCAATTCAACCAAGGGAGGATATATATAGTGTGTGAAAAAAAAAGTTACATCATTTGTGTCACGTGTAGTTCACGATGTTCATTCAAGATTTAACGGGAAAGCTCGGGAAACGGACAAGTCACTCGCACAAATAGCAGAAATGCCGAGTACCGTGGGAACTCTTTATCTACTGCCGTTATATCGTGCGAGACTCGTGCTGGACCACGACCTCTTCACTCTGGTGACATCTTGCGTCAACTCGCCCCGTGAAAAGGCCGCTTAAGACTATTGCCTCCATCACAGTGAGGAGGTGTTTGGTGAACTCACTGTGGTGGATGTTAGTTTGTGTTTATTGTGTGTTGTTATTATTACATGTATGGCTGCAGGCAACAACATCTCGTTCAGACCGAAAGGTCTGACTGACAATAAAGGATTCAATTCAATTCAATTCACAAATAGTGTTGGCCAGATAGTCAAATGGTGTTGATATGTTTCTACCCATATGGTTGACATATGCTACCCCGGTGGTGTTGTCAATTTGTAGACTAACATACTGGTGATATAACCCAAAACAATATGACTTAAAGCCATGACTAGCTCCCACTTCCCCAGGTATATATGCCCAACGTTAGTAGTGATGCCTCCTGAGCTTTCCATTTCCCCCTCAGCTGGAGATGGAATTAGTAGCATCCCAATCCAAGGCCCATCAGTATGTGGTTCCATAGACGGGTAACTGAGTTTGGTTAGGAACAATGCCTAATGTATGTTCCACCATTTTTGTACCATAGTGGCCTCTGTTGGTTGCTTCATTCGTCTGTCAGAATGAACCCCGCATAATTTCTTGAGTGACGCATGTTACGCTCTGTACTATGATTATGTAAAGGTCCGATATCATGTGGCTGTCACACAGCCCCTAATGCCAATTATTCTACTACCAGTCTGATGGATGGTTTAGTTCCCTGCAAGCTTCCATAAAGGCTGTGCCCTTTCTTACGGCAAAGTCACTGCCATGTGAACTGTGTTAACGGTGGACCGCAGACGATGTTTCTTTCCTGTGATACGTGTTGGATGTCCTCCATAACTCCTATAATATATGAGCACTGTAGTTCAGTATGCGCTTTAGTTGATTCTTACCCGTTAAGCATGAACATTCAGTTCGGTACATGCTGAACTGGAGGATAATGGAATGAATAATTCTAAGGTATACCCTTATAACTCTGAATTTTAAGTGTCGGTAGAATAATTCTATGCATACAGATGGATTTTGTTATCTCCCACCAACCTCCCTGGTTACTATTAGTAGGTGTGTTACTATTTCGGCATCCTCCGTGGTCGTTGGGGTGCCATGTCTGATGAGGGTAGCACATTTCCCAGGAAGTAGTTTTTAAGACGTTCCTTAATGTGCCCCAGAGTTCCCTCTATGTGAAGTTCTTTCCCTGTTAAGATAAGATGCCTCCAAATTTTAATATTGGAGGTTGGGAGGTTCCAGGTTAGCATATAAGGCTAGTGCATCCTGGTGATCTAGTGTCATGTCTCTGTTTATTGTGCGACCGATCCCGTCTCGCTGTTAGGACTTAGAACTTTCTTTCGTTTCAATTCCCTGCCCTACCATGTTTTGGTTGATACTGGGAACATTCAGGTTTGCAGTTCCCTGATGGTAAGTGTTTTCCCATATGTTATCTGCACCCTAAGTGTACTAGGGGTATGTTCTGCTCCCCTGTTCAAGTGCAGCCCAAAATTGATCCCCTATACTCCCCTCTGATGAGGGAGAACACTGTGCAGCCCTAGAAGAGGTACTGCTGTAGGACTTACTAGCTGCCCCTCTGTGACCATCTCATGGAGCTGCCACTTACCTGCTCCAACAGCCGCTCCAGGTGGTCCCGATGCTCTCGGGCACCCAACCGGCTCCAATGCACATGATCACTGGCCATCGCGGTTGCTCCTGAAGCCGTTACTCCTGAGGCTGCTCCTACTCCAGTTCCGGCAGCCAGCCCAGGATTGACTCTCGGTGTTCCCCTCTGATGAGTGAGAAACTCTGTGCCGCCCCACAAGGAGTACTGCTGTGGGCTTGTTAGTTGCCCACTGTGGCTTTGCCTCTTTGGAGTATTTCCACTCTGCAGCCCCACAAGGGGTACTCCTCCTGCAGCCGGTCCAACCGGCTCCAATGCTCTCGGGCACTGGCCGCTCCCGGCTGCTCTTTATTCTGCATGCTGCAGCCGCTACAACCGACCCCGGTGCTCACGGGCACTGGTCGCTCGCGGCTGCTTAATTTCTCCTGCAGCCGGTCCAACCGGCTCCAAGGCTTTCGGGCACCGGCCGCTCCCGGCTGCTCTTTATCCTGCATGCTGCAGCCGCTACAACCGACCCCGGTGCTCACGGGCACTGGCCGCTCACGGCTGCTCGTCATGCTGCAGCCGCTCCAACTGACCCCGGTGCTCACGGGCACTGGTCGCTCGCGGCTGCTTAATTTCTCCTGCAGCCGCTCAAACCGACCCCCATGCACACGGGCACTGGTTGCTCGCGGCTGCAGCCGCTCAAACCGACCCCCATGCACACAGGCACTGGCCGCTCGCGGCTGCTCTTCTCCCGACCGGCCGGGCCGGCGCGGGAGCGAAGTCGGGAGCGAAGTCGGGCACAGCTGTTCCCATTACGGGAGATCAGCGTGCCGTTTGCTGCTGCTGCCGGCAATTCTGCGGTTCTCCCCCGCCAGCGTTCCTGCAGCCTTCGTGGATCTGGTCCATGTCTCCATCTAAAAGGTAAGTGGAAGGAACGCAGAGTCTCTTACATGCTGTTGCCGACTTTCAAATTCTGGAACGCAGAGTCTTCTTACCTGCTGTTCCCGGCTTTCAAATTTTGCCGCTAAGGGTGCTGTTGCTGCTGTGACTCGTTGCAATGCGTGTAGCGATATGACACGCATGCGTCCTAGCGGGGTTCTTCACGTAGTCACTCACGTGACTCCGAAGTAAAATTCCTCCTCATAGACTCCAAAGCCACACTCAGCAAAATCAATAACCCCACTCTCACCATCGACGGCACCACTGTTTCCCCATCTCCCCAGGCCCGCAACCTTGGCGTGATCTTTGATTCCACCCTCTCCCTTGAGCCTCACATCTGCCATGTCATTAAAACCTCCTTCTTTCCATCTCCGCAACATCGCCAAACCCAGACCCTCTCTCACACCGCCCGCTGCTGAAACTCATCCATGCCTTCATCTCCTCCCGTCTGGACTATTGCAACTCACTTCTCCTTGGCATCAGCTCCACCTACATCAACCGACTCCAACTGGTCCAGAACGCAGCCGCCCGACTCATCACCCATACCAAATCCTGGCATCACATCACTCCAGTCCTCAAACAACTTCACTGGCTTCCCATCTCCCACCGGATCACCTACAAAATCCTGATCCTCACCTACAAAGCCCTCCACCATCTGGCCCCCCCATATCTCATTGACCTCCTCTCCCCCTACCAACCCTCACGGTCCCTCAGATCCACATCAGCCGGTCTCCTCTCCATCCACAAGTCCAACCTCCGCAGTTTTGGGGACAGAGCCTTCTCCAGGGCAGCTCCCAGGCTCTGGAACTCCCTCCCCCAACTGATCCGCAATTCCGTGTCCCTCACCATCTTCCAGTCCCGCCTCAAGACCCATCTCTTCACCTCTGCCTATCCTTAGCCCCACGTCCCTGTCCCTTTTCATCTGTGCATTAATTGCCTCATACTGTGTTTTGTATTGAATTCTGTCTTTTCTTTGTGTACTAGTCATGTCTCTACTATTTATTTAATTCCCCTTACATGTTTTTCCTCTACCTGCTCAATTTTTGTAAGGTGTCCTTGAGACTCTTGAAAGGCGCCCATAAATAAAATGTATTATTATTATTATTAGAACATAAACTATAGAAATATTAACGAGCCTAGACCTACCGGATGATATTTATGAGAATCAGGGTTGGGAGTGGAGGGCACGTATTCCCTCACTTTAACATCTCATAAAATAAAAATCAAACGGTAAGTTCTTGTTTAATCTCTCTATTTTATTTCGAAGTCACGTGAGTGACTACGTAAAGCCTTCAAAGCTATGTGGTTTCATGCAGTAACCCAATCTGTGTGTGAAACACTTAACAGATAAAACCATAAATGGTAGAAAGACATGGGTTATTAACAACATGATTCTAACTTGCATTCATGGCCATTACTCTTAATCGGACCATAGTCTCAATTGGTTTTGAGTTAGACAATAACATGCAACAGTGTACAGAATTCTTTCTGAAATCATCCAGACATATTCAACCAAAATTTTATAACTTCTGAAAGTGCACTAGGTAAACCTCCTGCTGTTGCAAGAAGATGGACAAATGGGAATATCAATTCTATTGGCTGCTAATGAGCCACCAACAATCCCTTGAAAACTATTAATTAACAATGAAGAAAGTATCCTTCATCGCATAGGTACCCGCAAGCTCAGTGTACCTGTATACATAGTAACACCCCCAATCTCCGATCTGGTGGGTATGCTGTTAACTCCAACTTGTACCCGACCGTGCCCGTTTAGCGACTGTATATGATATAATTCCCAATACAAACTACCTTCATGTCAGTTATGACCCAGAGACTGAGCCAGAAATTGAGTAAAGGGTGAGTTCTTTGTGCTGAATCAGCTGCTAAAGCATAATCCACTTAAAAGATTCTGCTCCCATGAGGAAAACAGTAGATGAATATCTGCATCATAATTTACTGATATACATTCCACACTACTATGAGTCTAGGCTTTAGAGCAGTCATATAAAATACACCTTGCATGATGTTAGTCAACAACAGGAGAATAACCAATCATTAATTGTCCCACTTATGGCACTATAGAGAATGACAAAGCAGCTTAAACAGTGTCAATTGTACTATAACATAATCGTTTCTCTGAGCGAAACTGAGAGAAACACAAAGCTCTGCTACTTCTGTTTAAACGTAGCTCACATATCTTCTCCACAAAGTCCCATATAATCGTGCAGAGCTAGCAGCACGAGAAATAGGTTGATCTAGCCATCACTCGTGACTTTGAGTAAATAGGAGCTTCTTTCAGCCACCTTACCATGGACACTCTGAATGATAAGGAAAATTTGGCATTATTAAATTTCATATTGCCTCATCCTTAATATCTTAAGAGGCATCTATTGATAAACCCCTGGGTCTTATCAGTTACAAAATTTGCGTGCTGTCTAAAAACTCCGTGGCACAATGCCCTTTTGATCTGAATAGGGCAGCATTAGCTTTAAGGGCCTGTCCCACAAGCATGCGACTTGCATGCGGCAAGCACGACCTAAAGGGCCGGTCCCACCAGCATGCGCCTGCATGTGGCAAGCCGGACCTAACGTGGTCGCTTGAGCCGTACGGCCTCGCGGGGCCGATCCCACTTCGATCGCCGGAGCCGTATGGAGTTGTGCGGAGCTGGTCCCGACAACGTGCGGGGCTCTGATAAACTGCCAGGGTTTAAAAATTCCACGTGGCAACGGCCTGCCGGCCCTCAGCTGCCTCGACACCGTGTCACTCACTTGACCTCCGCGCGGCTTCCGCTTCTGGTTTGGTCGCGCTTGCCGCATGCCTTACGGCTCAAGCGACCACGTTAGGTCGCGCATGCTGGTGGGACCGGCCCTTTAGGTCGCGCTTGCCGCATGCAGGTCGCCTGCTCGTGAGACAGGCCCTTTAGAATCTTTGTAAATAGCCTAGGCCTGAAGACAACCCCTAGGTAGAGCCTAAACTTCGCACCCCTGACTTTGTCATCAAAACACCAGATATATCTGTGCCCCTCGTGAAGAGATATGGCAAAGTATTCATCTTTAAGATCGATTGAGGCCCTCATCCTCTGAATCAGCTAAATTGCTGAAAAACAATTATCCATTTTAAAGTAGATAACGAGGCACATGATCAGACTAGCCAAATCCGAAACTGATTTGGCATGCTCCACTTTGCTGCAACCTTGAGAAATATCAGAAATATACCCCTCTTGTTCTTGGGCAGACTAGACTTCTCTGTATCCACTTTGATAACCATCATTCCTTTTATTGACCATACAGAGGAAACTTTTGGCTTCTCTTGCCAAAGATGCCAAAGATGCATTTATCTACTTATTTATTTATTTAGCTCATAACATATAATCAGATCTTGATAACTAGAGCTGAAACACAACATCCAGTTGATGTGAGAATACACGTTCCCTGTCAACTCTTGACTGTCATAGTCACCACAAAACCTCAGCCTTCTTCCTCAGAATGGAAAATAGCATAATGCAACCCTGAACCAGGGGTTGCTCCGCAGTCCTCTGACTGAAATGACCTCTCAGTTGCCAGCGTGCGCAACACTCTGTCTTCAACCAGCCACTCAATCTGAAATACTGGTATTGAGAGCCTACTGATTACATATATTACATAGAAAATAGTTGCAGGAGGAGGACATTTGGCCCTTCGAGCTATTCATTGTGATCATGGCTGATCGTCCCCTATCAATAACCCGTGCCTGCCTTCTCCCCATATCCCTTGACTCCACTAGCCCCTAGAGCTCTATCTAACTCTCTCTCAAATCCATCCAGTGACTTGGCCTCCACTGCCCTCTGTGGCAGGGAATTCCATAAATTCACAACTCTCTGGGTGAAACGTTTTTTCTCACCTCAGTCTTAAATGACCTCCCCTTTATTCTAAGACAGTGGCCCCTGGTTCTGGACTCGCCCAACATTGGGAACATTTTTCCTGCATCTAGCATGTCCAGTCCTTTTATAATTGTATATGTTTCTATAAGATACCCCCTCATCCTTCTAAACTCCAGTAAATACAAGCCTAGTCTTTTCAATCTTTCCTCATATGACATTTCCGCCATCCCAGGGATCAATCTCGTGAACCTACGCTGCACTGCCTCAATCACCAGAGCCCTATACAACTGCAGAAGAACCACTTTACTACTATACTGAAATCCTCTTGTTATCAACATTCCATTAGCTTTCTTCATTGCCTGCTGTACCTGTAAGCCAACTTACAGTGATCGGTGTACAAGGACGCCCAGGTCTCGCTGCACCTCCCCCTTACCTAACCTAACCCAATTGAGATAATAATCTGCTCCCTTGTTTTTGCCGCCAAAGTGAATAACCTCACATTTATCTATATTATAAATGTAGGTGGTGTTGTTGATATCCTCCATTGCTGCTCCACAGCTCAATGCAGAAAGGTGAGATTGGATTATGAAAGTGGATGACTACCACATTCCCAAGGATATTTCAGGTCTTTAATCAATTTAATTTAATGCTGGTCTTGCCAGTGATGGCCGTATCGTGTACATGAATTTAAAAAAAATTATGGAGGCAGATGGTCTCACAGTAGAATTGTGCATTCATATTAGTGCCTTCAGGATCCAAACTCTTATGATAAACATGGTGAAGAATGGTGCATGAGGCGAATAAGCTTTAATAAGTACGATCTCACCAAAATACATTACAATCTACAGTCACGATGCACGAGAGGGGGGGGGGGGTGTGGGGGGGGGTGTGGGGGGGGGGTGAAAGGGGGTGGGGATTGGGGTGTGGAGGTGGGGGTGTCGATGCGAGGGGGATGGGGGTGGATGCGGGGGGGATGGGGGTGGGGAGGCATTGCGGGGAAGGGGGTGTGGAGGTGGGTGAGGAGGCAGGGGTGGAGGGGGGAGTGGGTGTGGGCGGGGGGCTGAGGGGAGAGAGCTCGGAGAAAAGACTGTGGAGGGTGTATCACGGCGTAGGGGTGCAGGAACCTGCGATGGCGACCAGAGGGAAAGGGGCTGGAGGACTCACAGTGGGCAATGTGGACACAGCGGGCGATGTGGACTAACAGCAGGTGATGTGGACTCACATCAAGCGATGTAGACTAACAGCAGGAGATGTGGACTCAGAGCGGGCGATGTGGACTCACAGCGGGCGATGTGGACTCACAGCGGGCGATGTGGACTCACAGCGGGCGCAGGTCGCTGGACATTCTCCTCCACTGGGATCAGAGTCTCCCTTTTTTGTTTGGCAACATCTCCGTCTCCGACTCCGCGCCAGGCCAAGTTGGGCCACTTCTGGTACCTCCGAAATCGTGTGTGGTTAGAACCTCTGCCAGCCATGCAGAGCCTCCCTCAGCTCCAGTAAAGATGCGATGGCACAGGAAGGGGCGGACCATCCCACGGAGTGACAGGAGTAAAGACCAATCCGCGTGGTTCTGAATGGCTGGAGAGTAGATCGATCTGCGCACGCGCAATTTTTAAACCTTGTTAACTATTAGATTAGACCACCGATCGGAATGAAACTTGGTACAATCGCAGCAGAGGAGAACGGTGAGTAAGCGGGTGAAAAATCGTAGCGCTACTGCGTACCGTTTTTGCGCAAATAGAATGACCACGCAAACCAGAAGATAAAAAGATCAGAGTTTTAATTATGTATAGAAGATAATAGTAGGCAGTTCCATGTTCTATTCAATTCATGGTTAAAGAAGTTCCTCCAATTTCTTTATTGAATTAATTAGCAACCATTTGATATATAGGACTCCCATGATCTAGTATCCCCCACAAGTAGTAATCATTTGCTTCAGACCTTCCCAATCAAAACCTTTAACAATTTCGATGATCTCTGCTTGGTCACTTCTTTACAAGGAAAAAAAAAGTGATTCCATCTTTCTTGATGAAAATTACCTCTCCGTCTGATTTAATCCTTGCATACCTTAATTCACATTTTCGCCAGTGCTTCGTGCATATCTATATCTGCTCTGGAAAGCAGAATTGTATGAAATGTTTTAGTGATCTAAGATTGGTCCAAGAAAAATGGAACTTAGCTTTTCTTTTTTTTTAAGTTATTACATAAGAAACAAACCATTTTTGTTTATATTTTGTGACAGCATTAACCTAAATGCTATTTCTAACTACTTCTTTCCTCTGTGTCTCAAAGGTTGAATGAGATTTCGGGAACACCAATCACCTCAATAGCCGAATCCAAACAACGTGAACTACCAACTTTAAGTCTCCACAGCAAAGCTCATTCATATTTAACATGCGAATACTGCAGTTTCCTGACACCCACAAGGAGGTTAATCGTGATCTTCTACTTTCATTAAGCTAATAATAGAACGGCCCAAACCATCCAACAATTTTTGGTGATTCACAACTCAGGGGCTAGTTTCTCCACACCACAAAATGTTTTTATTATATTGCACTAATACTGGTGAAAGTGTGAAACTCAGCTTTTATTGTTCCTGTAAGTGTTGGGCCAACACTTACTGAAATAAGATATACTGAAACACACACTGCCCAAGAACTACCATTTGGCCTTATGCCCAAAAATAAGTGCGAGGATCAGAACACAAGAATAACTGTTGCTCCCGTTGTATTGGTTTTGCACTGCCTGCTAATTATGGTGATAGTACCATGTGGTAAGCTGCCACCTTGTTTTTGAGTGATTGCACATGTCAGCAGGGCACCCAGCATTTTAACAGAACAAAGCAACAAGATATTTGCTTGCTCTACTTAAAATCACACTGCATTATTGAAATGCCAAATTGCATCGTGACTGTAGATTGTGATGTATTTTGGTGAGATCGTACTTATTAAAGCTTATTCGCCTTATGCATCATTCTTCACTATATTTATCATAAGAGTTTGGTTCCTGACGGCACTAACATGGATGCACAGTTCTACTGTGAGACCATCTGCCTCCATCATATTTTCAAAATTCATGTACTCGATATGGCCATCACTGGCAAGACCAGCATTAAATTAAATTGATTAAAGACCTGAAATATCCTTCGGAATGTGGTAGTCCTCCATTGCTGTGGAGCAGTAATGGAGGACATCAACAACACCATGTGGCCAGGCACACCTCTGCAACTCCAACCCAATGGTGCTGCCTGGTCAACGGGCCTTTAAGACTTCATTTTCTCAACTTGGAACTTGAATGGTATAAGGTGGCGCCAGAATGTGTAGTGCCTCAGGGTAATCTACCGATCTTACACTCTGGTACATAAGTATGATTGTGCCTATATATAGTAAGATGTTTACTGAACTGTATGCAAAAAAATGAATTTCACTGTATCTAGGTACATGTGACAATTTAATCATGTACTATTGAATGATTGAACACTGTCATTACAAATCAAACCTATATTAAGGAAATCAAATATCTTTGGCCTGATCTATGGCCTCCTGAAATGTAAAGATTAAGATGTTGAGAGTACTCCGTGCTATATTAGCTTTTCAACATTATTGGATGAATGCAAATTTCCTCCAGCCCTTATTTTAACAGAGAATTTAATGCTTGCTGCAAATGGTTTGACCCTGGTCTTAAACTGACCAGAGAAATTTAATTTTATTTATACTCTACTTTTCTTAGTTAATGTGCATTAAAAGCACAATTTTAAATGGCCGGTTATTATTCAATTTTGAATGTTTATTGTTCATTTGGGTTCATTTTGTTTCTTTTATTTTAACATTTTGTGTGCTATTGTTTTTAGATAATATATGGATCAACTAATCACTTTAAAGAATTGCCAGGGAAAGATAGGTCATTTTGCAAAGGGAAAGGCATAGACAAGGAACTGCACCAATAATAGTAAAAATAGATGAAATAAATCCTGATGGACCATTTAATGAAAGAATACAGGTATTAATAAGACTAGTAAAAGTACACTTTCACAACTCCATTGTGGAACATGACAGCATAGGAAAAATGGACAGATATTTAGCCTGTCAGATTTCCATCTCCTTAATGGCTCCCCATTAGAAAAGGAATAGAATGCTTCCAAAAGAAACAGGTTTGACTTTTAAGTTGCCATGAAAACAAGATAGTCAGATAACTGATGCAGCATTTTCTACTCTTAATATTACTGCTGGACGCCACTGCTTTCCCTTTCACTGAAAGGTCTGAGAGTCAAGCAGCAACATAAGTTGAAGTTTTTTTTGCTGAGTTCCAGTGATCTATAAGCCTGTAAACATTTATGAGTTGGGCATAAGTCATTGGAAATACCAGCCCTATATAAATGATCTGAGGAGGAAAATCCAAGTGTTTTTGCATAGGCTGTCATGTATTCAGGAGAAGTAAATTGCAAGACATTGTATAGGACAAGCTAAATTTGCATTCCATTTCTAACCTACCAGATATTAATATTGTCACAAATGAATAAATTGGTCAATTTGCTCAAGATTTTAATGGACATTAGCCCATCCCAGTTTCAGACTAGATAGAACAGCATGGATATGGTGGGCTAAAGGACCTGTTTCTATGACTATAACCTATCCATCTGACAATCACAGAACCTCCCACAAACTTGACTGGCAACCACAAATCTCTGACATGTCTACCCCCGCCCCAAAGGGCAACTGCAGCCTTCTTTTATTACTCCCCCTACCCCATTAAACATATGCAGCTACCGTAACAAAACTGCCACCACCCCTCCAGCAAACTGCCACCACCCCTCCCTGACTTGACTACTTCAACTAACGACAATAACACCCCCTCACTTCCAGCAATTCCTGACTTACAATTGCCAGATCTTCCCCGCTACCAGTTCAACCCATGAACATTCCATGGCTTGAACCCAACGATGAACATTCCCATCTAGTTTGATTCAATGTCTTTGCATTCACTCTATCTAATCTCCTCTTGACTTCATACACTTCAATATAGTCACCCTCTCGGACTCCTGCATTCCAAAGAATAATGTCCTAGCCTGTTCAATCTCTCCCTGCAGCTCATGTCATCAAGTCCTGACAACATCCTTGTAAGTCTTCTTGACACCATTTCCGATTTAATGGCATCTTTCCTGAAGCAGCATGACTAAAACTCACCACAAGTGCAGCCTCACCATTATCTTTTACAACATAATGTCAAGAGAGTCAAGTGATTTATTGTCATATGTCCCAGATAGAAACATGAAATTCTTACTTGCAGCATCACAACAGAATATGTAAACATAGTACACTACAAACAATATAATAAATGAGAGAAAGAAAGAAAAGAAAAGAAAAAAGAAAAGGAAAAAAATCTTCCTTACATCTCAACTTCCATACTAAATTCCCTGACTCATGTAGACCAGCATGCCAAAAGCCTTCTTCACTACATTATCTACATGTGATGCCATTATCTACATGTGATGCCTCACACTTATCAGAATTAAACTCCATTTGCTGTTCCTCGGTCCATTTACTAAGCTGATCAAGATCTCACTGTAATTCTTGATAACCATCTTCACTGTCCATGATACCACCTATTTTATTGTCATTTGCAAAGTTACTAGTCATATCTTGTACATTCCCATCCAAAGCATTGATATACATAACAAATAGGAAAGGGTCAGCAACGGTCCATGTGGCACACCACTAGTCACAGGCCTCCAGTCCAAAAAAAACCTTCCACCACTACCCTCAACTTCTCTTCATGAATCTAATTCTGTATCCAATTAGCCAGCTCTCCCTGGATCTGATGCAATGTAACTTTCTGAAGCAGCCTACCTTGCAGAACCTCATCAAAGGCCTTGTTGAAATCCATATAGACTATGTCTATGACCCAGCATTCATCAACCTTTAGGTTACTTCTTCAAAAAACAAAATCAAATTCATGAGATATGATCGCTCACAAATAATTGCTGACTATCCCTAATCAACCCCAATCTTTCTAAAGCCAAAGATATTTTATTCCTCAGAATCCTCTCCAGTTACATTCTTACTACAGCAGTTAGACCTACTGAAAGTGCCCATGATTTTCTTTGCAGCCCTTGTTAAATAGAGCCACATTAGCCACCCTCCAGTCTTCTGACAACTTACCCATGTCTACTCAATCAGGAGTCCTGCCATTTCTTCTCTAGCTTCCAGCGTTATGCCTTTAATTATATCTGATCAGGCCCAGGGATTGATCTACCATTGTACCTTAGCAAACATAGAAATATAGAAAATAGGTGCAGGAGTATGCCATTCGGCCCTTCGAGCCATTCAATATGATCATGGCTGTTCATCTAAAATCAGTACCCCGTTCCCGATTTTTCTCCATATCCCTTGATTCCTTTAGCCCTAAGAGCTAAATCTAACTCTCTTGATGTTAGTGCATGATGTACTTGAAGAAGTACATCCACCACTAAACAAAATGGTCTGTACTCAACACAACTCCATTAACTATCCCAAGTTCCCCTGTCATCATGTCTTTTGCTGCAGTAAAAATAGAACACAAATATGCATGTAGGATCTTGCCCATCTCCTGCGACTCTACATATAAGTGACCACTTTGATTTCTGAGGGGGTAAATCTCTCTCTCTGGTTGCTCTTTTTCCTTTAATGTACTTACAGAGTCACTTTGGATTCTCCTTAATCATTTCATGCCAGAACTATGTCATTCTCCTATGTTGCCCTCCTGATTTAATTCATAATTTGCTCCTCAATCCCTTCCCCACCTTCAGCGATACACTTGATTCTAAGTGCCTACACCTGTTCTTATTTTTCCTGACCAGTCCTTCATCCTAACAGGAATGGCATACCTTTAATTCTCACTATCACACTTTTAAAAGCATCCTATTTTCTGGATGTCACTTTGTCTGCAAACAATTTTCTCCAATCAACTTTTGCGAGCTACTACCTATACCATCAAAGTTGACCTTTCCCCGTTTTAGAACTTCAACTTGTGGATCACCCCTGTCCTTATCCATACAATTTGTTATGTACCACGAGATGTAATAAGACTAATACATTTCCACTAATTGTATCTCAATCCTTCATGTGTTTTATAATCAGGGATCCTTCCAAAGAGACGCTACACCAAAGTTTTGGTATCAAATTTAATTTTTGGATTAAGGCAGAAATATGCCTAAAAAATTGAGTTCATCCTCTTTATTTTTTGAAGCTAACGTGTAAACAAATATAAAATCACAGGAAATGTTTTGTTATTTTTTCCACCATGGCATCCCGATTATTCTGACCAATATCCTTGGAAATCTCTTCCCAATTATTTTTTTTCAGAGTGCCTGCTCATTACTTTCAAATGATCTCTAGTTTGACTTTTAAACAAAACCATCTTTCATATGCAAAGTTTTGGTTATCCAACTGTACAAATTGAACCAACCAGACAGAATTATGCATGTCATCTTTCATCAGGACAACAGGGCTGCAATATTTGTCCACCTAATAATAATGACTGCCCTTCAAAAATGATTTGTAAGCAGAGTTTTATCAAATATGTGTTAAAGCTCAATAGAAAATAAGCTTTCCTTTTTGTCCTTGTTTCTGTGGATCACTGGAGCACAGACATTGAAAGTGACTCCAGTCAAATGGGAATTTGATCAACATCTCTGCTCTCCCCAGGCTGTGCCAACTGATCCGCTAAATTTTAGGCCAGCAGTTCCCCAGTTTTTATTAGTCTCAGTTGAATGTTTATTTTGTTAAATGGCATCATTCTCTGGGGGAAAATTTATTCTGGTAAGTAAATGGCAATTGCTTTGTGACCATTGGAGGATGGAAGAAGTTCATCTTCTTTAACTGTGAGTGAAAAGCTCAGGATTTAGGTGTCACCATTAAAATTTAATTTCTGAAAATAACCATGTTAATGGGTATTACACATGGGTTGAAATCCATTCAATGCACATCAGATGGAAGAAAACAACAGAGGAATTGACATGGATCACACTCAGAAATTCCCTGATGGGAGGGATTTTAACAGTTGACAGTGATGAAAGCTTCAACTACTCTCCCGGGTATGTTCCAAATCCCTGAGCCTTCAGGAATGATTCCCTCCCATTCATCTCTACAAACGTTCAGAAGCTTGTCAATGATAAAATAAATAAAACCTTGTTTGCTATTTTAATTTCCATTCTAACATTTTCGTTCATACATCCGACTGTGTCTTTAATTAGGATTTCAACAAAAACTCTTACTTTAAATTTAATAGAATTACTTGTGAATTTATTCAACAAAAGACATAAGTAAATAAGGAACAGTTGTGATACACAATATAACCTTTTTAACCTAATCCTCTGAGCTGAGAGAATAGTTAAATAAGTTAACTTGTGTAGACAAATATAAAATCATGGGATATGTTTTGTTATTTTTTCCAACATGGGGTCCCAATTATTCTGACCAATATCCTTGGAAATGTCTACCCAATTATTTTTATTCAGTGCCAGCTCATTACTTTCAAATGATCTCTAGTTTGACTGTTTTAAACAAAACCATCATTCATATGCCAAGTTTTGATTATACAACAGTACAAAGTGAACCAACCAGGCAGAATTATGCATGTCATCTTTCATCAGGACAATAGGGCTGCAATATTTGTCTGTTGAGTAAATCACACATACTCACGGATCTGGTATAACAGTATGTATTGAGTAACGTATACAACACACTGCAGCATGTTAATCCTACCATGCAGCAGTAGGAACTAACAGCACATGTCGGTTGCGATAATATGAATGGTGTGGCAGTAGGCGGAGCTTATAATAATGAAGCACTACATTGGTTAGTAACTAAAGTAACCAATATACATCTTTCCTTGTAAGAATAAAAAGTGAAACATCTACAATAAAGTGATATATATGTATAAGCACGTTACCAGGTGCTGACTGATTAATAATATGACCAAAACGCTAATAGCGCAAACAAGGAAGTTCAGATGGTTCAAACAAAGTCCCCGTATCTAAGGGGTGGGCTACAAACCCGTCCCGTGTGCGTACGGTACAGAACCGCATCTCCTCTCTTCACCGGTGAGAATGCCGGGGTCCCGGGCGGCGGGAGCAAACACGGCAAGGCAGGAGAGCGGGGCGAAATTGTGCGAAATTGCGTGCCAAATTTTGGATTACTGCAGCGGATGTTGGGCTTTGGAGCAGGTCAATTTCGAACCAGCCCGAATATGAGTCAACGAGAACAAGATACTGTTTGCCACGCCATCGAATATGTCAGTAGCAAGCATGGACCAAGGCAGAGGAGGAACAGGGTGTGAGAGCAGGGGCTGCTTCTGTTGATGTGGCATCAGGGTGTTGCAGTTAGCACAGGCTTTAACTTTCTCACACACAAATTTGGTCATTCCGGCCAGAAAAACATGCTCTTTGCTCGGAGTATGGTTGCTTCCATGCTGGGGTGACCCCTGTGGACGGCATCAAAATATTTGTCCCATAGGGCAGTTGGGATGACTGCCTTGTGACCCTTGATTACGACACCGTCCTGTAGCACCAGCTCATCACAGACCAGGTAGTATGGGCGAATAGGAAGTGGTTCGCGATATTGTTTATCTGGCCTGCCATGCTGGATGGCTGAAGACAGTAGCTGTAATGTTGTATCTGCAGCCGTTTGCTCTGCCAGGTCACTGAGGCATTCTGTAGATACGTTGACACCATCTGTGTGGCCATTTTCAGACGGCTGTTGTTCACAGGTTTTTCGTGGGGCTCTTGATAGCAAGTCAGCCAGATGAATGTCCTTGCCCCTTTTGTAGACTAGGGTGAAATTGAAATTCTGTAGCTGCATCATCATCTGTTGCAGTCGAGCAAGAGCAGTTTGAATGGGTTTGTTCAGAATGGTGACCAAAGGTTGGTGGCCTGTTTCAACAATCAGGGACTTCCCAAAAATAATTCCTTGAATTTCGTGCAGGCAAAAACCACAGCTAGTAATTACCTTTTGATCTGGGCGTATCTCAGACAAGGTACGGGAGGCGTAAGCAACACGTCTGCAGTCTCCCTCGATGGAATACTGTAGGCAAGCAGCTCCAAGTCCATATTGGGAGGCATCACACGTAGGTGTCACCGGTAGTTTTAAATCGAAGTAAGCAAGGGTAGGTGTACTGGACAATTGTAATTTAGGGATTGTAATTTCAAACGCCCTTTGGTGTTGTGGGAACAAAGATCATGCATTGTCTTTGTGAGTCAGATGTCGCAGGGGGCAGATATTTTGCTGAGGTTGGGAATGAATTTCCCCAAATAGCTAATCATTCCCAGGAATCTCTGTAAACTTGTTACGTCAGTGGGAACTGGCATCTTGTTGATTGCAATGGTCTTGGAGGGGTCAGGTCTGTGGCCGTCACTGGTGTGTATGACATACCGGACTTCCCTGATGCGGAATTTGCACTTCAGAGGGTTGAGTTTCAGGTGGATTTCTTTTGCACGGTCCAGTACTTTTCTTAATTTTTTAATTTTATTTTTTAATATTTATTTATTAGAAGTACAGTAAGTTACAGTAGTACACACCACATATATCTTATTACATTTGTTGTACCCCTTCATTTTTTGAGCTTTAAGAAAGATAGAAATAAAGGAAGTAAGGAAAGTGAGAAAGAGTCGTGATAGTGCGAGAAAGTGTTGAAAAAAAAAGCCCATTAGAAAGAGAGTTAGAGAAGAAAGTTAAGAAAATAGACACTAGAAAAGGAAGAAAGAAAGATAAACAATTGCTCTATTATAAAAAAAACACACAAAAAGGGATATACCAACTTCATATTTTTCATCCCCCGTTACCAGATCCTGGCACCATTTATTTTTCAAATTACTGTTGCACATTATACTTGTAGTAAGTCAATAAATGCAGACCACGTCTTTTGGAAGTGGTCTGCTTTGCCTGCAAGGAGGAGTCTCATATCTTCCAGGTGTAATGTTTTGAACATATTTGAAATCAACATATTTATTGTTGGTATAGTAGCGTTTTTCCAGAATTTGAGTATAAGCTTTTTTCCCGTTATTAGCCCGTAATTAAATAAATTGTTTTGGAACACGTTTAGTTCAGGGCTACCTTCCATTATTCCAAAGATAATCCATTCTGCTTTTGGTATCAGTTTTATTTTAAATAATTTTGTGAAGATTTCAAAGATTTCGGTCCAGAATTTTTGAATTTTTATACAGAAAACAAATGAGTGCGCTATGGTAGCTTCTTGAGACTGGCATTTATCACAAATGGGTGAGACGTTAGGGAAAAGTTTATTTATTTTGGTTTTTGAATAGTATAGTCTATGTAATGTTTTGAATTGAATTAGAGTATGTCTTACGTTAATCGAGCATTTATGCACATATAGTAAGTGTTTATCCCAGCCCTCTTTTGAAATTTTTATAGCTAGTTCTTGTTCCCAGTCTCTTCTAATACCGTCAGTTGTAGGTATTTCTATATTTAAAATAGTGTTATATAAGTATGATATTAAGTTTGCTGAATCGGTCTTTGTCTTCATTGCTTCGTCCAGTAAGTCCATTATGATAGTCTTTTGTATATTTTTTCAGATAGTCACATATTTGAAAATATTTAAAATATTGATTATTTCTCAAATTATATTTCAATTGTAATTGTTGGAATTATAGTAATTTTCCAAATTCATACTTCAAGCGTTTTGATTCCTATTCTTTCCCATTGTGTAAATGATTTATCTATAATAGAGGGTTTAAACGACGGATTATTAACTATTGGAGATAAAAGAGATACATTTCTTAATTTTAGATTCTGTTTTATTTGTTTCCAAGTTCTAATTGTGCTATGTATAATTGGATTTTTATTTTAATTTGTGTTATTCAGGTTCATTGGTGAGAGGAGAATCGCTCCTATATTACACGGGGAGCAGTCCTCTCTCTCCATTACAATGCAGTCCACCTGCTGGGCAGAGTTGTCCAGCAGGTGAATCATATTTTTAATATTTACTGCCCAATTATAGTACATAAAGTTAGGGAGTGCTAGACCACCCAGCTCTTTGGGTTTGCTCAGATGTGTTCTTAATTTGGCATCATGTTCAGCCATGTTGTGTCCAGCAATGACAATGTCAGCGACAATGATGGCACAAGGATACCCCGTAAATAATTGTTCCATTGTACGCTGGAATACTTTGCTAGCAGAGATGATGCCAAAGGGCATCCGCAGGAACTTGTAACGGCCAAAGGGGGTGTCGAACTTGGTGAGATTGGACGAGTTGGGGTCTAGCTGGATCTGCCAGAACGAGCTTTTGGTATCCAGAACAGAAAACACAGAGGCACTGCCTAGTTGAGCAGCAACTTCCTCCACTGTGCGCATCGGGTAGTGTGGGCATTTGATTGTTGTGTTCAGATCTCCGGGGTTGATACAAATTTGGATTTCTTTGTTGCGACCACCATGGTGGAAACCCAGTCGGATGGGTCAGTAACAGTGGCAATGACACCCAGGGACACCATCTGCTGGAACTCATTGTGTACTCTGTCATGCATAGCATGTGGAATGCGGTGTGGTGCTCGTACCACAGGTAAGACATTTTCATCGGTGATGATGTTGTACTTGATGGGTAGCTTCCCAAGCTTATCATCAAAAAGTTCCTTGTACTGGGAAAATATCCGCTGGGTGGAGCCCTCGGCAGGAGATATTTGATGGACAGCAAATAAAGTTACCAGTCCTAGGTCCTGGCATGTGTTACTGCCAAGCAGAGTTACAACTTTCCCATGGACAATAAAAAAAGTTCAGCCTGTGAGCTTGTGATGCTAGGTGGCATTGCAGCTCAGCTTTTCCAAATGGGTGCACCTCCCCCCCAGGTTAACAAAGTGCCCGATGTGTTTATAATACGTTCGGCATTCTTGATTCGTGTAAATTCGGACAATGATATGACATTACATTTGGCTCAGGTGTCGATCTTTGCAACGGTAATGGAATTGTTGACACGATGTGTAACTTCAGAGTCGAAGTGCTTATTTTATCAGAATCAACCAGGGAGAGTATGTCATGTCTGTTATCTTCAGGCTCGGAGGGAGTATCCAGAGGAGGTGCTGGTAGCCCTTGGTACTCAATATTCAATATCAGAATCTTCATGTTTTAACATGTGCGCAGGCTGCCTTGTGAATGAGCGATTCCCACGGGCTTGACAGCATTTAATGAAATGGTTTCTCCTTTTACAGAAATGGCATAATTTTCCAAAGGCAACGCACAGTTCGTGATCAGTGGGGTGCGATCCGCAACAGTTAGAACATTTTTTAATAAATTTTCGAGATTGTTGAGATGTTGTGTTGGACTAGGAGCGCTGATTGTGGTAGGAGTTGTCTGTAGAATCAACACGGTATGAAGAATGTGGTCCGGGTCCCATTAATTTAGTGTGAGAGTCGGTGAGTTGAACAATGCGACAAGCATGTTCAGCTCTGGCCAGGGTTAGTTCAGTATCACGGTGTAATTCATCACGTACTTTATCATTGAGGATTCCGCCCACAAGCTCATCACACAGATTCCCAAAATGGCAGCTTGCAGCAATATGTTTTAGAGTGCTGATATATGTCTCCACAGGCTCACCTTGTAGCTGATTTCAAGCAAAGATTTAGTACTTCCAGTATGGAGTTAGTGCGAAGGTCACATAGCTGTCTGAATTTGGAGATCAGAACTTTGGGATCATCTAGAGTTTCAGCAGGTACCATGATATGATTGTTGTGATCAAGAACTGCAGGAGCAAGGTTGAAGTGCTCTGCTCATTTGATAGGTTCTGGGCCAGCGATGTTGAGAAGGATAAATGCACGGTGGTCTGGTGGAACGTTGCGAAGAGCAGCATGAATGTAAAAGTTGAAATCGCGCTTGAAAATCCGTCAATGTTCAGCGAGGTCCGAGTCAAAAATCAGTGGATCAGGTTTACGGAATGAGTTGTCCATAGCAACACGAGATAAAGGACAAAACGGGTGAAATAAAACAATGAAAATAAAAAGTGGGTTGACCGCATCTGACACCATGTTGAGTAAATCACACATACTCATGGATCTGGTATAACAGTATTAATTGAGTAACGTATAAAAAACACTGCAGCATGTTAATCCTACCATGCAGCAGTAGCAACTAACAGCACATGTTGGGTTGCGACAATATGAATGGCGTAGTAGTATAATAATGGTGGAGCTTATAATAATAAAGCACTACATTGGTTAGTAAGTAAAGTAACCAATCTACATTGACTACCTAATAATAATGACTACCTTTCAAACAGGCACATGCCATGAATAATTACTCAGGGTAGGCAGTCAGTCAGCTTTCTTATCGATCTCTTAGGTGGGCATAATTCTCCCATGCCTTTACTATTTAGTAATTACCATTTTAAAATCTTAGTTAGGATAGGCACTGCCTACCTTGCCTATCCTGACGGCACATACAAAAACAGAGAAACATAGAAAATGTTGCTGGAGGAGGCCATTCGGCCCTTCGAGCCAGCACCGCCATTCATTGTGATCATGGCTGAACGTCCTCTATCAATAACCCATGCCTGCCTTCTCCCCATATCCCTTGACTCCACTAGCCCCTAGAGCTCTATCTAACTCTCTCTTAAATCCATCTAGTGACGGCCTTCACTGCCCTCTGTGGCAGGGAATTCCATAAATTCACAACTCTCTGGGTGAAATATTTTTTTCTCACCTCAGTCTTAAATGACTTCCCCTTTATTCTAAGACTGTGGCCCCTGGTCCTGGACTCGCACAACATTGGGACATTTTTTCCTGCATCTAGCTTGTCCAGTCCTTTTATAATTTTATATGTTTCTATAAGATCCCCCTCATCCTTCTAAACTCCAGTGAATACAAGCCTAGTCTTTTCAATATTTCCTCATATGACAGTCCCGCCATCCCAGGGATCAATCTTGTGAACCTACGCTGCACTGCCTCAATCACAAGGATGTCCTTCCTCAAATTAGGAGACCAAAACTGTACACAATACTCCAGATGTGGTCTCACCAGAGCCCTATACAACTGCAGAAGAACCTCTTTAATCCTATACTGAAATCCTCTTGTTATGAAGGCCAAAATTCCATTAGCTTTCTTCACTGCCTGCTGTACCTGTAAGCCAACATTTAGTGACCGATGTACAGGGATGCCCAGGTCTCGATGCACCTCCCCCTTACCTAATCTAACCCCATTGAGATAATAATCTGCCCCCTTGTTTTTGCCGCCAAAGTGGATAACCTCACATTTATCTATATTATACTGCATCTGCCACACATCTGCCCACTCACTCAACCTGTCCAGGTCACCCTGCAACCTCCTAACATCCTCTTCACAGTTAAACACTGCCACCCAGCTTTGTGTCATCCGCAAACTTGCTAGTGCTGCTCCTAATTCCCTCTTCCAAATGATTTATATATATGGTAAACATTTTTGGCCCCAACACCGAGCCTTGCGGCACTCCACTCGTCACTGCCTGCCATCCTGAATAGGACCCGTTCACTCCTACTCTTTGCTTCCGGTCTGCCAACCAATTTTCTATCCATGTCAACACCCTACCACCAATACCATTTGCTCTCATTTTAGTCACCAGTCTCCCGTGCAGGACCTTATCAAAGGCTTTCTGAAAGTCTAGATACACTACATCCACTGGCACCCCTTCATCCATTTTACTATTCACATCCTCAAAATATTCCAGAAGATTAGTCAAGCATGATTTCCCTTTCATAAATCCATATTGACTTGGACTAATCCTTTTACTACTATCCAAATGCCCCATTATTACCTCTTTAATAATTGACTCCAGCATCTTTCCCACCACGGAAGTCAGGCTAATGGGTCTGTAATTCCCCGTTTTCTCTCTCGCTCCTTTCTTGAAAAGTGGGATAACATTAGCTTTTCCTCCAATCCACAGGAACTGATCCTGAATCTATTGAACATTGGAAAATGTTCACCAATACGTCCACTATTTCTAAAGCCACCTCCCTGAGGACCCTGGGATGCAGACCATCAGGTCCAGGGGATTTATCATCCTTCAGTCCCATTAGCCTACCCAATATTATTTCTTGCCTAATGAAAATTTATTTCAGTTCCTCTACCCCCTTAGATCCTCTGTCCTCCAGTACATCTGGGAGATTGTTTGTGTCTTCCTTAGTGAAGACAGGTCCGAAGTACCTATTGAACTCTTCTGCCATTTCCTTGTTGCCCATAATAATTTCACCCGTGTCTGCATTCAAAGGACCCACATTTGCCTTTGCTACTCTTTTTCCCGTTAACACATCTAAAGAAGCTTTTACTGTCCTTCTTTATATTCGTGGCCAACTTCCCTTCGTACTTCATCTTTTCAGCCCATAATGCCCGCTTTGTTTCCTTCTGTGTTATACATCTTTTCTTTTAGTTTTATTCTATCCCTAACTTCTCTGGTCAGCCATAGTTGCCTCCTACTCCCCTTAGAATCTTTCTTCCTTTTTTGGAATGAAATGATCCTGTGTCTTCCGGATTATGCCCAGAAATTCCTGCCAATGCTGTTCCACCATCATTCTTGCTATAATCCATTTGCAGTCTACCTTGGCCAGCTACCTTCTCATGCCTTCATAGTCCCCTTTGTTCAACTGCATCACTGACACTTCTGATTTAACGTTCTCCTTATCAAATTGCAGATTAAAATTAATCATATTATAATCACTACCACCAAGCGGTTCCTTTACCTCGAGTTCTCTTATCAGAGATGTACCTGCCTTAAAAAATGATTTGTAAGCAGAGTTTTATCAAAGATATGTTAAGGCTCATTAAAAAATAAAGAGCTTTCCTTTTTGTCCTTGTTTCTGTGGATCACCGGAGCACTGACGTTGAAAGTGACTCCAGTCAAATGGGAATTTGATCAACATCTCTGTTCTCACCTTGCTGTGCCACCTGATGCGATAAATTTTAGGCCAGTTCCCCAGTTTTTATTAGTCTTAGTTGAATGTTTATTTTGTTAAATGGCATCATTCTCTGGGGGCAATTTTTTTCCAGTGAATAAATGGCAACAGCTTTGTGACCATTGGAGGAAGATCTTTGATGACAAGTTTAGTGAAGTTGCAACACCATTCCATGAAAGCAATTTTTTCTAACATGAGCCAATACAATTAAAAGAGATTATCCAGTTACATTTATACTATCAAATGCATGAAGCAGGTAATTCATCATCAACATCACGAATAAATGAGCATGGAATGTGCCAATGAAATAATTTTATGATTTAGGAAATAGAAACATAGAAACATAGAAATTAGGTGCAGGAGTAGGCCATTCGGCCTTTCGAGCCTGCACCGCCATTCAATATGATCATGGCTGATCATCCAACTCAGTATCCCGTACCTGCCTTCTCTCCATACCCTCTGATCCCCTTAGCCACAAGGGCCACATCTAACTCCCTCTTAAATATAGCCAATGAACTGGCCTCAACTACCCTCTGTGGCAGAGAGTTCCAGAGATTCACCACTCTCTGTGTGAAAAAAAATTTCTCATCTCGGTTTTAAAGGATTTCCCCCTTATCCTTAAACTGTGACCCCTTGCCCTGGACTTCCCCAACATCGGGAACAATCTTCCTGCATCTAGCCTGTCCAACCCCTTAAGAATTTTGTAAGTTTCTATAAGATCCCCTCTCAATCTCCTAAATTCAAGAGAGTATAAACCAAGTCTATCCAGTCTTTCGTCATAAGACAGTCCTGACATCCCAGGAATCAGTCTGGTGAACCTTCTCTGCTCTCCCTCTATGGCAATAATGTCCTTCCTCAGATTTGGAGACCAAAACTGCACGCAATACTCCAGGTGTGGTCTCACCAAGACCCTGTACAACTGCAGTAGAACCTCCCTGCTCCTATACTCAAATCCTTTTGCTATGAAAGCTAACATACCATTCGCTTTCTTCACTGCCTGCTGCACCTGCATGCCTACTTTCAATGACTGGTGTACCATGACACCCAGGTCTCGCTGCATCTCCCCTTTTCCTAATCGGCCACCATTTAGATAATAGTATCCCATTCATAATACTATAATTCTTCGATATAGTTTAATTAAGTCTCTGCATTCTTCAATTTCTGACTCCCTATATATACGCATGTCTCCTTACTCTGTCATTAGCGACCATGTACTTTATTGACTATGGAATTTACTTCTGAACTGTATCTTGCCTGTATGTCTTATAAAACATAGAACAGTACAGCACAAGAATGGGCCCTTCAGTCGACAATGTTTGTGCCGAACATGTTGAACTGATCTCATCTGCTGTACATGATCTATATCCTGCTATTCCTTGCACTTCCCTGTGCCTATCTAAAATAAATAATTGTCTTAAGATATCCAACCTCTACCCATTTTTTTGTAGAAACAATATTAATATGGCTGGCCTAGCTTAGCTTCTGATGAACTGTGGCTCCGAATATGTTGATGATAGGGAGGAGTGCTATTGAATGTTAAAGGTAGGAATCTAGATTCTAAATGATTGTATAGAGGCGTTGTTTGAGTCTTGTATGGTTTAATGTTATTTACCATGGAATAATGTTTAATGCAAGGTAAAGCCAGCAAAGTCCGGTCAAGGATAGTCTGAGGGACATCAAAGAGGTAGATAGTAGTTCAGCACTGCTCTCTGGTTGTGGTAGAATGATTCAGTTGCTTGATAATAGCTGGGAAGAAAGTGTCCCTGAATCTGGTGGTGTGGGTTTTCACACTTCTAATTTCTAATCACACTTCTACTCAAGTAACCAAATAAGGTAACCAAGTAATGTCACTTGTCATTTGAGATATGACACTCCTTTGTGTGTGTGCGAGCATGTGCGTGTGTGTGGGTGCATTTGAGAAGGATAAGGTTGATGGGGTTCATACTTCTCCAATGTAGAAAACCAGAAAGCATTGTGCTCAGTCATTTGATATTTAATAATACTATTTGTCCCTCTGCTATGTAGAACTCTACTTCATAATGGATGGATGTGGAATAAATTAAAAGGAACATCTGATCACAATACCTATCTGGCTTGGAGAGAGTAAATTTGTACATTTTACTCGAATTGCCATTGATGTAATATTTGAACTTGAGTCAGCTTTTATCTACTGTATCTCCTTGCTGGTAAATTAAAGAGTTTTTCTAAAGCTTAAAATGGCTGAATGTTAACAAGAAGAACAACATCTTATATTCTAAATGGATAGCCTAAAATCCAACTTTGTGAACAATTAATTTTCCAATTTCAGATAACCATACTCATATATACCTTTCCTATTCTCACGGTCTACCCAGGTACACACTCCCTTTGTTCACATGTTTGATTCCTCCCCACACCTTGTTATTAAGAAATACTTCCTCTCTACCTAGTTCCATCTGCCCATCACCCACATATCTATCCTCTGGGTTTCCTTAAAAAATAAATGCAAAGTGTTGGACTAACTCAGTAATTTATGCAGCATCTTTGGAGGACACAGACGAGCTATGTTTTGGGTCGGGATCCTTCTTCAGACTCTTCGTCATAGGGTAGAGAAAGATGGAAAAGTGGTGAGGAGGCAAACAAAGCCAGGCAAGTCTTCTACTTATCGAGTCCATACACAAGTTCAGAAGTTGTTCAGCCAGAGCTGAACACACTTCTCGGCATCTGCATACAATGGTGTCTGTCTTGCGCTTCTTGTGCTTCTTTTACGTGGTGGTGGAAAGATTGGTGAAAATAGGGCTGCGACGTGACGCTCTTTCCTTGACCCTGCCAGGCAAGTGACAGGTGGATACAGATGGGGGGGGTTGGTTGGCAGAGGTGGACAAAGCCAGAGATGAAAAGGGGACAAAAGGGTGTCAGAAAAGGAGAGAAGTGACGTGAAATGTAAAGCCAAAGGGAAGGATACAGGTGGATGGGGCATGTGGGGGAATACTATTGTTAACAATTGCTATCCTGGTCGCTAACCATTTTAACTCACATTTCCCTCCCCATATACCAATATATCTGGCCTGGCTCTTTGCCATTGCCAGAGTGAGACCACACAAAAACTGTGAGAACAACACCTCATATTCCACTTGGGCAGCTTTCAAACTAATTATATGAACATGAAATTCTCCACTTTTGGATAACATCCAACCATGGTGAGATAGCAACTTGGATACAAATTTGGCTTGGTGGTAGGAGGTAGAATGTGATAGCATTGGAGGTTTGATTTCCAGTTTAGAGGCCTGTGGACAATGGTGTCCTGCAAGGATCAGTACTGTTTTTTTTTTGTGCTCATCACATTAGGAAGAGTAACATAATTAATAAGTTTGTAAATTATACCAGAATTGGTGGTAAAAAGGACAGTGAAGAAGGTTGTTGAATGCTACAACAGGGTCTAGATCAACTAGGAAAGTGGACAATGGATATGGCTGTCGGAATTTAACACAGCCAAGTGTAAAATAGTGCATTCTAGGAAGTAAAATAGTGAGATTAAACGAGAACTTACCAGTTTGAAGTTTGATCTGTATTTTATGAGGAGTTACGATGAGGGATTACGTGAAGAACCCGCTCAGTGCGCAGGTGCGGCATACTTCCAAGCAGCGGTGTGGAATCACAGATAGACACAGTTATTTTGAAGTAAACATAGTAAAGATAAGGAGACATCAATTTATTAGTTTGATCCATATAATGAGGGTGGGAGCGGAGGGCACCTAATCCCTCATCGTAACTCCTCATAAAATACAGATCAAACTTCAAACTGGTAAGTTCTCGTTTAATCTTACTATTTTACTTCGGAGTCACGTGAGTGACTACGTGAAGATTTCAAAGCTCTGTGATTTCAAACCGTGTAACAGTTTCATTTCACTCACTGCCGAAGTCCTTGAGGGAGGAAGTGTTATCGTAATGAACCAATGAGTCTATTTGTAGAAAAACACAATGGTATTTTTTAAACAATAACAACAAAGAATTAAGTTGCTCCCCTGGGCTTAAATTAAATATTTGCAGTTCGTAAATCTTTACTGCAAATAAACCAGGTTTTGCCAACGGCTTATTATAAAATTTCAGAACGGTCTTTTCCCCCCCACCATCCTGCTGTAGCCAGGATGTGGTCTATAGGCATGTCCATTCTTTAGCCATCGACATGGATGCTGTCCTGGTGGAATAAAATTTGTACATGTTAGTGTTTATCCCAGCAGTTTCTAGCACCTGCTTGAGCCATCTCGCAATGGTTTGGCTCGTCACCCGACCATAAGGTTTTTGTGACTGACCCACAAGGCTTTTCATCTCCCTCGTATATTTTGGTTGTGTCTATGTAGGATAGTAGGTGAGTCATGGCACATAACCGTGGTTCTGGTGGGTAAGCCACGACTGGATTAGGTGTTCCTGGTCTGCTCTGTTTGATTAGTCGCTGGATAACGACAGATCTGGTCTGGAGCTGTGATCATGTTGTCCAGTCGCAATAGGTGTAGTGACTGAACCCTCTGAGCGGATACAAGTGCCATCAACATGAGCGTCTTTAGTGTAGCTTGCTCGAGGCCGGGGGATCTGGCTGGTGGCCATTCCCTGAGATATGTCAGGACCACACTGATATCCCAAATATGGGTATACCTGGGCTTAGGGCTTGATATTGTAAATGCCCTTCATCAGTTTTACCACCAGTGGATGGGATCCCATCGCCTGTTGTCCTGGCGCTGGTTGTTGATGGCACTGTAGCTGATCCCTACATCGTGGTGTAGATAGGCCAGGAACTCCAGTATGTTGGTGGCTGTAGCTGTTGCGTATGTCGTCCCTGTTACCTGGCAGTACTTCTCCCTTTTTTGATGCTGGTTAAGTACTGCCTCTGGTGGATGTTCGAAGGGATGCCGACATGGTGATGGTTTGTTTGGACAATCCCAGTTCCAGGTAAGGTCTGTTCAAACTTGCAACCCAGGCGTTTAATTTTCTCATGGCATGGGTGTTTAGCTTACCTGGTAGGTAAGTAGCTGATAGCCAAATATGTCTTTTGACACACCATTGCCAAATCATGTTGACCAATTTGTCGCATGACAATGATTTTATGCCACCCATATCGTTAATATAAGCCATCACCGTAGTATTTATCAATTTGTAACCGAACATGCAAGTGCTGCATATTGGATACATATGCTTTTAAACCATAAAAGGAGCCCAACATCTCTAGATAGTTAATGACCAGTGTAAGTAGTAATGATGACTCTAGGTTAGTCCATCTACCACCTGTGCTGGATATGGAGTTAGTCGCTCCCCAGCCTTGAGCACTGGCATCTGTTTTAGTAACTAAAGTAGGGTTAGTGATAAAGATAGGGCTGAAACTATGCCAAATGTTTTCTGCCCACCACTGTAGCTCTGATATTGCTTCAGTGGGTAAGTTCATGACACGATCATAGTGACCTGTATGTCGTTTTATTGCCTGTTCTATTTTTTTTTTTTTTTTTTTTTTGATAGTGCAAAGGTCCGAATTGGGTAGCCGGAAATGCTGCTACCATTTTCCCAATTACTCTTGCTACTTGTCGAATATCCTTTGGAATTCAGTTGTTTGGCAGTAACATATGTCTCCATTTTGAAATGTATATACTTAACAAATTTGTTTAGTGATGTTAAGTCAATGATGATGCGGCAGCCACCATCTTTTTTGGTTTTAGTGAATATATTCGATACAAATTCCAAAGGTTCATGTTTGGTCTTTTCGATGACCCCCTTTGTGATAAGTCTCACCAGTTCAGCTTGTCCCTCACGTTTCTCTTTGACGGAGGGAGAAATACCCTTTGGGGCCATTGTTGAACTGGCGGTGTTTTTTCTGACATGAATTGTATTTTATATCCACTATGCTTCAAACCGGTGCAATCTACCTCCTGTTAGTATTAAGCCTCCACCTCCCAAAAGGTGATAGGAACCAGACCCACCTACCTCCATGGTTACGGGTATTTCCTCTGATTCCCTTTGGTCGGCTTGCGAGGTGTCTGATGTCTCGTGTTTGTTGGGGGTTGGCGCATTTTCCATGGGGTCCGCTCTGGGCCCTGGTCTAAAAAAGACTTACGGTGAAAGTAAGCGGACCCCGAGCTTTCACCAGTGTTGAATGGTGGATGTTTACTGGTGGATGCGGCGGGGTGCTGCCACTTGGTGGTATGTGTTTTCAGTTTGCTCGTTTTATACCCTGCCTTCCCGAAGAGCAGCCTGTCTGGCTTATCGGCTGGTGTTTTACACAGCCCGGCAATCGAGGACTGATGGCAGGTTTGATGATTTCTTTCCGCAGATTATTAATTTCAACCTGCGTGTTACACAACAACGCGAGTGTATCCTGTTGATTGGTGGTCATCTCGGTGTTGTTTATAGAACGAGCAAACGAAGTGATGCCTGCTGTCAATAATCGGAGTATCCGCTGCAGCTTTAGCTCGTGGTGCCGGATGGTTGCCCCAATGTGTCCCCAGATTTGGCTGTTCACCGCTGGTACTTTTTAGAGGTTCACAGTTCTCCGGCGCCTTCATTAATCACCTGCCCCTGCAGAGCTCTGTTGGAAAGGTGATTGATACTTGCCGCTAGTTTGGCCTCTAGCGGTTCCCCTGCATGGGGTTTTGACACGTAGTGGCCCACTACACCAAGCAGCTGTTCCTGCTCCTGCACCCCCTGCATACTCCCGAAATCTTCAGCCATAACCCCTTGTTCTGGACCAGCCCAGTCCTAGTCCCCAAAGCTATCCTCTGGAAAGGAGGATGCAATGGACAGTGCAGGAGGCACTGTAGAGGGAGTGCCTGACTTCCCTCTGCAAGAGCTCCCCTCCCAGGGTGCACCTTGCTGGAGCACCTGCTCCAAGAGCCGCTCCATGCGGCTCAGGCGGCTGTCCCTCCCCCTCCTGGGTGGAGAGACGTCCCCGTCCGACGAGTCGGATGCCACCGGCCGGTTGCTCTTCCGTTTGGCTTTGCCTCCAGCCCGCTGTTCAGACATTAGCGGAGCTGGACTCGGCTCGGTGTCGGGGATAGCGGAACGCCTGGATAGCGCTCCTTCCGCCTGTTGCTGCCCCCCCTTCTCCTCTTGCGGAGTTGGACGGGGGCAGATTTCGAAAGTCTTGTTTTTTCTTTTCGCGAGAGCGCTCTTTCTGCGCATCTCACTGGAGCTGCTCCAATTGCTGTTGGATGCAGCTCAGGCGGCTGTCTCTCCTTCATTTTAGGTAGAGACATGTCCCCGTCTGACGAATCGGACGCCACCGGCCGGATGCCTGTTCGGATGGCTAGATATCCAGCCCGCAGTTCAGGTACTAGCGGGACTGGGCTCGGCGCGGTGATGGGGATTGCGGAGCGCCCGGTTCCTACCCCTTTCTTCTGGAGCTTTTGCCTTGTAGATGCGAGAGCGCCCCTCAAGCAGCGCGTCTCGCAGGCTCCTGCTCCGTGAACCGCTCCAGCGGCTCAGGCGGCTCTCTCTCCCCCCGTGCGGGTGGAGAGACGTCCCGTCCCAATCGGGAACACCTGCCGGATGCCTCTCGAGTGGCTATGCATCCAGCCCGCTGCTCAGGTACTAGCGGGCTGGCCTCGGCACGGTGTCGGGGAATTACGGAACACCGGGTCGCTCCTACCGCCTGTTGCTGCCCCCCTTCCCCCCGACGGGAAACCGTTCCTCCTTGAACGGGGGATAGTTTTGTTCCAGAGCCTTTTTCTCTGCCTGTAAAAAACACAAGCAGAAAAAAGGCTCACCTGTAAAAGAAACCCCGACCTCAGGACACTCACCTGACGGTCCGGTTCATCCTGTAACGGGACAGCCTAACTCCCGTTGCGGCCGCTGTTGCACTGCTGGCGTAATGCCGCGCCTGCGCACTGAGCGGGTTCTTCACGTAGTCACTAACGTGACTCCGAAGTAAAATCAGGGCAGGACACACACAGTGTAGGGCCCTGGGGAGTGTGATTGAAAAGCAAAACTATGGGGTATAAGTACATAGTTTACTAAATGTATTGACACAGGTAGATAGAGTGGTGAATAATCCATATGACGTGCTTGATTTTTCAACTGAGGCATTGAGTATAGAATTTGGCAAGGTCTCTATTCAGATACTATGTGCAGTTCCAGTCGCTATACTATAAGAAGGTTATGATTAAACCAAAAAGGTTACAGAAAAGATTCACAAGAATGTTGGACTGGAAGGCTTGAGTTATAAGGAGAGCCTGGATAGACTGAGACTATTTTCCCTGGGGGAAACTGAGACTGAGGCATGATCTTATTGTGGTTTATAAAATCATGAGCTTAG
Organism: Amblyraja radiata; assembly: GCF_010909765.2. Taxonomy (NCBI): domain Eukaryota; kingdom Metazoa; phylum Chordata; class Chondrichthyes; order Rajiformes; family Rajidae; genus Amblyraja; species Amblyraja radiata. The sequence continues at coordinate 67,243,813 of NC_045961.1, forward strand.
ACTGTGAAGATGGTCAGTCTTTTTTTCAGGATAGGACAGTCTAAAACTTGAGGACACAGGTTAGCATGAGAGGGGAAAATGTAAAGGAGATCTGAGAGACATGTTTTTGCACAGAGAGTGGTGGGTGTATGGAAGGAGCTGCCAGAGGTGGTGAAGAGTAGTGCATGGCACAATAAAATATGCAGCACATAAAATGTGGAGCACTTAGTCCTTAAAAGTACACTTATATATTGGATACTTGTAATGGACAGAGTGTTCAGCTTCAGGTTATTACAATGATCATGTCAGACAGCTTTTTTTGGATAACTTGTGAAAAGCGATAACCCAACCTACCCAAAATTAGTTTACACTTGACTGAGCACAGAGTGAATTTAGAGAAATTTACCTTTTGGCCAGTAGTCCAAGCACTTTAACAAAATGTAGCATCAGTTCCCTGAACTAAAGGTTGGCCCATATAGTGGGAAAGGGAAGGGAACTAAAATATAACAGTCAGTGTGTTAACAAGTCCGTGTGATTTAAATTGAAGGATATCTTTGAGTATGCATCATTGAGGGAAGAAGTGATATTTATGTTGTTGTTTATCGAAAAATCCTGCCCAATAACATGGTCACTCTTTAAAAAAAAAGTACCAATTTTGATAGATATTATTTCCCTGGACATATTTTGCACATTACTTTCCAGAAGTCTTTGATGAAATGATTTGGATCCGGTTTTGGAATGTGCAACAAATGGGTAAATGTTATGCTGGTTTCACTTCTAGGAAAAGGAAATAATTATTATGAGCAGCTCAGCATGGAGTCCAGATAAAGATAGAGTTTTTCGGATGTCCACAGAGAGACTGATGCTTTTCATCTCGTTTGTCAGTGACCTAAGATAAAAGGAATACATTTGTTCACACAAAAAAAATACATGAGTGCTAAAAATGTTCATGAAATTAATGAACTGATCAAGGTTTATTTTGAAAACCTGCCACTGAATATTGTATAAGCATCAATATGGAAAAAATGCTGTGTTCTTAAACAACACAGATATAATGAATAAAATATGCAATTACAGTACAATTAATTAAATAATCATGCTCATCTAAGAATAGTACATCGATATTTTATTCTATCTGTTGCATATCTCTTCCTTTCAGTGGCATAGTGGCAGAGCACAACATCATCGTAATTAGAGTTGTTACTTCCTAGTTCGAGAAACTGGGTTCGATCCGACCTTGGATCCTGTTAGTGTGGAGTGCACACTATCTTTCTGTTTCCTTCCACATTCCACAGGTGTGCTGTCAGGTTCATTGTATACTATAACTTGTCTTAGTGTGGACTGATGGCCAAGGGAGTTGATGGGCACATGTAGTAGAATATGTTACAGGGGAATTAGAAGGATTATGGAACTGATAGGATTGCTCTGCTGGACCTGGCATGAATTGAAATACTAATAGGCCTCTTTCCATGTCATAAATAGAGTGGTGTGATTTGGCATCATACACTGCTATAAATGATGGTATAAAGAGAAAATACAAAGCATTTTGGAGTGCTTTGCCATTTTCATGACTCTATTAACATTTTCGATTGAAACGCCCACATGAAACTCATGGCCAATATATTTTCACCTGCATAAATTAGCAATACTTGGTCTGTTCTGATTGAGACCTTGCGCCAATTTTGCACACCCTAATTAATGCACAGAAATGCCAAGATATACTCACATTAACTCATATCACATTTGCAGGATATTGGCTGTGGAATTGCTTCTTTTTGAATAAAATATATTTTTAATGTCATGAATCATTCAATTTTCCAATAAAACCAATAATGGGATATTTCTATTAATTTAGAAGTGTAAAGGAGGTGTTTATTAACACTTACAGACTATTTTCATCAAAGTTGTTATGTTTCATTAATTCCTTAAATAAGAATAAGTAGTCAAACATAATTTGCTGAATTACATTGCTTTTTCTTCCCAATAAATGAGGACTGTTGATCATAGCTGCCAGCTCTGTCATGATAAGCTGTTTTCATTAGGTATCATATTATTCTAACTAAAACTAGTGTAAACAAAGTTAATATCAGAGAATGACAAAAATAAATTGCAAATGGGGATGAGATTTTTTTCACATTCTGTGACTTTGTGATCAAAAAGAGCGAAAGTGATAAGTGCATTGTAATGCTAAGTTAAACCAGATTTTATAAAAGAACTTCAGAGTTGTTTACTTCAAATTTAATGAACGGATAGATGACATTGACTTGAAGCTGATTAAAATCTCACTGAACAAAATACAATTGAAGTAATGAAGATCATGGGAATTTTAAATATTAGCACTGAGTTAAGTTATACAATTTCAAGTTTTATTCACTAGCAATGATTTTAATCAACTAGTTTTCATTAAATTAGCAATACATTTACTTATCTATGAAGCAATAAAGCAGGGATGTTCAAGGTAGTGCAGGGTGGTGAATCTGTGGAATTATTTCCCACAGAAGGCTGTGGAGGCCAAGCCAATGGATATTTTTAAGGCGGATATAGATACCGTAGTTTCTTGATGGGTGTCAGGGGTTATGGGGAGAAGGCAGGAGAATGGGGTTAGGAGGGAGAGATAGATCAGCTATGATTGCATGGCAGAGTAGACGATGAGCCAAATGGCCTAGTTCTGCTCCTATCACTTATGACCTTACGACCTACAGTATGTTTGTGTGAATTAAATACAGATTCATGTGGCTGGTTTTGCAAGAGGTATAACATTTCACAGGTTCCTTAACAGTGTCAGATCTAATGATACAGATAGCCGAAGAAGAAAATGATCCATGTTGAATTAATTAAAACTTCTATAATTAAAATAGCTATTAATGACTATGATATAGTTGGGATCACGGAGACATGGCTCCAGGGTGACCAAGGCTGGGAGCTGAACATCCAGGGATATTCAATATTCAGGAGGGATAGAGAGAAAGGAAAAGGAGGTGGGGTAGCGTTGCTGATTAGAGAGGAGATTAACGCAATGGAAAGGAAGGACATTAGTTTGCAGGATGTGGAATCGGTATGGGTAGAGCTGCGAAACACTAAGGGGCAGAAAACGCTGGTGGGTGTTGTGTACAGGCCACCTAACAGTAGTAGTGAAGTTGGAGATGGTATCAAACAGGAAATTAGAAACGCGTGCGACAAAGGCAAAACCGTTATAATGGGTGACTTCAATCTACATATAGATTGGGTGAATCAAATTGGCAGGGGTGCTGAGGAAGAGGATTTTTTGGAATGTATGCGGGATAGTTATCTAAATCAACATGTAGAGGAATCAACGAGAGAGCAGGCTATTTTAGACTGGGTATTGAGTAATGAGGAAGGTTTAGTTAGCAGTCTTGTTGTACGTGCTCCCTTGGGCAAGAGTGACCATAATATGGTTAAGTTCTTCATTAGGATGGAGAGTGACATTGTTAATTCAGAAACAATGGTTCTGAACTTAAAGAAAGGTAACTTTGAGGGTATGAGACGTGAATTGGCCAAGATTGACTGGCAATTAATTCTAAAATGGTTGACGGTGGATATGCAATGGAAGACATTTAAAGACTGCATGGATGAACTACAAAAATTGTTCATCCCAGTTTGGCAAAAGAATAAATCAGGGAAGGTAGTGCATCCGTGGATAACAAGGGAAATCAGGGATAGTATCAAAGCGAAGGATGATGCGTACAAATTAGCCAGAAAAAGCAGCATACCGGAGGACTGGGAGAAATTCAGAGACCAGCAGAGGAGGACAAAGGGCTTAATTAGGAAAGGAAAAATAGATTATGAAAGAAACCTGGCAGGGAACATAAAAACTGACTGCAAAAGTTTTTATAGATATGTGAAAAGAAAGAGATTAGTTAAAACAAATGTAGGTCCCTTGCAGTCAGAAACAGGTGAGTTGATCATGGGGAACAAGGATATGGCGGACCAATTGAATAACTACTTTGGTTCCGTCTTCACTAAGGAAGACATAAATAATCTGCCGGAAATAGCAGGGGACCGCGGGTCAAAGGAGTTGGAGCAATTGAGTGAAATCCATGTTAGCCGGGAAGTGGTGTTGGGTAAATTAAATGGATTAAAGGCCGATAAATCCCCAGGGCCAGATAGGCTGCATCCCAGAGTACTTAAGGAAGTAGCTCCAGAAATAGTGATGCATTAGTAATAATCTTTCAAAACTCTTTAGATTCTGGAGTAGTTCCTGAGGATTGGCGGGTAGCAAACGTAACCCCACTTTTTAAGAAGGGAGGGAGAGAGAAAACGGGGAATTACAGACCAGTTAGTCTAACATCGGTAGTGGGGAAACTGCTAGAGTCAGTTATTAAAGATGGGATAGCAGCACATTTGGAAAGTGGTGAAATCATTGGACAAAGTCAGCATGGATTTACTAAAGGTAAATCATGTCTGACGAATGATATAGAATTTTTCGAGGATGTAACTAGTAGCGTGGATAGGGGAGAACCAGTGGATGTGGTGTATCTGGACTTCCAGAAGGCTTTCGACAAGGTCCCACATAAGAGATTAGTTTACAAACTTAAAGCACACGGCATTGGGGGTTCAGTATTGATGTGGATAGAGAACTGGCTGGCAAACAGGAAGCAAAGAGTAGGAGTAAACGGGTCCTTTTCACAATGGCAGGCAGTGACTAGTGGGGTACCGCAAGGCTCAGTGCTGGGACCCCAGCTATTTACAATATATATTAATGATCTGGATGAGGGAATTGAAGGCAATATCTCCAAGTTTGCGGATGACACTAAGCTGGGGGGCAGTGTTAGCTGTGAGGAGGATGCTAGGAGACTGCAAGGTGACTTGGATAGGCTGGGTGAGTGGGCAAATGTTTGGCAGATGCAGTATAATGTGGATAAATGTGAGGTTATCTATTTTGGTGGCAAAAACAGGAAAGCAGACTATTATCTAAATGGTGGCCGACTAGGAAAAGGGGAGATGCAGCAAGACCTGGGTGTCATGGTACACCAGTCATTGAAAGTGGGCATGCAGGTGCAGCAGGCAGTGAAGAAAGCGAATGGTATGTTAGCTTTCATAGCAAAAGGATTTGAGTATAGGAGCAGGGAGGTTCTACTGCAGTTGTACATGGTCTTGGTGAGACCACACCTGGAGTATTGCGTACAGTTTTGGTCTCCAAATCTGAGGAAGGACATTAATGCCATAGAGGGAGTGCAGAGAAGGTTCACCAGACTGATTCCTGGGATGTCAGGACTGTCTTATGAAGAAAGACTGGATAGACTTGGTTTATACTTTCTAGAATTTAGGAGATTGAGAGGGGATCTTATAGAAACTTTCAAAATTCTTAAGGGGTTGGACAGGCTAGGGTGAGGACCAACTCCGCTAAGCGGAGGAGAGTGTCAGTGGCTGGGAATAGGTTGCTCCTCTGGTCGAGGAAGAACCGGAGGGCTCTGAGGCCATCCTGGTGGGGGATGGAGGTGTAGAGTGACCGGACATCCATGGTGAAGATGAGGGGGTGAGGGCCCAGAGAGTGGAATGCGTGGAGGCGGCGGAGAGTGTCTGAGGTGTCTAGAACATAGGTGGGGAGGGATTTGACCAAGGGGGATAGGATGGAGTCAAGGAATGTGGAGATGAGTTCGGTGGGGCACGAACACGCAGAGACAATGGGTCTGCCGGGAGAGCCGGGTTTGTGGATTTTTGGGAGAAGGTAAGAATCAGATGTTCCTTTTAATTTATTCCACATCCATCCATTATGAAGTAGAGTTCTACATAGCAGAGGGACAAATAATATTATTAAATATCAAATGACTGAGCACAATGCTTTCTGGTTTTCTACATTGGAGAAGTATGACCCCATCAACCTTATCCTTCTCAAATGCACCCACACACACGCACATGCTCGCACACACACAAAGGAGTGTCATATCTCAAATGACAAGTGACATTACTTGGTTACCTTATTTGGTTACTTGAGTAGAAGTGTGATTAAAAATTAGAAGTGTGAAAACCCACACCACCAGATTCAGGGACACTTTCTTCCCAGCTATTATCAAGCAACTGAATCATTCTACCACAACCAGAGAGCAGTGCTGAACTACTATCTACCTCTTTGATGTCCCTCAGACTATCCTTGACCGGACTTTGCTGGCTTTACCTTGCATTAAACATTATTCCATGGTAAATAACATTAAACCATACAAGACTCAAACAACGACTCTATACAATCATTTAGAATCTAGATTCCTACCTTTAACATTCAATAGCACTCCTCCCTATCATCAACATATTCGGAGCCACAGTTCATCAGAAGCTAAGCTAGGCCAGCCATATTAATATTGTTTCTACAAAAAAATGGGTAGAAGTTGGATATCTTAAGACAATTATTTATTTTAGATAGGCACAGGGAAGTGCAAGGAATAGCAGGATATAGATCATGTACAGCAGATGAGATCAGTTCAACATGTTCGGCACAAACATTGTCGACTGAAGGGCCCATTCTTGTGCTGTACTGTTCTATGTTTTATAAGACATACAGGCAAGATACAGTTCAGAAGTAAATTCCATAGTCAATAAAGTACATGGTCGCTAATGACAGAGTAAGGAGACATGCGTATATATAGGGAGTCAGAAATTGAAGAATGCAGAGACTTAATTAAACTATATCGAAGAATTATAGTATTATGAATGGGATACTATTATCTAAATGGTGGCCGATTAGGAAAAGGGGAGATGCAGCGAGACCTGGGTGTCATGGTACACCAGTCATTAAAGTAGGCATGCAGGTGCAGCAGGCAGTGAAGAAAGCGAATGGTATGTTAGCTTTCATAGCAAAAGGATTTGAGTATAGGAGCAGGGAGGTTCTACTGCAGTTGTACAGGGTCTTGGTGAGACCACACCTGGAGTATTGCGTGCAGTTTTGGTCTCCAAATCTGAGGAAGGACATTATTGCCATAGAGGGAGTGCAGAGAAGGTTCACCAGACTGATTCCTGGGATGTCAGGACTGTCTTATGACGAAAGACTGGATAGACATGGTTTATACTCTCTTGAATTTAGGAGATTGAGAGGGGATCTTATAGAAACTTACAAAATTCTTAAGGGGTTGGACAGGCTAGATGCAGGAAGATTGTTCCCGATGTTGGGGAAGTCCAGGGCAAGGGGTCACAGCTTAAGGATAAGGGGGAAATCCTTTAAAACCGAGATGAGAAAAACTTTTTTCACACAGAGAGTGGTGAATCTCTGGAACTCTCTGCCACAGAGGGTAGTTGAGGCCAGTTCATTGGCTATATTTAAGAGGGAGTTAGATGTGGCCCTTGTGGCTAAGGGGATCAGAGGGTATGGAGAGAAGGCAGGTACGGGATACTGAGTTGGATGATCAGCCATGATCATATTGAATGGCGGTGCAGGCTCGAAGGGCCGAATGGCCTACTCCTGCACCTAATTTCTATGTTTCTATTTCTATGTTTCTATATTAACTCAGTCTAAAATCATATTCTATTCAGTCATTGTAGAACCAATATACCTTCAGAATTGGCGGCACGGTGGCACAGCGGTAGAGTTGCTGCCTTACCATGCTTGCAGCGCCAGAGACCCATGTTCAATCCCGACTACGGGTGCTGTCTGTACGGAGTTTGTACATTCCACCCGTGACCTGCGTGCGTTTTCTCGAAGACCTTCGGTTTCCTCCCACACTACAAAGACGTGCAGGTTTATAGGTTAATTGGCTTGGTATAAATTTAAATTGTCCTTAGTTTGTGTAGGATATTGTTAGTGTGCGGGGATCGCTGGTCGGCGCGGACCCGGTGGATCGAAGGGCCTGTTTCTGCGCTGTATCTCTAAACTAAACTAAAATCATGAGGGGCAATTATTGATTTTGATACTTGGACAGTAATGTTATTTTTGATGCATCAAGAATTCTTAATCAAAATCAACTAATTTTAGATGGAAAGGTAATTGTAAATTGTCAGCTTTGAGCAAGAGCTCCATTTGTCTAAATCAGAATACAAAGTTGGTTAATAGAGTGAGAGGGAGCAATACTGGGTGCATTTCTTCCTATACTTCAAATGTTTTGGTTAAGTCGAGTCAGGGGCATTTTCATTGGTCAATTGATCCAGCTGTTTTCTGCAACAGCTTATGCACCTAAGTGATCTTGAAAATGAAACACAGTTCCTGTCGCTACTTTTGAGACTTTCAAATAACCATTAAACACAACTATAATTTTAAACATTTAAACTAACTTAGAATTTATTATTTTAGTTTAACAAACTACAATGTGTTACCAAAGTGGAGGAAGATTTGGAAGATGTACATCAGCAGAATAAAAAAGGTAAATTGTTGTTTGTCTGCAGTAATTGGTAACAGTTCTAGTCATACCATTAGAATAAAGATGTGGAGGGTTTGGAGAGGGTGCAGAAAGGTTTACCAGAATAGTGCCTGGATTGGAGGGCATTACCGAAAAGAGGTGTTTGGACAAACTTGGATCATTTTCTCTGGAACTGGAGTTTGAGAGGAGACCTGATAGACGTTTATGGAATTATTGATAGGGTCGAAAGTCAGAATCTTTGACCAAGAGTGGAGATATCGGATTAGAGGGCATAGCTTTAAGGTCAGAGGGCAAAGTTTAAATGTGATGTGCAGAGCCTGTTTTTTTTTAACGCAGAATGTGATAGGATGCCAGGAATTACCTTTGACCTTAATGACCAGGCAGCACACTGTTTTTTTATGTCGGTCCATTGTCTCATTTGCAAAAGGCTAGACTTTGCAATTTTTTATCTTAGGAGATGGATCATGGGCCACATTGAAGGGAAAATAAGTATCCATCATTTTTTGGTGGAGCAGGTAGTGAGATCAGGAATACAAGACCAGCACTTGAGGTTTGCAGGGAAAGAAAGATGAATATATGAATATTTGTGGAGGGCAGACACCAGCCTTTGGATCAGAAGGTGACTGAAGCAGATGTGGCACTGTGATGTGAGGAAAGAGGATGGTAGTTTATTGTGGGATTAGATGATCCATAAATTAAATTAATGTGCTTACCTGAAGGCCATCAATTACTATTCCTGCACGACCAAGACCAAGTGGTCCCAAAGGCTGGAACTCCACTGTATAATATGACCTAAATTCCCAATGTGAACAATGAATAGAGAATGATTGACATGAGGAGGTAAAACAAAATTAATTTGGAAACAAGTATTTTTTTATTACATAAGTTTAAGAATAAAATCATTGCCAATAGAATTTGTCATCCAATGTGATTGTTATGTTTATTCAGTCAGTTGAAAACCATCTCCTGATGATATGCTGAATATCTCTGATTCACAGCCCACATAACCTGTGAGATGTGGGTGTCCGCTGGCAGCAGGTAAGTTCTTTTATGTGTGCCAGGACGTACATGAATATGGATATTAGGCATGAGGCTGAATTAATGAAGCCTGATAGTTGGTGAGTGATGGAGTATTGTGCATTGAGCAGTGTCTGTGCTTATGAATATAATTTTCAGGATATGCAGCTAGAAAATATTCTCTGTTATGAAATACACCTTAAAGCATCACTATGCAAGAATTGCCTCATGAGTTTTGTGTGAGGTCCCTCAAACAATAAAATGTTATCATGGAAGAGGCTCAAATACCTTCAGCTTTTCAATTATATTGTAGTGTTAGAGCAAGTCAGGTCAAGCACAGATCATGAGAGGTTGCAGAGATGGGATCAGGGTGAGTGGGTATAGAGAGGGGGAATTACTGTAGACATATTGATGTGATGCACAGTTGGAAGCATTGACACATAGAGCATTGAGGAATGGCCACACCTTTGGGTAGTGGTGATGATGAGGCAGGCTTGGAAATGCCAACTTTGTGGGATTGAGGTGGGGAGATTGGATTTGTGATTTGGCATAATGGGAAAATTGGATATGTAATCAGGGGTCATGGTACAATAGACAATAGACAATAGGTGCAGGAGTAGGCCATTCGGCCCTTCGAGCCAGCACCGCCATTCAATGTGATCATGGCTGATCATCCCCAATCACTACCCCCCGTTCCTGCCTTCTCCCCATATCCCCTGACTCCGCTACTTTTAAAAGCCCTATCTAGCTCTCTCTTGAAAGCATCCAGAGAATTCCACAGACTCACCACTCTCTGTGAGAAAAAGTGTTTCCTCATCTCCATTCTAAATGGCTTACTCCTTATTCTTAAACTGTGGCCCCTGGTTCTAGATTCCCCCAACATCGGGAGCATGTTCGCTGCCTCTAGCGTGTCCAAACCCTTAACAATCTTATATGTTTCAATGAGATGCCCTCTCATCCTTCTAAACTCTAGAGTGTACAAGCCCAGCTGCTCTACATGTCTGCAGAAAGGTGTTGGGGTGTAGGGAAAAAAAATACACCAAATACATTGCTTAAAAAATAACTTTGAAAGAAGGCAATGGTTGCCTCTGACTTCACTGTTGTGGATGAGGCAAGTTTGATGTTCCATTACCTAAAATCAAAGTAGATCTCAACTCTCAGGCATGTTGGTGTTAACAGCACATCCAATTCATAGCCTTGGATTATGCAAATTATCAAAACATGTGTTGTCTGATTGTTGATACCAACACACATCCCAGGTGCTTTCATTCCTCAGACTATAATTTTCAGCAAATTTAAACAAGTGTGTTTTTTTTCACACGTGGTTTGAACTAAAATATTCAAATACTCTTCAACGGTGACCTCATGAACATCATGTATCTGTTATGAATGCATCTATCCATGTCAATATTGGTTAAGGGACAATCAGAAAATCTTTGCAAAGTTCGATCTTCACATTGAGGGGAATCTGCATCAAGTTGTCTTGCACTATATCCATGTTGCAAGGAATAGATACAGACCAAACTCAAATCTGTGTATCTGTATGAGAGGTATGGCAGAAGCAGAATAGTAATCCACAAGTTATGACTTCATGACTTGACTTAAATTTCACTGAAGCATTGACATCAAGTTCAATTCTGCTTCAATAAAGAATGTCAAAGTGGGTGAAGGAGTAGAACAGGAGCACCTTAAGTTGAGGTGCCAGCCTGTTTAAACCAAGTTCAAGTTCAAGTTCAAGTTCAAGTTACATTTATTGTCACATGCACCAATTGGTACAGTGAGATTTAAGTTACCATACAGCCCTACGAATAAAAAGAACACAATACACGATAAAATTTAACATGAACATCCCCACACAGCGGAATCAAAGTGAGGGAAGGCAATAAAGTTCAGTCATCTTCCTCTGTGTTCACCCGTGGTCGGGGCCTTTGAGCCCTCTGCAATTGCCGCTACGGCGGCACGATTTTCAGGTCCTCTCACCGGGATGATCGGAACTTCGACGTCGGAATGGAAGAACACTCTCAGCGGCTTGGAGTTTCCGAATCAGCCACTTCTTCCCGGAGACCGCAGCTCCCAAAGTCCACAGGCCAAGCTGGGTGGAGCTCCAACACTGGCGACCCTCGGCAAAAGATCCCGTGAGTTTGGGGAGTTAAAGTCAGTGCCGCCCGAGGCTTGAAGCTCTGCAAACCACAGCTCCACAATGTTAAAGCAGCAGGGTCAACACTCCGGAGCTTCAAAACAAGCGATCTCCGGCAAGGCATCGCCCGCTCCGCAATGGAATTCAGTATTGCTTCGCTGCTGAAGCCCAGGCCGGTCTCCGGCAAGAAAGGCCGCGCCAATCCAGATGGTGGGCTGCTGGGTGGGGGGGAGGGGGTGGGGGTTCTTTTCATCCACCCTCTCTAAGCAACTTTAAACTTATTTTTATTTTAGATTTTCCAGTTCTGATGAATTGCTATTGTTTAACAATGTCGACTCTGGTTCTCTTCCCACTGAAGCTACCTGTTAAGTGTTTTCAACATTTCCATATTTTGCTTTAGATTTTCAGCATCACCACCATCATCAAAGGTGCTCGGCTCAGCTATTTTGATTCACTCTACATTTATCAAGAAATAGATGTGTATCAGGAGACAACAAAGACAATAGGTCAAACAACATTCCAGCTATAATAGTGAATATTCTGGCTTGCAACTAACTGTGTCTCCAGCTTTGAAATATTTTAAATATTTGAATCATTTGAAATATTTAAATGTGATTTTCTCTCTACAATGCAATCCACACTTTTCCATTCCCTGCATATCCCCTCACCATCAATTTATTTTTCTCTCAAACAGGCTGCACTAATTCAACAGCCCACTCACTGATACTCCATTTGGATTCCATTTGGATCTCTCATCTCCAGATATTACTATAGCCTTAGTTCAAATATCAAAAAGGGACTTATTCCAGTAATTAGGACAGTGACCTCCCTTAAAATCAACATGGTATTTAACCCAATGCGTCATCAATAACCCCGAGTATGTTAGAGGTCAGTGGAATTCCAGAGGAACTTTTTTTTCCCAACTGCCTGGCATCATGCCGAGTCCAAAGCACAATGACTGTGTTTGTTGGAGAACAAATTATGTCACTGAATGTAGAATTACTCCGTGGAAGCTTTTCAGGCATATTAAGCTTCAATTGCTTCATTGTTGAGCCATCCTCCATCATAATGTCAGAAGGTGAAATGATAATTTCCTGTTACAACTCCTGTGATATTCCATAACCACATCTAATGTAACCTGGATTACTTTCAGGCATGAGCTGGTAACTGTCATTACAGTGCAAATACACAATTGTTAGACTAACACCATTTCCAACAAAACCCAGTCTAACTCCCCTTGATATACAAAATCATTACCAACTCTGAATCTCCCAACATCTTTAGTTCAAGCATTATCATTGATCAGAAGCTTGGCTAGATCATAACCACATTTCAATGTTTCATTGTTAACCTTCCCTCCATCTTAATGTCAGAAATGTTCATTTCCAAAAAGTGTAGCTGCAATTACAGTTCAGAAGTTGGGTTTTCTGTTGAGTGGCTTACCTCTTGACTCCCAAACCTTTTGGACATCCACAGGGCATAAGGATAGAGTCCGCTGAAATACTCTCCACGAGATGACTAAAGCTCAAAAACAATCTGGAAGCTTGGCAGCAGATAGGAAAAACAACTAGCTTGATTGGCAAACCATTTATGGCATAAAATATTGACTCTGTTCACCACAGGCTGCATTGTACACTGCCCAGAAGATACACTGAAGCAACTCACCAAGGTTTCCTTGAAAGCCTAGCAGTGCCCTCTGCCTTAATTAATTCATTGGCTTTAAATGCCCAAGACATTCCGATAAAGTAAAATCTGGTGTTTAAATACTTCACATGTGTTTGCTTCCTTTACAGTGTCCTGAAATGTCAAGCAGCTGCTTCACAATATTTCCCATTGAGGAATAGTAGTAGCTCTAATGATAGTCTGTCAGCAGCCAGTGAGGAACAGGGTGGGGCAGAGTGGATACGAAAGCAAGTGAATCACTCTGTTATTATTGGACAGTAATATGAATTCATAGGGCTAGGTAACTTAAGATAAATATTTCTCCAGAGCTATATCGCCATCTGCATTCTAGTAAAATAAAAATTTCCCAATCCAGCAAAAGAAAAAAAAAGTTCTAGTAAACAGCCCAACACATGGAAAGACACAAAGTGCTGGAGTAATTCAGCAGGTCAGGCAGCATCTCTGGAGAACATGGATAGATGATGTTTCGGGTTGAGACCCTTCTTCAGACTGATTGTGTGGGCGGAAAAGAAAGCTAGAAGAGGGTAGAGACAGGACAAAGCATGGTAAGATGCATGCAGGTGAGAGGGGGATTTGATAGACAGATGGTTGGAACAAAGACAAGAGATAAAAGCAGAAGGTGTGAGACAGGATTCAAGAGTTTTGAATTGCAAAGCTAGAAGGAGGAGAGTAGAAAGAAGGGAAATGGCGTGGGAGAGAAAGGATGGAGGTGTGGAGGGTTAGTAGGAGGTTACCTAAAATTGGAGAATTCAATGTTCATACTGTTGGGTTGTAAGCTATCCAAATGGAATATGAGGTGCCGTTTCTCCAGTTTACATGGGGCCTCACTCTGGTAAGGAGGTGCAGGATAGAAAGGTGACAGGCTGCTCCCTCCACAACTTCTTGGTTTTCTCATCCCTTTCCACCCAAACTACCCCCTCCCCAGGTACTTTACCCTGCAACTCCTGTATAGCTCCTCTCTTGCCTCCATCCAGGGACCCCAGCAATTCTTCCAGTGAGATGGAGGTTCACATGCAACTCCTATAACCTCATCTACCACATCCAGTGTTCTCAAAATGGCTTACTGTATACCAGCAAGACCAAGTGAAGACTTGGCAACCATTTCGCTGAACATTTACACTCGTTCCTCCTAAGCCTACTGGATCTCACGGTTTCTAACAATTTCAACTCCCATTCCCATTTCCATACTGACCTTTTATCCTCGGCCTCCTCCATGGCCAAAGTGAGGCTCTACGTAAACTGGAGGAACAGTAACATATTCCGCTTGGGTAGCTTACAACCCAATGGCATGAACATTGAATTCTCCAGTTTTAAATAACCTCCTAGTAACCCCCCACAATCCCCCATTTCTCCTATACCCCCCTTTTTATCTCCACCATCCCCCACACTTTCCTTGTTCCTCACCTAGATTCCTTGGCCATCTCTCCCCCCACCCATCCCACCCTCCTCCCCTCCTGCTACTTTCTCCCTCTAGCAATTTACAACTCACAACTCCTGTATTCTTTATTCCAATCATCTGCCTTTCAACACCCCCCCCCACACACACACACACACACACATCTTGCCTGCATCCACCTATTACCTGCCATGCTTTGTCCTGTCTCTCTTCTCTTCTAGGTTCTCTTCATCCCCCCACAAGCAGTCTGAAGGTCAGTCTTGAGCTGAAACATCACCTATCCATGTTGTCCATGGATGCTGCCAGACTTTCGAGGTTACTCCAGCACTTTGTGTCCTTTTCATTATTAACTAGCATCCGCAGTTTCTTTCTTCTTCAACCCAGCACATGAGGCTGATGATGGAAATACAATTTATATTTTTGAAGGATTACAGAACACAAAAAGACTCTTTATCCTATTTGATCTACTCAAAGGTACATTAAAAGTGATTATTTAATCAACAATATCACCAATGCCCATCATTGTATTGAAAGCGCTGTATTACTTAATACAAAACGGAAGGCATTATAAAAATCATGGACATCATATTTATTAATTTTATATCGAACTCACGTGAGTGAGTACGTGAAGAGCCCACCAGCCTGCATGCGCGTCAATACGTCGACGTATGGCGTGAGAATCGGAGCAGTTCGAAACTGCTCCGGCAGGTAAGGGGGTTTTTTGTTGCAGGCACGGGCCGCTGCTCCGAAAATAGCGGTAGCGAGCCCAGAGAAGCTGGCACAACCTGGGCAGCTGCCGCCATGGAGGCTCTGTAAGGAGCTGGTGGTTTATATTTTTCGGCTGACGGCTCAGCCGGTGCAGCGATCGCCGTGGAGGTTCCGTAAGGAGCGGGTGGTTTAAATTTTTTGGCTGACGGCTCGACCGGGACAGCGACCGCCGTGGAGGCTCCGTAAAGTAGCTGGCAGCTAAAAATAGTGGTTGACGACTCGGCTGGGATAGCGACCGCCGTGGAGGCTCCGTAAAGGAGCTGGCAGCTAAAAATAGCGGCTGACGGCTCGTCCGGGACAGCGACCGCTGTGGAGGAATGGGGCAGCTGTTCGGAGCATCTGACGGGCAAGGCCTGTTCAGACATCTCCTTTGGAGCTCCGAAAGGGAGCCAGCCAGAGGCCTGAGGAAGCAACACCTGGTTCAGGGTTGCGTTATATTCCTCCCCTAAGAAACTCCGTTGAGGCTCCAGAAGGGAGCAAGGCCGGACTCGGAGTCACTAGCAGGCGCAACCTGTCTAGTGAGTTAAGAATAAATAAATAAATAAATAAATAAATAAATAAATAGATAAACAAGCAGATAAATAAATAGATAAATAAATAGATAAATAGATGAAAAAAGGAAATGTGCTCCTGGCTCACTTACAGGCTGTGTCAGTCAGATGCCTGTGGAAGCAACACCTGGTTCAGGGTTGCATTATAATATCTCCCGCTCAGAAGAGGGGAGTGTTGGAGGTTGTTACATAGGTGACTCCAACTATGTGGATATTGATAAGGAATTCGAATCCCTTGAACTAATGGTGGATATGCTTCATTTTAATCATATGAAGGAGCTACTGGCTCTTGTCACATATTTGCCATCCCTTTGGGGATAGGAGATTCACTGGAGGAAGATCTGGCTAAGAGCATTAGGGATTTTACTTCACATTAGCTAAGGAGGGGAATATGCTGGATTGGGCTGGGAAATATGCCAGTCCAGATAACTGCCAGACTTTTGGATGTTCCATAATTCAATTCAATCAGTTGGGATATCTCAGTGATGATATGTAGGCAAAGAATTATTTCAGCGAGTCCAAAAACTGCTCACTGGAGTCATTACGGCCTTTTGCAAGTCAGTAGTTGGGTCTCAATTCTCGGAAGTGCAGAAAGCTGCATTAACACTTCTCTGTAATACACAGTTGGGGCGATTGCCTTCGGAAAAATGCTATAAGGCATGAGATAATTACCAAAATGGCTAATTTTTACAGAGCGAGTAACGTGCAGCCTGCATAGTATCTTTTCAGAGAAGACGTATGTAGCAAGTTGAAGACTTGCAGAGGGAATTTAAGGCGGCTGCAGGGTGGATTACCATCCTATGTGGGTAAAGCTCCAGTAATAAGATAAATGAATTAACGGTGCAATTAAGTATATATAGTTATGATATCGTGGTCATTACGGAGACATGGCTGCAAGGGGATCAGGACTGGGAGTTAAATATAGAGGGGTACTCGACAATTAGGAAAGATAGACAGGAAAGAAAGGGAGGGAGGGGTGGCCCTTTTAATAAGGGAGGGAATAACGGCAATAGAGAGGAAGGATATTGCGTTGAAGGATCAGGATAGTGAAACAGCTTGGGTACAGATAGAGAATAACAAGGGGAAAAAAACACTAGTGGGTGTAATTTATAGACCTCCAAATAGCTGTGACGCTGTTAGTCAGAACATAAATCTGCAAATAGTTGACGCATGTAAAAAGGGAACTGCTGTAATCATGGGGGACTTCAATTTTCATATTAATTGGGCAAACCAAACTGGGCAGGGTAGACTAGAGGAAGAGTTTATAGAATGTATTAGAGACGGGTTCCTAGAACAGTATGTCACAGAACCAACAAGGGGGGAGGCAATCTTGGATCTGGTCCTGTGTAATGAAGCAGGATTAATTAAAAATGTCATAGTTAGGGACTCGTTGGGAACAAGTGACCACAATATGGTCGAATTCCATATTCAAATAGAAGGGGAGCAGGTTGAAACTCAGGCTAGGGTGCTTAGTCTAAATAAGGGGGATTATGAAGGTATGAGGACTGAGCTGATCAAAGTTGACTGGGATAGCAGACTCAAGAATAAGACGGTACATGAGCAGTGGTGTACGTTTAAGGGTCTACTGTATAACCTTCAAGAAAAATTTATTCCTATGAAGAAAAAAAGGGGTAAGGGTAAGAACAGTCAGCCATGGCTCAGTAAAACTATAAAGGATAGTATTCGGCTGAAGGCAAGGGAATGTAAGGTAGCCAGAGATAGTGGGAGGGTAGAGGATTGGGAAGCATTTAAAGGTCAGCAAAAAATAACTAAGAGATTAATTAAGACGGGGAAAATAGACTATGAAAGGAATTTAGCGAACAACATAAAAACTAATAGTAAGAGTTTTTATAGCTATATAAAAAGAAAAAGGGTGGCTAAGGTGAACGTTGGTCCATTGGAGGGTGAGACTGGAGAGTTGTTGGTGGGGAACATGGAAATGGCAAAGGCATTAAACGAGTATTTTGTATCAGTCTTCACCATAGAAGACACAAAAAATATTCCAACGCTGGATAAACAGGGGGCGGTAGGAATGGAGGAGCTAAATACTATTAAGATCACCAAGGAGGTGGTATTAGGGAAATTAATGAGACTGAAGGAGGATAAATCCCCTGGGCCTGATGGATTACATCCAAGGGTCTTGAGGGAGATAGCGGTGGGGATTGTGGATGCATTGGTGATAATTTTCCAAAACTCCCTGGAGGCAGGAACGGTCCCAGTGGATTGGAAAATGGCCAATGTAACACCTATATTTAAAAAAGGAAGTAAACAGAAGGCGGGTAATTATAGACCGGTTAGTCTAACATCGGTGGTAGGTAAAATGTTAGAGACAATTATTAAAGAAACACTAACGGGGCACTTGGATAAACATGACTTCATCGGACAGAACCAGCATGGTTTTGTGAAGGGGAAGTCCTGTTTAACGAATCTGCTCGAATTCTTTGAGGAAGTAACAACCCGGGTGGATAAAGGGGAACCGGTGGATGTGGTATACTTGGACTTCCAAAAGGCTTTTGACAAGGTGCCACATAAGAGACTATTGCTAAAAATAAAAAATTATGGGATTGGGGGTAATATATTAGCATGGGTAGAGGATTGGCTAACAAATAGGAAGCAGAGAGTGGGGATAAATGGTTCATACTCGGGATGGCAACCGGTAACTAGCGGGGTTCCACAAGGGTCGGTGCTGGGACCTCAGTTGTTCACAATTTATATAAATGATTTGGAGGAGGGAACCAAGTGTAATATATCAAAATTTGCGGACGATACAAAAATGGGAGGAAAAGTAGGGGATGAGGAGGATAGGAAGAGTCTGCAAAAGGATACAGATAAGCTAGGTGAGTGGGCAACAACTTGGCAGATGAAATTTAATACTAATAAATGTGAAGTCATTCACTTTGGGAAAAAAAATGATAGGGCAAGTTATTTTCTAAATGAGGAGGAGCTGCGTTGTAATGCAACGCAAAGGGATCTAGGGGTATTAGTACATGAATCACTAAAAGTTAGTATGCAGGTGCAGCAAGCAATCAGGAAGGCCAATGGAGTTTTGGCCTTTATTGCTAGGGGGATTGAGTATAAAAACACGGAGGTCTTGCTGCAGCTGTACACAGTATTAGTGAGACCACATTTGGAATACTGTGTACAGTTCTGGGGTCCATACTTAAGAAAGGATGTACTAGCCCTGGAGGCAGTGCAGCGAAGGTTTACAAGATTAATTCCTGCAATGAGGGGATTGACATATGAGGAAAGGTTAAGTAGGCTGGAACTCTACTCTTTGGAGTTTAGAAGAGTGAGAGGCGATCTCATTGAAACATATAAGATCGTGAGGGGCCTTGATCGGGTGGATGCACCGAGGATGTTCCCAATGATCGGGGAAACTAGAACTAGGGGACATAGTTGCAGAATAAGGGGGGGCTCTTTTAAAACTGAGATGAGGAAGAACTTCTTCACCCAGAGGGTGGTTAATTTATGGAATTCACTGCCCCAGGGAGCAGTGGAAGCAGAAACTTTAAATATATTTAAGACTAAAATAGATGGTTTTTTAGCTGCCAAGGGGATAAGGGGCTACGGGGAGAGGGCAGGGATATGGACCTAGGTATGGTTAGTATAGTAAGACCTGAGTGATCTCCTGGACAAGTGTCGATCGCCTGGATTGGGGTCGGAGAGGAATTTCCCGGATTTTTTTCCCGAATTGGACCTGGGTTTTTATCCGGTTTTTTGCCTCCCCCAGGAGATCACGAGGTTCTTGGGGTGGAGAGGGGTGATAGCGGTATAAAGGGGAGGGTAGTGTCTTGTGTTCTGTGTCTTGTGTCTACTGTTTGTGGGTAAGTGTGTCTGTTTAGTGTTCAGCCATGAGCGAATGGCGGTGCGGGCTCGATGGACCTGGTGGTCTACTCTCGCACCTACTTTCTATGTTTCTATGTTTCTATGTATTCCGGTGGGTTTTCACCCCTGTATTCAAGGGGCAGGAAGCGCCATAGAAGCTCCGGAAAGGAGCAGTCGGGAGTCACTGGCTGGCCCCGCAAGAACATCCTGTTGATCCAGGCTTGCAGTAATGGCAGGCATGACCTGTCCAGTGAGCCCCGCTGAGGCTCCGAAGGAGCAGCTGGCCAAAGGAGCAGCCTGTCGATCCAGGCTGGGAGAAACTGGCAGCGCAATCTGCACAGTCAACTCCAGCAAAGGCTCCAATAAAGGCAGAAGGCCTGCAGGAGCAGCCTGTCAAGGCAAGCTCGGAGTTCTGGTAGGCGCGGCCTGTTCAGTGTGCTCCGCTAAGGCTCCAAAGGAGCAGAAGGGGCCGAAGGAGCGGCCTATCAAACCAGGCTGGGAGTAACTAGTAGCATGACCAGCACAGTAAAGCTCCAGCAAGGCTCCAAAGAGGATTTAGGCCGAAGAAGCAGTCTGTCCCATTGGGCTCAGAAATGCTGGCAGGCGTGCCTTGCACAGCAATTTTGCTTTGAGCTCCGGAAAAGAGCTGTTTGGCAAGCGTGGGGCTGAAGATGTGGTCAGACATGGTCTGCAATGGAACTTCGCTGAAGCTCCAACAAGCAGGTTGACCTAGGCTCAGAGACGCGGGCAGGTAAGGTCTCTTTACTAACCTCCGTAAAACTCCGAAATGAAGCAGTCTGTCGCCCCGGGTTTGGATTTACTGGCAGCATGGTCTGTCTAGTACCTTTCACTGTCTCTGGAAAAGATCAGGGTGATGCAGAGACAATGGCAGGGTGCCTTGCACAGCAACTTCTGTAAGTTCCAAGTAGGAACAGGTTGGCTACCCTGGTTTAGGGTAGACCAACTTGGAACTGGCTGGCCATATGGAACATATTGACCAGGGAAGCACTGCTTCAACATCTGTGATTGAGGTTATCAGGCTGCTCAGTAGAGTGAGGTAGTTTGAGATTTCCCTCAACACATGTTTAATTCTTTCAGCTCAGCTAGTAGATTTGCCAGTTCATTGGAAACCTGCAGGTTCATGTGAATAGAAAATATATATATAATAATGTGTAGGTTCTCAATACCAGAATTCCTGCTTGAGTCGCTGGTCAAAGAGAGTGTGTTGCACACACTGGCGACTGAGACAGGTGGTTTCAGTCAGAGGACTGTGGAGCAATTCCTGGTTCAGGGTTGCATTATGCTATTTTTCCACTCTGAGGAAGGAGGCTGAGGATTTGTGGTGACTCTGATGGTGAAGAGTTGACAGGGAACTCGTATTCCCTGTCAACAAGTGAATGTAGTGCTTCAACTCTAATAAGGATCTGATTATATGTTATGAGCGAATAAAATAAATAAATAAATAAATGAATACATCCTCCGCGGCAAGAGAAGCCAAAATTTCAGTCCGTATGGTCAATAGAGGAAACAATGGTTATCCAAGTGGAAACAGAGACATCTCACAAAGGATGAGTAGTCTGCCTAAGAACAAGAGGGGTATATTTCTAATATTTTCTCAAGGTTGAAGAAAAGTGGTGCATGCCAAATCAGGTTAGGATTTGACTAGTCTGATCATGTGTTTGGTTAACCAGTTTAAGATGGATAATTAGCTTTCACAAATTTAGCTGATTCAGAGGATTTAGGGCCTCAATTGAAGATGCATACTTATCCATATCTATACACGTGAGGCACAGATATATCTGGTGCTTTTGATGACAAGCCAGTGGTGGAAAGTTTAGGCTCTACCTAGGGGTTGTCTTCAGGCCTAGGCTATTTACAGAGATTCTAAAGCTAATGCTGCCCTACTCAGATCAAAAGGGCATTGTGTCATGGAGTTTATAGACAACATGCTTTTGTAGCTGATAAGACTCAGGGGTTTTATCAGTAGATGCCTCTTACGATATTAAAGATGAGGCGACATGAATTTTAATAGTGCCAATTTAGCCTACTCATTCAGGGTGTCCATTGTAAAAGGTGGGTGAAAGAAGCTTCTATTTACTGGAAGTCACGAGTGATGGCTAGTTCAGCCTATTTCACGTGCAGCTAGCTCTGCACGGTTGTATGGGAAGTTTGATAAGAAGACACGTGAGCTACTTTTAAACAGAAGTAGCAGAGTTTTGTGTTTCTTTCAGTTTGGGCTTAGATTATGTTATAGCACAATTGACACTGCTTGTGCTGCTTTGTCATTCTCTCCAGTACCATAAGTGTGACAATAAATGATTGGTTATTCACCCACTGTTGACTAACGTTATGCAAGGTGTATTTTATATGAACGTTCTAAAGCCTAGACTCATGGTAGTGTGGAATGTGTATCAGTAAATTATTATGCAGGTATTCATTTACTGTATTCCTAATGGGAGCAGTATCTCTTAAGTTGATTATGCTTTTAGCAACTGATTTCAGCACAAAGAACACAGTCTTTAATCAATCTCCGGCTCGGTCTCTGGGTCATAACTGACATGAGGGTAGCTTGTTATGGGAATGATCTCATAAAGCAAAACGGGTACGGTTGGGTACAATTTGGAGTTGACAGCATACCCACTAGATCGGAGATTGGGGGGTGTTATTATGTATACAGGTACACTGAGCTTGCTAGTACCTATGAGATGAAGGATAGTTTCTTCATTGTTATTTAATAGTTTTCTCAAGAGATTGCTGGTGCAGACCATCTCAACTTGAATAGAGTGTAAGCAGCTAATAGCAGGTGTTGAATTCAAATAATTTCAAGTCTCACTCTTCCAAGGGGGCTGGCTCATTAGCAGCCAATAGAATGGATATTCCCATTTGATCATCTTCATGCAACGGCAGGAGGCTTACATAGTGCACTTTCAGAAGTTATATAATTTGGTTGAATATGCATGGATGATTGCAGATAGAATTCTGAACAGTGTTGCATGTTATTGTCTAACTCAAAGCCAATTGGGACTGTGGTCTGATTAAGGGCAATGGACATGTATGCAAGTTAGCATCATGTTGTTAATAACCCATGTCTTTTCTGCCATTTATGGTTTATCTGTTTAAGTGTTTCACACACAGATTTGTTTACTGCATGAAACCACAGAGCTTCGAAGGCTTCACGTAGTCACTCACATGACTTTGATATAAAATAGAAAGATTAAACGAGAACTTACCGTTTGAAGTTTGATCTTTATTTTATGAGAAGTTGAAGTGAGGGACTACGTGCCCTCCACTCCTAACCCTGAATCTCATAAAGATAATTAGGTAAGTCAACGGTTATTAATCTTTCTATAGTTTAAGTTCGTGCAAGTGGTCTGTGGTTTCATACAATTACTCTGAAGATTGATGCGCATGCGGGCTGGTGGACTCTTCACGTAGTCCCTCACTTCAACTTCTCATAAAACAAAGATCAAACTTCAAACGGTAAGTTCTCGTTTAATCTTTCTATTAAATTGAACAATCTGTGAACGATGCCTGCCACATTGCTTTGCTTCCCCATTATGCTAGTGGTTTGTGTGTGATACTTGAATCCCTGGCCACAACTTTCTCAAATTAATTTCTTAGTTGACAAAGGATGTATACTGGCTGCCTTAATGCTTTCATTGGCTGCATGCTGAGATTCAGATGGTTTTAGAGATCCTTGGGTTGTGTTTTGAAAAGACATACGAAGGGCGAAAGTCACATGCAGTTAGTGACAAATGTTGCCTTTCAGGTATGTTCACTCATGCCTGATATATTAAATGTTCCTAGAGAACTTTATAGCTGTGAATCTCCAAGTCCTAGATTTAATAACTTCACATCATGGCATTTTGTTCTCCGATCTACAATCTTTCACTTACAGCTTGATGCCCATCAGGATGGTTAATGCTTTTCCATTGCGTAGCTTTTTGTGTGCAACATGGTTTATATTTAAATCTAAAGAGCAAAAAATACCAAACCTATGAGAAAACCGGGGCGAGAATTCTGGCAAATCTTTTGTAGCTTAGTAAATTCTAACTAGTATATACTAGTTTATAGACAATTTTAGTCTAACTTGATGTCTTAATTAGTTCATCCATTCTCTGCATTCAATAATTCTGACAATGCTGCCATTCTTCTGAAATAGTCATGTTAGTCTAATGCTCCTGATCATGTGGGTAATCCTGTTTATGCTGTCGAAGAGAACATTTACCCTGATTGTTTGGACAATTTTCAGTCCAGCAAGATGCTTTTAAATTTCCCACCTCTTTTTCCAGATGAGGTGAGTTTATTCCAAGACCTACAGCATAAATAATAAAAGAAAGATGAATGTAACTGCAGACAGTGGCACACAATTTCAATTCTGTCACTCAGTAAATGAGCAAAATATTACCTGGAATGGGCACAACATTTGTAAACTATGCAGAATTCTGAACTGAATTTGTAGCACATATCTCAATGATCATTTCCACTTGGTTTAAAATTGCTGCACTAGAAACAGCAGCTTTCTAAAAAATAGACCATAGCTTCAGGGTTAATAAATTGCCTTGGGACTAATTCCTATTCCTGGAATGAATTCCTCTTCAAAGAAAATCCTGGACTCAAGGACACTAACAGAATGGGTTTGAAAGATCTTGAACATTGTTTTAGGAAATGTACTGCAGGATTATTCTATATCAACATCGCCAGAAAATAATTCTATGTATTTTTTAACTCATCTTTAGTAATTTAAAATTGGAATATTCAAACATGTTAGAATAGTGAGGCACAGTAAGTAAATTGTTTACTTTTTATGATGAGTACAACAGGCAGTGCCAAATAGAAAATAAACGATGTACAGAATATAGTGTTAGAAATAGACAAAGTCCAGATAAAATATGTCCAAGGATAGTAAAAAGGTAGGTTAAAAAATTGGGAATTCATCCCTCGCTCATGATAAATATTTATAAAATTATGAAACTGAAGTTTCAGGTATATATGGCAGCAATTTGGTACGGCGATAGAGTTACTGCCTTACAGCGCCAAGTGACCCGGGTTTGATCCTGACTGCGAGTGATATCTTTGCAGAGTTTGTATGTTCTCCATGTGAACGCAAGGGTTCTTTTTGGGTGCTCCAGTTTCCTCCCACATTCCAAAGAGGCACAGGTTTGTAGGTTAAATGGTTTCTGTAAATTAACCCTGGGGTGTAGGATGCAAGACTTAGATAATATAGAATTAGCAAACTTAGCAAACTTTTTGTGTCTATCTACCAGCAAACAGCTGATCATTGGTTGACACAGGTGGGCCGAAGAGCCTGTATCCACACTGTTTCTCTATACTAAACTCAACTAAAGGTAAAGCCGAAGAAGTTTTCTGGTTACCGGTCCTGTTCATTACCAAATAACGTGGATCATGCTTGTTTTAAAGGGGACGGAACATCTTCAGTTAATTACAAAAGATGTCTTCTCTTATATTGCAACATCTGTTTGAATTAATTATTTCCTCTTGTATCAGTCGGCCCTCTTTAACCTCCACATGCTGGTGAAATGTCGATATTATACCAAACAACAGATCAATTATTCATGTTAATTATTATCATGAAATTATTATTTTGGCATTGTAGCATAATTGTTGAGTGGAATTCAATTTTTTTGTGCTACATATTTCTAATCTGCATATATTAAATTAATTTCCCCTTTGAAGTTAATTTGCATCTCGTTGGAGGAATCAATTAGCAGCTTGCCTTGCCTTCAGCATAGATGATGACAGCCACTGGAACACAATCCAGATGTTACCCTTCAAGTGACATTACGGAGAGGACACTGAATGCTATGTCAAATGTTCATATGTAGTATAAATATATTTCTCAATGGGATATCATAAGACATAATAAAGGGTACTCATGACTATAAACCTGAATTCATTTGTTAAATATGGAAAGCCAGATGTCGTTTTCACAGCCATCATATGAGAGAAAAAACAATTTCTGTGGGTGTCTGTGAGATTTCTAGAAGGCTGAAGTTCCAGTAAAATTAAAGGATCAATTTGAAGAATCAATTTCATCCTTATTTACACGAGATCATTTAAACAATGCACATTTGTAACTTGGTGCTTTTCAATAATAAAACAAGAAATTATCAAAGCCATTATTGAATGAATGAAAAAAAACAAAGAAATAAAGTTTCTAAACCTGGTGGAAGTTTTTTAACATTAGTCACTTTTGTAAATTAATATTTGAGAATATCTTCAGTTATCTGTGCTGTTCTGAAAAACATTGCATATCTCTTCCTCAGGGGATTGTCTTAAAACAATACTGTAGGAAAAATTCATAAAGAACTTAAAGGGTTTTTAACAGCTCTTAAGGAGGATGAATCAAATGGGATACCCTTATTGCGACAGTGTTTGAAAGATCTATGTAACACAATAAGCTTCACTAGAAATGTCACAGATGAAATGTGTTCAAGTACTGAAAAAACACCAGTATGAATACACTGATTTTGATTGTAAAAATTAGCACAGTTGGGTTTTTTTCAAGATATCTTTTTAGCTTCTTGCAGAGGTGAACCAGATATCATGGTAATTAAATCACTTTGGGATGAAGTATGGTCCATACAGTTCTATACTGTTTGAGATGTTCCTGTAGCTACAGTAAATGTAGTCTAATTTTCTCTAGCCATCTGCAAAAATACTTTTATGTGACAGGAGATTTTGTTATTGTTGCTCCCTTAGTGATTTAGCATTGTCTCAAAATAGAGATGCCAAAGGAGTTGATTCCTGTTGCTTTAAACAATGAATGAAAACTCAAAGCATGACTCCAAAGAATTGTGATCACTGAATATAAGATAGGTTCCAAGACAGATGATTAATAATGGATCAAAGATCCCCCACGTTGCTATCACAGCCACTTCCAAGCTCTCAGCACTGAAAATTACATACAGTAATTTATTTTCTCCTTAGGCAGTCCCTTAATATCAAGGATGATGAAGGATTGCTACTACTGTTGTTCCATGGGTTCAGATATGACAGATACATTCACAAATGGACAGGATGTACTTGATGGGTTTGGGAGATGGGCAGTTTTCAAGATAGCATTGTCCTTTCACCATTCTCACTGGGCTGTAACACAAAGTGTTATAGAGCCTTACAACACGGGAAAGATGCGCCATCTACATTAGTTCAAACTGCCTGCATTTGGCCCATAACCTTCAAACCCTTTCCTATCCATGTACCTGTCCTAATGATTTTTAAATGTTATTGTGGTACCCTCCTCAACTATCTCCTCTTGCAACTCATTCAAATATACCTACTGCCCTCTTTGTGAAAGAGTTGCCCTTAGGTTCCTATTAAATATTTCTCCTTTCACCTAAAAATTACATCCTCTGGTTCTTGATTCCCAAACTCTGGTTAAATGACTCTGTGCATTCACCCTTTCTATTCCCCTCATGACTTTACTCACAATAGTGCTGGAGTAACTCAACGGTCCAGGCAGCATCTCTGAAGGACATGGATAGGCAATGTTTTGGATTGGGACTCTTCTTCAGACTAATTGAAGTAATGGGGTAGAAAAGAGGTGCGGGTGGGATAAAAGCTGGCATGTGAGAGGTGGCTACATGTGAGGGGGGTTTAATTTGCAGATGGGTGGACAAATACTGGAGCTGAAAAGGATACAAAAGAATGACAAGAGGGACAATGGGAAACAAGGAGACAAAAGGGTGTCAGATCAGGAGAGAAAAGGGGTGAAAGAGAAGTAAAATGTAAAGCCAGAGAGAGGGATATAGGTGCAAGCGAACGAGGGAGGAAAGAGGGGAAATTGATGCACAGGAAAGAAAGGGGGGAGAAAAGAGTGTTACCTAACATTGGAAAATTCAATGTTCACACCTTTGGGTAGTTAGCTACCCAAGCGGAATATAGAAACATAGAAACATAGAAAATAGGTGCAGGAGTAGGCCATTCGGCCCTTCGAACCTGCACCGCCATTCAATATGATCATGGCTGATCATCCAACTCAGTATCCTGTACCTGCCTTCTCTCCATACCCCCTGATACCTTTAGCCACAAGGGCCACATCTAACTCCCTCTTAAATATAGCCAATGAACTGGCCTCAACTACATTCTGTGGCAGGGAATTCCAGAGATTCACCACTCTCTGTGTGAAAAATGTTTTTCTCATCTTGGTCCTAAAAGATTTCCCCCTTATCCTTAAACTGTGACCCCTTGTTCTGGACTTCCCCAACATCGGGAACCATCTTCCTGCATCTAGCCTGTCCAACCCCTTAAGAATGTTGTAAGATTCTATAATATCCCCCCTCTATCTTCTAAATTCTATTGAGTACAAGCCAAGTCTATCCAGTCTTTCTTCATATGAAAGTCCTGACTTCCCAGGAATCAGTCTGGTGAAGGTGAGGTGATATTCCTCCAGTTTGTGTGTGTCCTCACTTTGGCAATGAAGGAGTCGTAGGACAGAAAGGTCAGTAATGGAATAGGAAGGGGAATTAAAAGGGTTCACAACTGAAAGTTCCAGCAGGCCTTAGCGGACTGAGTACAAATGATCAGTGAAACAGTCACCTAGTCTACGTTTGGTCTTGCCGATGTAAAGGGGATCACATTGGGAGCATCAAACGTATTAGATGAGGTTGGAGGAGGTGTATGTGAACCTCTGTCTCATCTAGAAGGGGTTCTAGAGTCCTTCAATGAATGTGAGGGAGGAGGTGTAGGGACAGTTGTTACATCACCACTAGTTGCAGGGGAACATACCCGGGGATGGGGCAGTTTGAGTGGGAATGGATAAGTGAACCACAGAGTTGCAGAGGGATTGGTATCCACAGAGAGAGGAAAGGGGTAGGGACAAGAAAACATGACTGATGGTGGGATCATGTTGAAGGTGCCGGGAATGTCCAAGAATCATATGTTGGATGCAGAGACTGATGAGGTGAAGGGTAAGGACCAGGGGATCTCTATCCTGATTCTTTCCGGAGTGAGTAAGAGCAGAACTGCGGGACACAGAGGAGATATGGGTGAGGGGTCCATTCACAACAGCAGGCGGGCATAATATGTTAACCATAGAAAGAGGACATTTTGGATGTCCTTCAGTGGAAAGCCTCATCTTAGGAGCAGGTGTGGCAGAAAGGGAGAAACTAAGAGTAGGGAATGGTGTCCTTTCAAAATGCAGGGTAGGAGGTGGTGTAGTCTAGATAACTGTGGGAGCCAGTGGGTTGATTGTAGACATCAGTTGATGATCTGTACCCTGTGATGGAGACAGGGATATTGAAGAAAGGGAGAGAAGGCCAAGTGAATTGCAGGGCAGGGTGAAAATTAGTGGTAAAGTTTATGAGGAGGTAGCCCCAATGCAATTGTCGACATAGTGGAAAGAGATTTGGGGGATGGTGCCAGTGCACATTTGGAGCAAGGTCTATTTGACATGTCCAACAAAAAGGCAGGCATAGCTGGGGCCCATGTGAGTGCCCATGGGATGAGTCAAAAGAAAGGTTGTTGAGGGTGAGGACATTCCACCAGGCAGAGGGGAATATTAATAGAGAGGGAACTGATTTCATCTCTGTTCAAAGATGAACCAGAGGGTTTCCATATATTATTGAAGAGTGGATATTAGATTCTGAATGCAAACCTGACTTATCATTTTACATTTTGAGCAGTTATAAACCATGGGTTCTCAGGAGTCAATGAGTATATCATGTTGACCAAAACTGCACACAATACTCCAGGTGTGGTCTCACTAGGGCTCCATCCAACTGCAGAAGGACCTCTTTGCTCCTATATTCGATTCCTCTTGTTATAAAGACCAACATGCCATTCGCTTTCTTCACTGCCTGCTGTACCTGCATGCTTACTTTCATAGACTGATGTACAAGGAACCCCAGATCCAGTTGTACTTCCCCTTTTCCCACTTGGCGCCATTTAGATTGTAATCTGCCTTCCTGTTTTTGCTACCAAAGTGGATAACCTCACATTTATCCGCATTAATAATAATAATAATACATTTTATTTATGGGCGCCTTTCAAGAGTCTCAAGGACACCTTACAAAAATTGAGCATGTATAGGAAAAACATGTAAGGGGAATTAAATAAATAGTAGAGACATGACTAGTACACAAAGTAAAGACAGAATTCAATACAAAACACAGCATGAGGCAATTAATGCACAGATGAAAAGGGACGGGGACGTGGGGCTAAGGATAGGCAGAGGTGAAGAGATGGGTCTTGAGGCGGGACTGGAAGATGGGGAGGGACACGGAATTGCGGATCAGTTGGGGGAGGGAGTTCCAGAGCCTGGGGGCTGCCCTGGAGAAGGCTCTGTCCCCAAAACTGCGGAGGTTGGACTTGTGGATGGAGAGGAGACCGGCTGATGTGGATCTGAGGGACCGTGAGGGTTGGTAGGGGGAGAGGAGGTCAATGAGATATGTGGGGGCCAGATGGTGGAGGGCTTTGTAGGTGAGGACCAGGATTTTGTAGGTGATCCGGTGGGAGACGGGAAGCCAGTGAAGTTTTTTGAGGACTGGAGTGATGTGATGCCAGGATTTGGTGTGGGTGATGAGTCGGGCGGCTGCGTTCTGGACCAGTTGGAGTCGGTTGATGTAGGTGGAGCTGATGCCAAGGAGAAGTGAGTTGCAATAGTCCAGTCGGGAGGAGATGAAGGCATGGATGAGTCTTTCAGCAGCAGGCGGTGTGAGAGAGGGTCTGAGTTTGGCGATGTTGCGGAGATGAAAGAAGGAGGTTTTAATGACATGGCGGATGTGAGGCTCAAGGGAGAGGGTGGAATCAAAGATCACGCCAAGGTTGCAGGCCTGGGGAGATGGGGAGACAGTGGTGCCGTCGATGGTGAGAGTGGGGTTATTGATTTTGCTAAGTGTGGCTTTGGAGCCTATGAGGAGAAATTCTGTCTTATCGCTGTTGAGTTTGAGGAAATTATGTTGCATCCAGGTTTTTATTGCTGACAAACAGGAGTTGATATGGGAGAGGGGGGGGTTGTGGGGGGATTTGGTGCCAAGGTAAATCTGGGTGTCATCAGCGTAACAGTGGAAGTCCAGATTGAAGTGGCGGAGTATCTGACCATGGCATTAAACTTCATCTGCCATGCATCTGCCCACTCCCGCAACCTGTCCAAGTCACCCTGCATTTTCATAGCATCCTCCTCACAGGTCACACTGCCACCCAGCTTTGTGTCATCTGCAAATTTGCTAATGTTACTTTGAATCCCTTCATCCAAATCATTGGTGTATATTGTAAATAGCTGCGGTCCCAGCACCGAGCCTTGCGGTACCCCACTAGTCACTGCCTGCCATTCTGAAAGTGACCCGTTAATCCCTACTCTCTGTTTCCTGTCTGCCAACCACGTCACTATCCATGTCAGCACTCTACCCCCAAAACCATGTGCCCTAATTTTGCCCACTAATATCCTATGTAGGACCTTATCAAATGCTTTCTTAAAATCCAGGTACACTACATCCACTGGCTCTCCCTTGTCCATTTTCTTAGTTACATCTTCAAAAAATTCCAGAAGATTAGTCAAGCATGATTTCCCCTTCGTAAATCCATGCTGACTCGGACCGATCCTGTTACTGCTATCCAAATGTGCGGCTATCTCATCTTTTATAATTGACTCCAGCATCTTCCCCACTACCGATGTCAGGCTAACTGGTCTATAATTCCCTGTTTCCTCTCTCCTGCCTTTCTTAAAAAGTGGGATAACATTAGTTACCCTCCAATCCACAGGAACTGATCCTGAGTATAGAACATTGGAAAATTATTACCAATGCATCCACGATTTCTAGAGCCACTTCCTTAAGTACCCTGGGATGCAGACCATCAGGCCCTGGGGATTTATCAGCCTTCTGTCCCATCAGTCTATCCAACACCATTTCCTGCCTAATGTGGATTTCCTTCAGTTCCTCCGTCACCCCAGATCCTCTGGCCACTACTTTATCAGGAAGATTGTTGGTGTCCTCCTTAGTGAAGACAGATCCAAAGTACCTGTTCAACTCATCTGCCATTTCCTTGTTCCCCATAATAAATTAAACCTTTTCGGTCTTCAAGGGTACAACTTTGGTCTTAAATAAATTTTTCCTCTTCATATACCTAAAGAAGCTTTTACTATCCTGCATTATATTCTTGCTTACCCTCGTACGTCATCTTTTCTCCCCGTATTGTCTTTTTGGTTATATTCTGTTGTTCTTTAAACATTACCCAATCCTCTTGCTTCCCACTCATCTTTGCGACATTGTACTTCTTCGCATTAATTTTTATACTGTCCCTGATGTCCCGTGTCAGCCATGGTCATCCTTTTCACCCCTTGGAATCTTTCTTCCTCCTAGGAATGAACTGATCCTGCACCTTCTGTATTATTCCTAGAAACACCTGCCATTTTTGTTCCACTGTCATCCCTGCTAGTTTATCTTTCCATTCAACGTTGGCCAGCTCCTCCCTCATGGCCCCATAGTCCCCTTTATTCAACTGCAAAACTGACACCTCCGATCTACTCTTTTCC
This sequence comes from Amblyraja radiata, assembly GCF_010909765.2. Classification (NCBI taxonomy): domain Eukaryota; kingdom Metazoa; phylum Chordata; class Chondrichthyes; order Rajiformes; family Rajidae; genus Amblyraja; species Amblyraja radiata. Next base: position 67,275,965 of record NC_045961.1, read on the forward strand.
CTCTCCAATTGTAGATTAAACCTGACCATGTTATGGTCACTGCCTCCTAATGGCTCATTAACCTCGAGGTCCTTTATCAAATCTGGTTCATTACATAACACTAAATCCAGAATTGCCTTCTCCCTGGTTGGCTCCAATACAAGCTGTTCAAATAATCCATCACGAAGGCACTCGACAAAGTTCCTTTCTTGGGGTCCAGTACCAACCTGATTTTCCTAGTCTACCTGCATGTTGAAATCTCCCATAACAACCACAGCATTAATTTTACTACATGCCAATTATAACTCCTGATTCAACTTGCGCCCTATGTCCAGGCTACTGTTTGGGGACCTGTAGATTAGTCCCATTAGGGTCTTTTAACCCTTACAATTCCTCAGTTCTACCATACCGACTCCACATCTCCTGTTTCAATGTCACCCCTTGCAAGGGTCTGCATTTCATTCCTCACCAACAGGGCAACCCCAACCCCTCTGCCCACCTGTCTGTCTTTTCGATAGGAGGTATACCCTTGAATATTCAGTTCCCAGCCCTGGCCATCTTGCAGCCATGTCTCTGTAATTCCCACAACATCATACTTGCCAGTTTCTAACTGAGCTTCAAGCTCGTCCACTTTATTCCTTATACTTCGCGCATTCATATACAGTACTTTGACCTCCGTATTCACTTCCTCCCTCGCACCGCTCGCAATTGGCCCTGACCTTACTCTGTTGTCCATTCTCAAGCTTTCCTTCCCATTAATTCGAGAATCTTTTGTAATTTTTCCTGTAGCCACTTCCCCTTCAACTCCATCTTTATACTCCCAATGTGTCAATCCCTTCCCCCCACTATTTAATTTAAACCCACACGTGTAGCCCTAGCAAACCTGCCTGCCAGAATGTTGGTCCCCCTCCAGTTAACGTGTAACCCGTTCCTTTTGTACAGGTCATCCCTACCCCTGAAGAGATCCCAGTGGTCTATAAATCTAAATCCTTGCTCCCTGCGCCAGCCCCTCAGCCACACATTCAGATCACAGTTACACAGTTACACGGGTCACAGTTTAAGGATAAGGGGGAAATCTTTTAGGACCGAGATGAGAAAAACATTTTTCACACAGAGAGTGGTGAATCTCTGGAATTCTCTGCCACAGAAGTTAGTTGAGGCCAGTTCATTGGCTATATTTAAGAAGGAGTTAGATGTGGTCCTTGTGGCTAAAGGTATCAGGGGGTATGGAGAGAAGGCAGGTACAGGATACTGAGTTGGATGATCAGCCATGATCATATTGAATGGCGGTGCAGGCTCGAAGGGCCGAATGGTCTACACCTGCACCTTTTTCTATGTTTCTATGTTTCTATGATCCCCTATCTTCCTGTTCCTGTGCTCACTGGCACATGGTACTGGAAGCAATCCAGAGATAACCACCCTAGAAGTCCGGCATTTCAGTCTTCTTCCCAACTCTCTGAAATCATGTTGGAGAACCTCCTTCCTCTTCTTCCTGATGTCGCTCATGCCTACGTGCACAACTACTGCCGGCTGTTCACCTTCTCTCCCTCTCGAGGATGTTCAGAATTCGGCTTGTGTCATCCTGAACCCTGGCAGCAGGGAGGCAACAGACCATCCTCGCATCTCGTTTGCCGCCACAGAATCTCCTCTCTGCTCCTTGGACAATGGAGTCACCCACCACTAGGGCTGTGCCCGACGTCGGTCTCGCCGGTCGAGTCCCATCTCCAGGATTGGAGCCACCGACGTGTCCGCCGCTCGGACTGGAAACATCATCTCCCAGACAGTTCCCAAGAGGACGTACCTGTTTTTATTAGGCACAGTCACCTGAGTCTTCTGCACTCCACAATTTCAATCCTTTCTCTCCGTCACACACCTTACTCGTCATTACTCATCATAAACGAGTCATACTCGTTTCGAGTGACCACCGATGATGGGGTTTTGCTGGATATGAAATGATAATTATCAAGTACTCTTTTCATCACATGGCATTGGTGCTCCAAAGGTCATGGGTAAATTCAGCACTAATGTTTGACTTTGCTGTTAAGTTGCTCCAAGATATTGGTTCAGTTTTGTCATGGACCTTTATTATTGGAGGGTGTGTTATGCAGTGGAGGCAGGTTGGTAAAAGTGCTTCATCTTATGGATGTTATCTGTAAGCCCCATCCTTTTATTTACTTCAGTGAGTGAACCCATGATAACTTGAACTTGGCATCCAAAACCTGGTTCATGCAAGTGGTTGCATACTGCAGCTTCACAACTTATCCATACTGCTTTGTTCTTCCTCAACGTATGAATAATTATGAGCCCTATGAAAAACTGAGCACCTTATGCTCTCTGAATCACAACTAAATACATTCTCACTTCTATTTTCTGCAACCACTACGTAAGCTGCTAGATGCAATGCGAAAGGATGAAATGGAGAATGTTTTGACTCAGGTGCCAGGGGCAGGCTCTCTTTTGCAAACTGGTTTATTTGATCATTCTACACCTGTTTTTCTCTTTTCTGCCATAATCTATGAGGAAGGAACATTACTCTCACCCATCTCTTCATCCTCCTGGGGATTGTCTAACTGTCTGAATTGCAACGATGAGGAAGGATTTAAAACATAAAATAATAGTGAATGGTGTATCAGAGAGATTGAGATATTACATGGACAAATCTTTTCTCCAGTCTAAATTAAGATGTGCCTCTTTCTAACTGAATCTTGCACGGATGCATTGATTTTGTTATCTCCCACGACTAGTGTTTGTGTCAAAGCTTAATAACCTCCTCCTCATTTCAGGTTAGTTCTTTTATATCAGTCACTTCAATTGCCACCTTCAGTGTTACCTGCATACTGGACAATTATTTCTCCTGACTACGATATGGTACACTATAAGAGGATTTTGTTCGAATATCATGAGGTAGCTACATTTGAGATTTCTAATTGAATATAATTTTATGAAAACATGATTCATTTTATTTTAACAAAATAACTATTATAATTTATATATTTGATTACTTTTCTTTATTCTAAACTAGAATATTATGCATAATGTTCTGATAATGAATGGTTAATTTTAGGTCAAACACCGAGTATGATTAGTGCCTGTTGGTGCTGACTTACTTGGGAAATACTTTGTTAGAACACAAAATCCCGATATAATTATTGAAAACAAATGAATTTGGGCTGCAAAACAGTCAAAATATAACGTGCGAATGATAGGAAAAATTTGGGCAAGTCTCTGTTTTAAAATACAGACACATCGGACTTTTAAGCAATTAATAAGACAGAAGATCTATCAAGCCCCACAACATATTCCTTCCACTGCCAAAAAGTAATTAAATTGCACCGCAGAGAATGGAAGCACAGCGACCAGATGGTAGGACTGAGAGACAAGAAGTTAAATAGAATGGGACTATAAATTTTTATTTTTACAACAATCCAGCCATGTTAAAGTTTCCTATAGGCACTTACAGTCACATTTTAACATGCCCCAATGAGTGATTTCCAAGTCAGTGCAGGAGCATTGCCTAGAAAAATGTACTACATTGTTCAGAGGAGATGTCATCAATTGGTTCCATCCTCCGAGGGTCATTTTTTCATCTCTAGCTATCTTCTCCACAGATCCCAGTCATGTTTTACTAATGGACTGTTGCTGATCTCCATCCCAGTATCCGACTTCAGATCCTGCTCCAGCAGCATGCGGAGGGGAGTCAGTTGCACTTGTGTCTGAGGATGATTTTGCAGCAGCACGTTGTGTTTTGCTAAAGATTCTAGCACCTGTTGTTCCTTGTGACTCCAATGATGGAAATTATCATGTGTATCCAGTAGTGCATCACTCCCCTGCAACTGCAGGAGATGCAACACCTGTCCCTACACCTTCTCCCTTCATCCATTCACGGACTCCAGTAGTCCTTCCAAATGAGACAGAGATTCACATGTACCTCTTCTAAACTGATATACTGCATTTGATGCTCCCAATGTGGCCTATTTTACACCAGCGAGCCCAACGTAGATTAGGCGACCATTTTGCCGAACACTTGCACTCAGTCCACCAAGGCTTGTGGAATTTCCCATTCACTAACCATTGGTCCGAATTACTCATAATTGGTTTCCGATTAACAGACTGACCTTTCTGTTCAGGGCCTCCACTATTGCCAGAGTATGGCCAAGTGCAAATTGGAGCAAGAGTACCTCATATTAGCTCTGCTCAATAACAACCCAATGGTATGGACATTGAATTCTGCAATTTCAGGTAACTAACCTAAAAATACCCACCTCCTTCCACTCCCCCCCCCCCTCTCACTCTACCCTATGCCCCACATGAATATGCACCCATTTCTCGTATAATCGCACCCTCCTTTTTCCCTTCCTCTGAATGTTATCTAAATCCCTTCCCTTGTTAGAAGTTTGTTTTAATGTTCTTTTGGTATGTTTCACGTGGGGGGAGGGGGGAGGGGGGAGGGGGGAGGGGAATCTTTTTTCAAGTTCTTACCTTCCCGGAGATGTGATTATTTTTTGGATCACATTCGCCGGGCTCTGCGGCCTACCATCACTGGAGCTGGAAGCCTCCTGGGACTGTCGTGAGCCCCACTGCAGGGCGTGGACTTACATCGGAGCGGTTCCCTTGTCTGGGATCGCTCCCACCGTGACCATCGCGGACTTTATCATCAACGGCTTGCAGTCTCGGGGTGAGGCTAGTTGGGAGCTCCAACGCCGCAGAAGGCTCGACCAGCCCCGATGCGAGGTTCATTCGCCCAGTGCGGGGGAGCTGACATTCCCCCCCCCCAATGCAAGAGTGGAGCGCATTGATGCGGAGAGCCCGAACACCGGCTCTGGGAGTCAAGATTGTCCCGTCAACGGGGGCTCGAGGCCCACGACCGCAGAAGAGCAAGGGAGGGCACGAACACCGGCTATGGGAGTCATGATTGTCCCGTCAACAGGGGCTCGAGGTTCACGACTGCGGAAGAGCAAGGGGAAGGACTTGAACTATATTTCGTCTACCACCACAGTGAGGAGTTGTTGGAGTCACTGTGGTGGATGTTCAATGTTAAAAGGTGTTTTGATTGTTTTGTCTCCAAGATGGCTGCCAGAAGGGTGAGTGAACGCTGACGCGTTTAGCTGCCGCTGTTCTCTCTTTGAATTGTGTGTTATCCCTACTATTTTTTGTTTCTTGTTTTATTCTGCTTATATGTTTTGTAATCTGATTATTAAATTTAGTAAGGCATCCTTGAGAGGCTTTGAAAGGCGCCCATAAGTATAATGTTAATAATAATAATAATAAATCCCTTCCTCTGTCTTCACATTTCACTTCTCTTCTCTCCTTATCTCACAACCTTTGGTCTTCTTTTCATCTCTGGCCTATGTCCACTGATATGCCAATCACCCCCCCCCTCTTCTGTATCCACCTATAACTTGCCAGACTTTGTCCTGCCCCATCTTTCTTCTTGTTTCACTGCAATATTTTGCAGACTTGGATGCAGCTGCTCCCAAAACAAGCTGTGATGCATCCTGATAAAATGCTTTCTATGGTGCACCTGTACAAGTTGGTGAGAGTTATAGAGAACATGCCAAACTTCCTAAGCCTTCTAAGGAAGTAGAGGCGTTGGTGTGCTTTCTTGGTCATTGCTTCAATATGGAGAAGTTGTTGGTGATATTGACTCCTAGGAAGTATTGACTCCTTGACTTCCAGCTTTTTCCTTCTTACTTCATCCAGAACATCTGCAGTTCCTTCCTACACATTTCGTATGCAGTCCCTTATGTCTGCAACAACACTTTAGATGCATTTGACAGCACAGATCACTTTTCAGGCTGGATTGCACCTAAACTGTTCAAGTGGGGATCCTTGCATGAGCAAAAATACTTTACCTTGATCATTGGTTGTGCGATACTGTATTTGGAATTTAGTTCCACTGGGATCAGTTCAATTAAATTTCAAAAGCAGACAACAATAATAATTGGCAGGCTATGCTGCCAAAATAACATTGACTGCGTGTGAGGCGCTGCCACTTCCTGGTTCTCAAGCTATTGAGGATATTTGGGATATTGAAAATGTGTGAATGCCTTTGACATTCAGGAGCCTTACAATAGTGGTACATGAGTTAGTGGAGGGGACTCTAAGAGATAGGATCTACATGGATTGAGCAGTGACCTTATAGATATAAAACCAGTATAAGGGATTAAAAAACAAGAGGATATAGGTTTAAGGTGAGAGAGAAAATATATCACACAGTGGGTAGTGCATAGATGGAAAGAGTTGCCAGAGGAAGTGATAGAGGCAGGTAAAATAATGATATTTAAAAGACTCTTAGTCAGGAAAATTGATAGGAAAGGTCTGCAGGGCCAGGTAATAACCATATAACCATATAACCATATAACAATTACAGCACGGAAACAGGCCATCTCGACCCTTCTAGTCCGTGCCGAACACATAATCTCCCCTAGTCCCATATACCTGCGCTCAGACCATAACCCTCCATTCCTTTCCCATCCATATAACTATCCAATTTATTTTTAAATGATAAAAACGAACCTGCCTCCATCACCTTCACTGGAAGCTAATTTCCACACAGCTACCACTCTCTGAGTAAAGAAGTTCCCCCTCATGTTACCCCTAAACTTCAGTCCCTTAATTCTCAAGTCATGTCCCCTTGTTTGAATCTTCCCTACTCTCAGTGGGAAAAGCTTTTCCACGTCAACTCTGTCTATCCCTCTCATCATTTTAAAAACATCTATCAAGCCCCCCCTTAACCTTCTGCGCTCCAAAGAATAAAGCCCTAACTTGTTCAACCTTTCTCTGTAACTTAGTTGCTGAAACCCAGGCAACATTCTAGTAAATCTCCTCTGTACTCTCTCTATTTTGTTGACATCCTTCCTATAATTAGGCGACCAAAATTGTACACTGATACTCCAGAATTGGCCTCACCAATGCCTTGTACAATTTTAACATTACATCCCAACTTCTATACTCAATGCTCTGATTTATAAAGGCCAGCACACCAAAAGCTTTCTTTACCACCCTATCTACATTAGATTCCACTTTCAGGGAACTGTGCACAGTTATTCCCAGATCCCTCTGTTCACCTACATTCTTCAATTCCCTACCATTTACCATGTACATCCTATTTTGATTTGTCCTGCCAAGATGTAGCACCTCACACTTATCAGCATTAAACTCCATCTGCCATCTTTCAGCCCACTCTTCCAACTGGCATAAATCTCTCTGTAGACTTTGAAACTCTACTTCATTACCCGCAACCCCACCTATCTTAGTATCATCTGCATACTTACTAATCCAATTTACCACACCATCGTCCAGATCATTGATGTACATGACAAACAACAGTGGACTCAACACAGATCCCTGTGGCACCCCACTCGTCACTGGCCTCCAACTTGACAAACAACCATCCACCATTACTCTCTGGCATCTCCCATTCAGCCACTGTTGAATCCATCTTGCTACTCCACCATTAATACCCAACCATTGAACCTTCTTAACCAACCTTCCATGAGGAACCTTGTCAAAGGCCTTACTGAAGTCCATATACACAACATCCACTGCTTTACCCTCATCAATTTCCCGAGTAACATCTTCAAAAAATTCAAGAAGGTTAGTTAAACATGACCTTCCAGGCACAAATCCATGTTGACTGTTCCTAATCAGACCCTGTTTATCCAGATGCTTATATATATTATCTCTAAGTATTCTTTCCATTAATTTGCCCACCACTGACGTCAAACTAACAGGTCTATAATTGCTAGGTTTATTCTTAGACCCCTTTTTAAACAATGGAACAACATGCGCAGTACGCCAATCTTCCGGCACTATTCCCATTTCTAAGGACATTTGAAATATTTCTGCCATAGCCCCTGCTATTTCTACACTAACTTCCCTCAATGTCCTAGGGAATATCCTGTCCGGACCTGGAGACTTATCCACTTTTATATTTCTCAAAAGTGTCAGTACTTCCTCTTCTTTGATCCTCATAGTTTCCATAGCTACTCTACTTGTTTCCCTTACCTCACATAATTCAATATCCTTCTCCTTGGTGAATACCGAAGAAAAGAAACTGTTCAATATCTCCCCCATCTCTTTTGGCTCTGCAGATAGTTGACCACTCTGACTCTCTAATGGACCAATTTTATCCCTCGTTATCCTTTTGCTATTAATATAGCGGTAGAAACCCTTCGGATTTACTTTTACCTTACTTGCCAAAGCAACCTCATATCTTCTTTTAGCTTTTCTAATTTCTTTCTTAAGATTCTTTTTACATTCTTTATACTCCTCATGCACCTCATTTACTCCATGCTGCCTATAACTATTGTAGATCTCCCTCTTTTTCCGAACCAAGTGTCCAATTTCCCTTGAAAACCATGGCTCTTTACAATTTTTACGATTTCCTTTCAACTGAACAGGGACATAAAGATTCTGTACTCTTAAAATTTCACCTTTAAATGTACTCCATTTCTCTTCCACATCTTTCCCATAAAACAAACTGTCCCAATTTACTCCTTTTAAATCCTTTCGCATCTCCTCAAAGTTAGCCTTTCTCCAATCAAAAATCTCAACCCTAGGTCCAGTTTTGTCCCTCTCCATAATTATATTGAGACTAATGGTATTGTGATCACTGGACCCGAACTGTTCCCCAACGCATACCTCTGCCACCTGACCCATCTCATTTCCTAACAGGAGGTCCAGTACCGCCCCTTCTCTAGTAGGTACTTCTATGTATTGTTGCAAAAAACTATCCTGCACACATTTTACAAACTCCAACCCATCCAGCCCATTTACAGAATGTGTTTCCCAGTCTATGTGTGGAAAATTGAAATCTCCCACAATCACTACCTTGTGCTTACTACTAATATCTGCAATCTCCTTACATATTTGCTCTTCCAATTCTCGCTCCCCATTTGGCGGTCTATAATACACCCCTATAAGTGTTGCTACCCCTTTCCCATTTCTCAGTTCCACCCAAATAGCCTCCCTAGGCGAGCCCTCTAATCTATCCTGCCAAAGCACTGCTGTAATATCTTCCCTGATAAGCAATGCAACACCTCCACCTCTTGCCCCTCCAATTCTATCACACCTGAAGCAACGAAATCCTGGAATATTTAGTTTCCAATCACAGCCCTCCTGCAACCATGTTTCACTGATCGCCACAACATCATACTTCCAGGTGTCAATCCAGGCTCTAAGTTCATCCACTTTTCTTACAATGCTCCTAGCATTAAAATATACACATTTAAGAAACCCACCCTCTCTTATTCTCTGATTATTTTCTTTTTCTTCTCTCTCCCCTACATTTTGGGTCAGAGTGCTACCATTCTCTGCCCCCTGCTTCACACACTGACTGCTAGCTTTCCCAATTTGAGTCCCTCCCCCCAACCATACTAGTTTAAAGTCTCCCCAGTAGCCTTTGCAAACCTCCCCGCCAGGATATTGGTCCCCCTTGAGTTCAAGTGCAACCCGTCCTTTCTGTACAGGTCGCACCTTCCCCAAAAGAGGTCCCAATGATCCAGAAACTTGAATCCATACCCACTGCACCAGTCCCTCATCCACGCATTTATCCTCCACCTCGCTCCATTCCTACTCTCACTGTTGCGTGGCACAGGCAGTAATCCTCAGATTGTTACCTTTCCAGTCCTTCTCCTTAACTCTCGTACAGACAAGGGGAGCTAGCTCTGTTTGCAATTTGGTCAGCAGAAATGAATTGGGCAAAAGGCCTTGAGTCCATGCCGTATAGCACAATAACTTTACAAGTTCATGTAGACATGTTACAATACTTACCTTAAGCGGCGCTGCAATTCTGCCACTGGCCGTGTGCGCGATTTTGGCACCTTTGAGGGGGGGGGGGGTGTGGGCGGGGTTAAAACGCATTTTTTCCTACCTTGTCCTGGAATATATTTGGTTGGAGTGCAAGCTTTTGCTGAAGAATCGTTCCGACGGGCGTTCTGTGTATTATTTTTTTTAATCGCCCGACTAGTTCAACGCTGGAGTAATTTTAAAATCAGCTTCTAAAGCGGTCAACACCGACACCGTGGACGGATTTCAGGTATGGGACAGGTAAAAGAAAGCCGTCTATTTTATGTATAAAAGTGTTCCTTAAGATGCCTTTAATTCACATTTTAAGTTGCGAAACGCTGATTTTTTCCGCATACGATCTGGCAGTATTTTTCCTGACGATATGGGGGTATAAATTCACTGCAACCACTATGTTCCAAATGAGCGTGTTCCAGAAAAACCCTCTCGCAAGATGATTTAAATGGCCATTAATTTACAGGTATTAAACATTAAATTCCTTCCATTTGTCCTTTAAATCCATGTCAATGAGATTTGAAAATTATGTTATATTGTGAATTCTTATGTGAATGTTATTTGGACACTTAGGCTATTTAAAAACGTTAATCTATTCTTAAGAAATTGATAGATGTTTCGATCTAGTAATTGAATTTTGTAATTAGCTACAATTAGGTAACTAATTATTTATGAGGCTTTTTCACGGGGCGAGTTGACGCAAGATGTCACCAGAGTGAAGTGGTCGTGGTCCAGCACGAGTTTCGCACGATATAACGGGGGGTAGATAAAGAGTTCCCACGGTACTCGGCATTTCTGTTATTTGTGCGAGTGACTTGTCCGTCTCCCGAGCTTTCCCGTTAATCTTGAATGAACATCGTGAACTGTAGTGTTGTTAATCACGCGGCACAAATGATGTTACTGTGTTTTCACACACTATATTGGGTTTTTTCACACACTATATTCCTCCCTTGGTTGAATTGGCTCATTTGGAGACATGGCTATACTAACTATGTGCATCGAGAATGCTTGCGTGAAGGCAGAAGGGTGAGATTAATTAAAAAGAGAATTAAGAGGAAGTCTCACTGGGTGAAGCCCATCTTTCAACGGAGACCTCAATTTGGACAATATGATCAGCTGCTTAATGTGCTGTGCGAAGAGGATAAAAGTGCATTCACAAACTTTGTCAGAATTTCACCCGAGCTCTTTAATGAGCTGAAGAATAATCTGTTTTTTTTAGACAAATGTTGTTTGGTGTGATGCACCTTCTCTCAATATGTGCAAGAAGTCGTCTTTTTATTTTGTCAAATAGGAATAAAGACTTTGTCTCACATTGACCGTGATGGTTGTCTTATTTTATTATCTACTGAGAGGTGAAACTTTCAAACATTTAACCAGTCAGTAGACAGACAATAAATAGTAACAATCGAGCCATAAATGGTGTATACAAGGTGAAGGGAACAACGCTGTGTGCAAGATAATGTTTAAAATCATGCGAGGAATCGATCGGGTAGATGCACAATCTCTTGCCCAGAGTAGGCGAAACGAGGACCAGATTACATAGGTTTAAGGTGAAGGGGAAATTATTTAATATGGATCTGATTAAATACTGTCAGTAGTAAACCCGATCAAAAACAACATCAGGATGTCTATTAAACACCAGAGATCCCAGTAAACACCCAGCTGAGACTTATTACAGGTCTAGTGGAAATACACAAAGCGCTGGAGCAACTCAGCGGGTCAGCCAGCATCGCTAGACAACATGGATAGATGATGTTTCGGGTCGGGACTCTTCTTCAGCGCTGAGTTACTCCCGCATATTGTGTCTTTCCAATGCAGATTAGCGTCTGCGATTCTTTGCTCCTGCATTACGGGGTCTATCTCGATTCCCGATAAAGTCTAAAACCCATCCTCCAGAGTTCTCAGCCCAGGGCGCCCATAAACAAGCCCTTAACTCCACACTGGGGACAGAGGCTGAGAGGTGTACAAAACCATGAGACGAACAGGCAGAGAAATAGACAGAGTCCAGGGTAATATATGTCCTTTGCCCACAGAGGGGATTCGAGGACCAGAGGGCATAGGTTCAAGGTGAGGGGGGAAGATCTAATAGGAATCTGAGTGAGGGGTAACATTTTCGCACAAAGGGTGGTGGGTGTATGGAACAAGCTGCCAGAGGAGGTAGTTGAGGCTGGGTCCATCCATACATTTAAGAAACATTTAGACAGGTACATGGATAAGACAGGTTGTGAGGGATATGGACCAGACGCAGGCAGATGGGACTAGTTTCAATGGGACATTTTGGCCGGTATGGGCAAGTTGAGCCGAAGGGCCGGTTTCCACACTGTAACTCGATAACGCCAGTGAGTATACGATCTAAGATAGTCCGAGGGTCTCGAATGAGGTAGGTAGTAGTTCAGGAATGGTCTGTGGTTGGTGTTAGGATGGTTCAGTTACATAAGTGCTCAAATGTAGGCACCGTTTTCGCAGTGGAAGCTCCGAGACTGCAGCGGGCGATTGTCGTGTTGGCTGGGACTCCTGTTATCCATGCAGGGGATTGACCTCAGTCTGAAGAAGGCTCTCGACCCGAAACGCCACCAGTTCCTTCTCTCCAGAGTTGCTGCCTGTGCGGCTGAGTTGCTCCAAGCAACTGGTGTCTATCTTCAAAGGACTGACCACCGGGCTGGATGTCGGGGTTGGCGTGTTGCGTTTCACAGACCGAACTGTCCAATTAATGGTAACAGATGGGCACTGAGGGAAGTCCCCCCCCTCTCTGTTTATCTGCCCTTTCTTTAACTTTTGTGCCTCTATGCAAGTATCTCGCGAGCCATCCCAGACTGCCCATTTCTGCTCCCCCTCGTCTTTAATAACTACATTTCCCTAACAATTACTAACATTGCCTATTTCCTTCGTTCCATAGATGCTGCTGCACCCGCTGAGTTTCTCCCGCTGAGGTTGGGCAGGCGAGGATTATGTTACTTGGAGTGCAGGAGGCTGAAGGGTGATCTAATGGAGGTGTATAACCGAGGGGAAATGCACAGACTTTTACTCAGGGTCGGGGCATCAAAAAGTAGAGAACACGGGTTTAAGGTGAGAGGGCAAGATTTAATAGAAAGCTGAGGAGCAGCTTCTTTACCCAGAGGGTAGTAGGCAACGTTGCCTATTTCCTTTGTTCCATAGATGCTGCTGCACCCGCTGAGTTTCTCCAGCATTTGTGTGTGTGGGTGGGAGTAGGGGGGAGGGGGTGGGGGGGGAGAGAGATAAGGCAGCCTGAAGAAAGGGTCGCCTGTCCATTTCCCTCCGTAGATGCTGCCTGGCCCGCGGAGTTCCTACAGTCCTAGAAACTGCTTTAGACAAAAAGAGACACAAACTGCTGGAGTAAAATAGCTCAGCAAGTGAGGTACCTGAACACTCAAAAATGAAAAAGAATGAAAATGTGATTATTTCACCTCCCTTCAACTATTTTGTGTTTCAGCATGAGAGGGATTATAACATTAGAAACATTCATCTTGTAGTGATGTGTTAATGAAGAATTGCAGACATCAATCTGATAGTAAAAAATATATTTATTTAACAATGAGGTAAAACAAGCACTGACAATCAAACTGCTCAGTTACTCACCGTTCGCAGGAGTTCCCACGGTACCCGCAAGAGTTATTACGGATATCACACGGATATCGCACTGGCCACTTGTTCATACAATGTTGCAATGCTCAACCACAAGTGTACAAGTCACTCTTGGAGAAATTCAAACTTTCTTGAATTTTTCTCCCGAATGACCAAGATACACGATTACCTGCCGTTAGCGCCACGGTGGTCCACGGTGGTCCACGAATGCCATACTGTTATCGCACGAGGTTCCCACGATGTTAAACTCTGGTTCACTCTTGCGTCAAGTCGCCCCGTGAAAAAGCCACTTTATATGCTTTAATTTCAAGTCATCTAAGTAAGATTGTTTCATATTTGTTTCAGAATGCTTAAATCTATAATAACTGAAAATTTCAGTTCTCTTAATTTTTAAGAAAGTTATGGGCTTTTGACTGTCCTCGATCACAGCTTTTGTGTTAAGTTAATGGAAAAGCAATCGGGAACAAGATGCTCATTTCCGAGTATGAAAATGGCCATAACTTTTTTAATACTGAAGATATGATAGTGAATTCGGTGTCAAATTAAACTTATTTTTATTCATTATCTGATAGGATAAATTACAGACTTGATTTTTAAAATCTCAAAATTTTGTAACATTGCTAGTTTATGTATACCTTACAATTCATCTACCACAATGTAATGTCAGTCTGAAGCACACAATTAAAAATAATTTTATGTGAATACATACACAACATTTCTTTAGACAATAGACAATAGACAGTAAACAATGGGTGCGGGAATAGGCCATTCGGCCCTTCGAGCCAGCTCCGCCATTCAATTTGATCATGGCTGATCATCCACAATCAGTACCCCGTGCCTGCCTTCTCCCCATATCCCCTGACTCTGCTATCTTTAACAGCTCTATCTAGCTCTTTCTTAAAAGTATCCAGAGAACCGGCCTCCACCACCCTCTGAGGCAGAGAATTCTACAGACTCACAACTCTCTGTGAAAAAGTGTTTCCTCATCTCCATTCTACATGGCTTACCCCTTATTTATAACCTGTGGCCCCTGGTTCTGGACTCCCCCAACATCGGGAAAATAACGTTATTTGTCACAATATTCAGAGATAATATTTCCCATCTGCATTTGGCATCCACTTGTACCAATGTAACAAGCGGTACATGGACGTGGTGTCGAAGGATGAGAAGCCGAAGCAAAGAACTGGAAGCCAAATAACCAAACGGAAACAAAGCCGAAATGACAAATAACTGAAAGTGTACAAAGCCGAAACACCAACTAACCAAAAGGGTGGCACGCCTAAATGCCAACTATCCAAAAGGCTGCGTCGCCTAAAAGCAAACTCACTGAAAGGCCGCTCTGCCGAAACGGCAACTAACCGAAAGGTTGCGTCGCCTACAAGCCAACCAACCGAATGGCCGCGCAGCTGAAAAGTCAAATAACCCCGTGCGGCCGCACTATGACGGGCTGTGTGTTGCCAACGCCGGGTGGAGCAGCGGTGTGGGGCAGGTTGGTCCCTCTGCCCACCCAGAGTCCCTGACCGTGATGCACTGCCATCGGACACCAACCCCCACACCAGGGTGATTCACCCCCCCTCGACCCCTGGACCCCAACCCACACACGGGATGATTTACCCCCTGACACCCATACTGGGTAATTCACCCCCACCCCGGCAGTGGAAATAGACAGCTCGGGCCATTGGCAGCCATAGTAAATCACTTTTAAAACATGGGGAGACACACAAATTCCCTGGCGGGCCGATGACAAGTGTGCATGACAACGAACAATTATTTCTCCTCCCACTCCCCTCCTGACAACAAGAAGCACGTTTTATTTATTACCGTCTGGTTGCCTGCGTAACGCACAAAACAAGCTCCCACGCACAAAACAGCAGATATTAACCGAAGATGGACACAAGGAGCTGGAGTAACTCAGCGGACCAGGCAGCATCTCTGGATTGAAGGAATGGGTGACGTTTCGGGTCGTGACCATTCTTCAGACCTGAAGACTGAAGGGTCTCGACCCGAAACGCCACCCATTCCTTCTCTCCAGAGATGCTGCTTGTCCCACTGAGTCACTCAGCATTTTGTGTCTATCTTTGGTGTGACAGTTGTCTCATTTCATCGGCTTGATGTGTTGCGCGCATGGAAGAGACGCTTTAAATGCCGCTTGCATTTATTCATCCAAGTACGTCCTTTATGAAATCTCACATCTTTGCGACGGAGGGTTGGAATGGATGTAACCACCGGCTAAAGCAATGGCATAGTTAGGACAGGGAAATAATCCCACCACTTAATTAACCAGATTGTAAGAACTATTTATTCATGTAACATTTAAAAAAAAAATCAATATAACTCTTTTTTGATTTTTAATGCTGAGTTAAAATCCCTCCCTGTGGGAAAGGCTTGCGGCAGCTGGTTTCATAGTGCCTTCATTGTTGGTAGGTGCTGTCCTTTCACATGGGCCGCTTACAACTTGGTGCTCGGGTTCAGAGTGTTCTATGGATTGTGTGGGAAAATGACCCCACCCTCCCGTCTCCATCGGCCAGTGATGTGATGGATGCGGGGGTTTGGACCAATCGCTGACAAGTGTCGCCCCCCCAGGGACATCATGTCTGTTATTTGACTTTTCGGCTGAGCGGCCATTAGGTTACTTGGCTTGTAGGCGACGCAACCTTTCGGTTAGTTGGCGTTTCAGCAGATAGGCCTTCCGGTGAGTTTGCTTTTAGGCCTCGCAGCCTTTTGGTTAGTTGGCTTTTATGCGTCCCGCCCTTTTGGTTAATTTGCATTGGTACACTTTCGGTTATTTGGCGTTTCGGCTTCGTTTCTGTTTGGCTATTCGGCTTCCACTTATTTGCTGCGGTTTACCATCCTTCGACACCACGTCCGCACACGGTAACAAGCACATTAGGCTTTGGCTTAATACTACTTTTGCAACATCTATATTACTAACACTAAGATCTTGACCACTTTCGACTTTTTGTTCGTGATTTCCGAGGGAACGCTGCCACTTACGGCCGTCAATTTTGGCCGCCTCGCCGGACTGGACTGGAGGATTTTTCCCATCGATGAAAAATCATAGATTTATTAATGTATTAAAAAATGTCGCCTTTCTTTCTGCTGCCCCCGCTGGCAGCGGGGGGGGGGGGGGGGACTATAAACCCAGAAGTGTCGTGTCTCACTCAGTCTCTGCGAGATGGAGGAAGCGAAAGGGTCACAGCTCTCTGAGCTGCGAATAACACTGAATGCACGTCTACTCCACAGTGAGTCCCCTCAATGTGGTTTTCAGAAAATGTGTTTGTTGGCTTGCAAAGTGTTTGCCCAATTGGCTTGGCTTTTAAAGGACTTTCAGAAAATGTGTTTGTTGGCTTGCAAAGTGTTTGCCCAATTGGCTTGGCTTTTAGAGGGCTTTCAAAAAATGTGTTTGTTGGCTTACAGTGTTTGCCCAATTAACTTGGCTTTTAAAGAGCTTTCAGAAAATGTGTTTGTTGGCTTGCAGTGTTTGCCCAATTGGCTTGGCTTTTAAAGGGCTTTCAGAAGATTGGTGGAAGATGGCGGCGCGTTCAGATGCAGCGGCTTTGCGCTCCCAAGTCCGAGTAAATTCGAAGCAGCCCGGTACCGAATGCGGCTGTGAAAATAAGGTATTTAAAAACCTCAGAACCCCGGGAACCCCTAGAACCCCTAGAAACCCCAGTACCCCCAGAAATCACAGTAAGAAACTCACCTCCAGGACGAGGAAATCCAGGACCCGCGTCGTAATCCCGACGGGTCGCACATGGAGCCGCACGGAACTGCTCAACATCGGATGTGGCTGCGAGAAACTGGCTTGCGAGTACTACAGCACCCTCACCAAAGTCCCGATGGAGCTGAGCAGAACAGCCCCCTGGATCACCACTCCAGAGGGTAGGAGACGGAGCAAGCGCCGGGAGCGAAAGCAGAAACATGGAAGGCGAGCGGGGGTGCAGGACAGGCTACGGAGGGCTCCACAAAGACCATCGCTCCCAAGCGTCTTTCTCGCAAATGTCCGGTCACTCACAAACAAGATGGATGAGGTAAGGCTCTGGATCAACACCCAGCGATCCCTGAAAGACAGCTGTGTGCTGATCTTCACAGAGACCTGGCTCAGCGCGCTGGTTCCCGATGGGGCTGTGGTCCTAACCACTGCATCGTGCTGATAGAACAAAGGACTCCGGTAAGAGCAAGGGTGGCGGGCTCTGTATCTATATCAACAATGACTGGTGCACCAACCACACTGCAGGAGAGAGCTACTGTTCCCCAGACCAGGAATACCTAGTGATTAAATGTAGGCCGTTTTACCTGCCTCAGGAATTTACTGTGGCTATCATCATGGCCATATGCATACATACCCCTCATCCGCAAGACCAAACCTGCAATAAGGACGGTCAAAATATGGCCCGAGGACACCACCCTACAACTCCAGGATTGCTTTGATCGCTCCGACTGGGACCTGTTTCCACAACAGGCTACCAGTGGTACAGAGGTAGACTTGGAGGAGTACACATCCACTGTGCTCTCCTACATCATAGGGTACTATAGGACTGTGCTGTACAGCTGGCGGAGGTATTCACGAGAATCTTTAATCTGTCTCTATCTCTGGCAACGGTCCCCAAGTACCTGAAAACAGCTACCATAGTGCCGGTGCCGAAAAAGTCTAAAGTCAGCAACCTGAATGACTACCGCCCGGTTGCCCTAACTCCAATACCAATGAAGTGCTTCGAAAGGCTGGTCCGCTCCCACATCAAATCCAGCATCCCTGCCTCACTGGACTCTCATCAATTTGCATACAGGGCAAATAGATCGACAGAGGATGCCATCTCTCTGGCTCTTCACACTGTCCTGACTCACCTGGATAGACAGGGCACCTACGTAAGGATGCTCTTCATTGACTATAGCTCTGCATTCAATATGGTCATCCCCACCAAGCTCACCACCAAACTCCACGAGCTAGGCCTCAGCTCGCCGATATGCGATTGGATCCTGAACTTTCTGATGGAGCGACCGCAGGCAGTGAGACTGGGACCGCACCTGTCCTCCACTATCACCCTGAGCACCGGCACACCACAGGGCTGTGTACTAAGCCCCATGGACTCCCTCTTCACTCACGACTGTGTTCCTGCATTCGACACCAACACCATCGTGAAGTTTGCAGACAACACAACAGTGATTGGGCTGATCACCGACGGTGATGAAACAAATTACAGTGCGGAGGTGCAGAACCTGGCGAACTGGTGCGCATGTAACAACTTGTCACTAAACACCTCCAAGACCAAGGAGCTGATTATTGACTTCAGGAGGTCCCATAATGGAGAATACGCCCCAATCTCCATCTACGGGGAAAGTGTGGAGATAATGTCCAGCTTTAAGTTTCTGGGCACTCACATTTCAGAGGACCTCACATGGTCCACCAACACCGCTGCGCTGGTCAAGAAGGCACAGCAACGACTGTTCTTCCTGAGGACATTAAAAAAGACTGGTCTGCCCCAACAGCTGCTGACAACCTTCTACCGCTGCACCACAGAGAGCATATTAACGTTGGCATCTCTGTGTGGTATCTCAGCTGCACGGAGGCGGAGAGGAGAGCTCTTCAGCGCGTCGTACACAGAGCGCAGAGGATTATTGGGACACAGCTACCAGCCTTGGAGGGAATCTACCACACACGGTGCCTCAGGAAGGCCGTCAACATCCATAAAGACTCCTCACACCATTGTAATGGACTGTTCGAACGACTTCCCTCCGGCAAACGTTACAAGGCCTTCTATGCCCGAACCTCCAGAATCAGAAACAGCTTCATTCCCAGAGCTATAGCGGCTCTGAACCGGCCCTGCTGAGTGCCCCCCATCCCACCTGGACTGTCTCCCTCAGATGGTCACGTCGCACAGTTTATTTATTTATTTATTTATTTTTTTATTTTACATCGGTTGGAAGCTGCATACCAAATCTCGTTGCACTGATGTGCAATGACAATAAAATATATTATTATTATTATTATTATTATTATTAGAAAATGTGTTTTTTGGCTTGCAAAGTGTTTGCCCAATTGGTTTTGCTTTTAAAGGGCTTTCAGAAAATGTGTTTGTTGGCTTGCAAAGTGTTTGCCCAATTGGCTTGGCTTTTAAAGGGCTATCAGAAAATGTGTTTGTTGGCTTGCAGTGTTTGCCCAATTGGCTTGGCTTTTAAAGGGCTTTCAGAAAATTGGTTTGTTGGCTAGCAAAGTGTTTGCCTAATTGGCATGGCTTTTAAAGGGCTTTCAGAAAATGTGTTTGTTGGCTTGCAAAGTGTTTGCCCAATTGGCTTGGCTTTTATAGGGCTTTCAGAAAACGTGTTTGTTGGCTTGCAAAGTGTTTGCCCAATTGCTTGGCTTTTAAAGGGCTTTCTGAAAACGTGTTTGTTGGTTGGCAAAGTGTTTGCCCAATTGGCTTGGCTTTTAAAGGGCTTTCAGAAACGTGTTTGTTGCCTTGCAAAGTGTTTTCCAAATTGGCTTGGCATTTAAAGGGCTTTCAACAGTTTTCGGACGGATAAAGCGTGAATAAACATTTTATTAGATCAGGATTGTTTATTTTCAAAATTGGCGTTCATTCTGTGATTTTCTCTTAGTTGCAAGATGGCACCGATGACGTCATTTCCGGTTAGCAGCAAGATTGCGCTGAGTGTGTCATTTCCGGTTCATGGCAAGAAGCGAGAGGGTGACGTCAAGATGGCGCCGAGTGCAGACGCCATTGAATAATTCAAGAGAGCTGACTGTTCTGTCTATGGTGAGTGTGTTTGTTGGACGTTATTTAAAGCCCGTTTTTGATTCAGCAGCTGCCTCGACAGGAGGCTTTAAATGTTTGAATCATTCGGTTTACACACAGTATGTTCACCACGTTCTGAAGTTGTGTGTGTGTGTGTGTGTGTGTGTGTGTGTGTGTGTGTGTGTGTGTGTGTGTGTGTGTGTGTGTGTGTGTCTGTGAGTGAGTCTGTGTGTGTGTGTGTCTCTGTGTGAGTCTGTGTGTGAGTGAGTCTCTGTGTGTGTGTGTGAGCCTGTGTGTGTGTGTCTCTGTGTGAGTCTGTGTGTGTGTGAGTCTGTGTGAGTGTCTGTGTGAGTGTGTGTCTGTATGTGAGTGTGTCTGTGTGAGAGTCGGTGTGTGTGTATAGGGAGGTTGCACGTAAGGTCTCCGGGTGAAAGGGCTTGATGAACGGAACTGCTCAATCCATCTGGAGAACATAGCAGCTTCCGGTATTTGTTGTTAATACATGAAACACGTACTTTCCTACCTGTTAAAAACAGCCAAAATTGTGAATTTTTGCACTGTAAATAATTGTGGAAGTCGGGGTAACCGTGAGAGACATCTATCCTACTTCAGAATTCCAAAAGTGAAGAGAAATGAAGGTAAAGAGAAGCAAGAGCTGGGGGCAACAACAGCTAAAGTACTTGGCGAACATTGGCCGTGAAGATATCGAGATTGAAAATATTGGGAATTATCGCGTTTGCTCACTGCATTTCATCAACAGTAAGGCATTATTTGTGTTTTTTCTTGATTCCTTTGGTATCTAAAAAGCGTCAGAAGTGATAAATCTGGCTATACAATTTTTAAATCGCCCATGGTTCTGAAGTGGGTTTTTACATGCAAAAAGAAAACGCTTCTGAAGCTAAATTTATCATTAAAAAAATCTCCAGACTTACGAGTGGTGTGTGGAAAAGTAAGTTTTCTATCATTATGGTATTGAGATGTGTATTTTGGCAAATAATAAAATGTCCTGACAGCTTAAACACCCACTCCCTTTCAATAGGATATTGTCAATTTGCTGAGGTTGATTATGTCCAATTAACAGCTAACAATTATGCCATTCCTTGGCTTGCATCTGAGTGAAATGTAATTCAAAACTCATGTACGGTTTGCAATTTTTTTAAGGATACTGCCAGCCCATCAGCTGTGAGTAAGTGAACTGCCAGCCCACCAGCTGTTAGTGACTGAACTACCAGCCCACCAGCCGTGAGTGACTGCACTGCCAGCCCACCAGCCATGAGTAAGTGAACTGCCAGCCCACCAGCTGTAAGTGACTGAACTGACAGCCAACCAGCCCTGACTAAGTGAACTGCCAGCCCAACTGCTGTAAGTGATTGAACTGCTAGCCCACCAGCCGTGCGTGACTGCACTGCCTGCCCACCAGCCCCGAGTAGGAGAACTGACAGCCCACCAGCCATAAGTGACTGAAGTGCCAGCCCAATAATCCATTCAATCCATCCTCTCCCCCTTCTCTCTCACAGAGTCTGTCACCTGTTTTGGGCAGAATTTCTGGCAGTTTCTCAGCCGCCAGCCTGCCAGGTCCGAGTGACTGTACTGTCAGGCCTCAGTGACTGAGCTGCCTGGCCTCAGTGACTGAGCTGCCTGCCCAAGAATCCATTCGGCTCACATTGTTCATACTATCCCTCTGGAAACTAGTCCCTTCAGCCCACAACACCCATACTAGCGTAACAGAAAGCCCCCCCCCCCCCCCCCCCCACTGGCCAGCATTATTGGAATTGGTGGAGAGGTGGAATATTGCGTTGGTGACCAGCCCTCCCGTGTGATGTTGGGACCCAACAGGTCCCGCTTAGTCTAGTTTATTACTATTAATACAACAACTGTGTACTTCTGTCATAGATCAGGGGTTCAGGATCAAGAGTGAGATTTACAGTTATGACCTTACGATTCCTGGGAAAAGAGTTTTATCAACTAATCCAAGTCACAAATCCATTTGGAGAAAATTAAATGTTTCCTGTATGTTGAATTAACTGTGGTAAAATATGCAGGTTATACATGATTTCAGACAGAGATCGTACTTTGTGCCTTCTGGAAATATAGCGGAGATAGTGGGAAATAAAGATAGCGGAAATGAAGATAAAGATAGCAAATAAAGATAGCGGAGTCAATGGATATGGGGAGAAGGCAGGACCGGGGTACTAATTGTGGATGATCAGCCATGATCACATTGAATGGCGGTCTCGAGGGCTGAATGGCCTACTCCTGCACCTATTGTCTATTGTCTAAATTTCAAAATGTGAGACATGGCAAAGTTTGAATTCTTGGGAACATTGAAGGATAGTAAACTATGAATTATCCAAAAATATTTGGGTTACATCCATTACTCCATTTTAAAAAAAAAACTTTTTCAATCTTATTCTAAATTGCAGCACAGACCTCCGGGATAATGTCAAGAATTTCCACTCATCGAAGTGGTTCAACAGAGTAAAATGCTCCAGGTTAGGCTAGGAATGTCATTAGATTTAATGGAGACACAAGAAACTGCAAATGCTGGTATCTTGAACAAAAATACAAAGTGCTTGATGAATTCAGCAGGTCAGACAGCATCTGTGGAAGTAATTGACTGACGATGTTTCAAGTCGGAAACTCTCTTTAAATTGGTTTTAATTAGCAGGGAAAAAGCTGGAAAAGAGAGGAGACAAGAGAGTAGGACACATCCTAAGGAAAGGATAAGGCATGAAGAGAAATGAAATGCAAGGCTAGAGGGCAACGGCGGAGAGGAATGATGGGGGATCAAATGGAACTGCGAGATTCGGAGAATGAGCACCAGGCAGCAGGGTGACTGAAATAGTTAGAGATAGTGGGGTAAGTGCGTGTGGTCCAGAGTGGAGGCAGATGCGGGAGCAGGGGAAAGAGAAGGATGGCGCGGTGGGCTTGGGGAATTACTTGAAATTAGAGAATTCAATGTTCATATAATTTAGTCATTTGTTCTATATCTCAGTATATCACCATTTGTATCTCTCGTTTCTCTTTCCCTTTCTCTTGTCTCTCAGTCTGAACAAGGGTCTCGACCAAAAAGTTCACCTATCCCTTTGCTCCAAAGATGCGGCCTGACTTACTGAGTTACACCAGCGTTTTGTGTCTATCTTCAATGTTCATATTGTTGGGTTGTATGCTACCCAATCTGAATGTGAGGTGCCGTTCTTTCAGTTTCCATATTGCCTCACTGTGGTAATGGAGGAGGCCCAGGACAGGAAGGTCGATATGGCAATGGGAAGGGGATTTAAAATAATTGGCAGACGAAGCATCACTTGTCAGGCAAAGTCCAAGTGTTCAGTGAAATGGTTGCCAAGTCTAAGATTATCTTGTCGATGTAAAGGCGGCCACATTGGGAGCACTGATTACATTAGACCCTTTATAATTTAAAGATATCCTTCCTATAACAGGGTGACCCGAACTGTGGACAGTACTCCATGGGGGCCTTGGCAACATCTTGTGCAGCTGTAAGCATAATGCCCCACTCCTGTGCTCACAAAAAGGATATTAAACAACTGAAGATATGGCTGCTAAAATACGGCACAGAAATCAAGAGGCTTCGCTTCTTTCAAGGCTGCAGCAAAGGTTAATAATTTCAGTCCTATGTGTTGTGTAACAAAAATTTGATAAGAATGGGAAACAGCAATTATGAAATTGTAAAGTAAATAAGCTCCATTATCTTACTCACATATACTTGAAGATCCTGAAGTCTACGGCAAAAATGATCCCTTTCTCCCTATTTTATTAATACTTGTCTGAATTAAATGGAATAGTATGATCATGGAGGCTGTGTAGTGTGGTTTATTCTATGAAAACGCCATTATAAAAGAGAGGAAGCAAAGAGTAAGCACAGGGAAAGTATGCAAGGGTGGGAGGTAAGCGATGAAATACAAAAGAGTTCCATTTCAATACCTGACACTAAAACTACATTTACATGTCTTGGCAAATTATGAGAGGTTTGACTCTTCTAGATAATGCACATACATATTGCAAAGCACATTATGTGCAAATCTGCACTTAAATCACAGAAATAAAGGTATTCGTCCAGGAAGAAAGTATAGCAATTACCAGAAATATGCAATCGTAACAAAATATGCTGTAAGTATTTTGTAGAACAAGCATAGTGCTGTAAAACCTTTACTGTTCGTCCAATTTAGATCATTCTATTTGCCGGAGGTTTAAGTGCAAAGAATAAACATCACAACATGGGGATCTGAGTGAACTGAGGATGAGTGGCTTGGCTAAAAAAACATTTTTTTTTGACATTCCAGCTCCTCAAGTTGTGAGCCACCCCAACTCATTACCGACTCATTCCACATTTCTCTTTGTGACACTTTCGGAATAAAATAAACACTAAGACTGAAATTCCTTCTAAAATCTGTGTTTAAGACTTCCCTTCATTCTGCCAGTTATTATTTTGCAATAGTTCTACCTTAGCTTACTCCTGGGATTTGCACATGGCTGGAGAATCTACCTAAATATTGTGTGTACATTTACTTGATTCCTATTTTGAAATGCATCACAATGCACTATATTTTATTATTTTGAATCGAGTGTAAAAATATTTGAGGCTTAGAGGGTGCACATAACAATTCAGCGTTTAGTGAATTTCAAGACAAAGTTGTGTCTGACATTCCTGTTGAGCTTTTTCTAATCATCATTGAGATTTTGTTGGAAGAACGGCATTTCCAATGTCTAACAATTTTACCAAAGTTATGGTAGAGTATCAGAGAACACAAAATAAATGTTACTACTAACCAAAGAGTAGCATTTTTGGGGTATAATTGCAATGCACTTCTTCACTTCTTTGAGCACTCCATGAGTTTAATATTTGGCATCAGTTTTTTTTAAATTTCTCTTTGATATTTGTACAACAAAATAGGTCATTTACAGTTCTGCCACAAACAGGACAAATATAAAATAAGGGTCTTATTACCCTTGTTCATATAACTAAAAATATGATGGAGTTGAGGTGCATAAGACAGTTAAATTACAAGGTACTGAAAGGCATTCACTTCCTATTTTCTGTTTCACAATGAATCTCAAATAATTATTTTGTTTAAAATCTGAGCTTCTTTAGAAATTAGTTCAAAGCTGACAGCATCTTCACAGATGCCAAATGCGAATCCTATTTAAAGATTTATGCTGCATTGTTGAAATGATTGTTCTTATTTTTTGTGAGATTTAGAAGAAAGAAAATAAATAATATTCAGCAGGCTCCCATCTCCAGCACTTAGGGGAGTTGTCAGAGTTATAAATAAGTGACAGTTCAAAAGGTTCATGTAAAAATTTCCCATGAAGATAATTTCCAAACTAAGACAGTCTCCAAGAGTGACATCCATGATCATTTCTTACTCCACACAAAAGCAATGTGTACTTGCCTATGAATAAATAGCAAGCTATTAGTTGACATTTCATGTGGGCCTGAGCTGCTTTATTCTTTATTCCTTGCATAAATGGAAATAAACCTATATATTTATATTTCCAAATTTCAGAGTTAGAAATTCAATCTCACTGACATGTGCCAGATGCATGAGATAGAGGTGTGTGTACATTGTCCCCCTGCCATTGGAACAAATATTTATTTTCAAACCATTTTTCTATAAGTGATCTCTATGGTTTAGATTTGATTTATTTATCCACATGATGCTATGCTCAGTGTTGCTTTGTTGGCAATCACGATGTTTGCATTTATTTCCATGCAGATGGATTTTATAACTGTAAATTAAATTAAATAAAAAATCTAACTTAAGTATATAATTGTTTTATGGATAATATAATTAGGTGGTTAAAGTTGTGTATTTATAATAACTAAAGTTACATATAAAACTATATACCATGAAAATAAATAGATAAACAAAAATTAAATATAATATTGTTATCTTTAAATAGGAATCAACCTATGTGTAGTGTGTACATTTATTTGATTCCTATTTTTGAAGTGCTTCTGAATCAAGTGTAAAAGTATTCAGATTATTTTTGACTCCAACCCTAATTTACTGAGTTTTGAGATTATGGCCAACAGTTTTTTAGTGATTGTCCTTCCATCTTGTTAATGCTCACAGCAAAACTATGTTGAACAGGGAACTGAAGTCACTTGAAAAGGCAGGTCAGATGAGATATTTGGTATTTGAGGGATAAATAATCGATCCCCAACAGCATTACTAGTCATTATTATAATATCAGTGACGTGGTACTATTTTTAATTGATAATCTGTGTTATTACATGATATTGGTAGTCAAATTCACGTGTCTCATAATTGACAGAGAGTTATAAAAATTCAACAGGAAAACTGATCAGCCTCATCAAAGTCTGACACACTGTCAACAGATTTATATTGTGCAGGTTGTCAGGGAAGCGTGAAAGGTTTTTATACATGACCTGCACTAAGTAATTTTTCAATGCTACTACGATTGGTCTTTCACGCAACCACAGTGAAACAATATTAATATAATATAAACAATAACAATAATATTTGTAATATTGTGTGACATCTGCGAAAACAGCTTGCATTAGATGTAACAAGTCGGCCCAAGTTTTTCATCAATTTCATTTCTGTTGAGCCTGCATGCTTATTTCCAATAACCTACTCTGAGTAAATTTGAATCGCCAGTCAAATGGGTCTATTTTGTTTTCAAGTATTATCATTTAATATTTGCATCGTACTTTGTGGAATTACTGGTAGCATTTGATGAAAATCTCTAGTTAGCATAAATGTAACATCTCTCATTAACTTATTATTGTGTCTAAAATCTTGCAACGTTCAATCTAATGCTTCAGTGATTGTTTAGTGAGCCACTATACATTTAACCCAGAAAATAAGTTTACATACTTTTGGAATTTTTGACTTTGTAATTCCCAGACCAATGTTACAGTTTGGAGTCACTATGCTTGCCAAATGTTAAAATGTTCAAATGTTCCTCCTCAACCCCTAAAAAGTGTTGATGAAATTCTTGATAAAACCACAATGTTCAAGAAACATTTAGAGAAGTACATGGATAGGACAGGTTTAGAGGGATATGGGCCAAATACTGGCAGGTGAGACATGTCCCGCTGAGTTTCCCCAGCAATTTTGTGTACCAGGTGAGACATGTCGTTTGGTGTGGGCAAGTTGGGTCAAAGGGCCTGTTTCCATGCTGTATCTCTATGAATGTATGACTCTACGACTCTAACCTTTAACTGAAAGTAAATAATTAAGATATGTTTTTTATTGTAAGGTGGCACAGTGGAACACCCAGTAGAGCTGCTGCCTCACAGTGCCAGAGACCATAGTTCGATCCCGACCATGGGTGCTATCTATGTAGAGTTTGCACGTTCACCCTGTTGCCATGCGATTTTTCACTATCTGCTTCAGTTTCCTCCCACATCCCAAAGATGCGCAGATTTGTAGGTTAAGTGACCTTTGTAAAAATTGCCCCTAATGTGTAGTGAATGGATGAGAAAGTGGAATAACATGGAACTAGTATGAACGGGTGAGTGATGGTCAGTGGGACTCAGTGGGCCGACGGGCCTGTTGCCACACTGGGATTATAAACAAAATTGTTCCACCAGAAGTATATAAATAGAAACATAGAAACATAGAAATTAGGTGCAGGAGTAGGCCATTCGAGCCTGCACCGCCATTCAATTTGATCATGGCTGATCATCCAACTCAGTATCCCATACCTGCCTTCTCTCCATACCCTCTGATCCCCTTAGCCACAAGGGCCACATCTAACTCCCTCTTAAATATAGCCTATGAATTGGCCTCAACTATCCTCTGTGACAGAGAGTTCCAGAGATTCACCACTCTCTGTGTGAAAAAAGTTTTCCTCATCTCTGTTTTAAAGGATTACCCACTTATCCTTAAGCTGTGACCCCTTGTCCTGGACTTCCCCAACATCGGGAACAATCTTCCTGCATCTAGCCTGTCCAACCCCTTACGAATGTTGTAAGTTTCTATAAGATCCCCTCTCAATCTCCTAAATTCTAGAGAGTATAAACCAAGTCTATCCAGTCTTTCTTCATAAGACAGTCCTTACATCCCGGAAATCAGTCTGGTGAACCTTCTCTGCATCCGCTCTATGGCAATAATGTCCTTCCTCAGATTTGGAGACCAAAACTGTACGCAATACTCCAGGTGTGGTCTCACCAAGACCCTGTACAACTGCAGTAGAACCTCCCTGCTACTATACTCAAATCCTTTTGCTATGAAAGCTAACATACCATTCGCTTTCTTCACTTCCTGCTGCACCTGCATGCCTACTTTCAATGACTGGTGTACCATGACACCCAGGTCTCGCTGCATCTCCCCTTTTCCTAATCGGACACCATTTAGATAACAGTCTGCTTTCCTGTTTTTGCCACCAAAATGGATAACCTCACATTTATCCACATTATACTGCATCTGCCAAACATTTGCCCACTCACCCAGCCTATCCAAGTCACCTTGCAGTCTCCTAGCATCCTCCTCACAGCTAACACTGCCCCCCAGCTTAGTGTCATCTGCAAACTTGGAGATATTCAATTCCCTCATCCAGATCATTAATATATATTGTAAATAGCTGGGGTCCCAGCACTGAGCCTTGCAGTATCCCACTAGTCACTGCCCGCCATTGTGAAAAGGACCCGTTTACTCCTACTCTTTGCTTCCTGTTTGCCAACCAGTTCTCTATCCACATCAATACTGAACCCCCAATGCCGTGTGCTTTAAGTTTGTATACTAATCTCTTATGTGGGACCTTGTCGAAAGCCTTCTGGAAGTCTAGATACACCACATCATTCAGCATTACCTCTGAGGCATTTCTTTGATAGCTCATTGAACTTGATTCTTTCACCCAGATATATTTGTCTGACTGGTTTAAATCATAACTGGCCTTCTGCAGAGACTCAGTGCACACATTTACAGTTTCTGTTTGTAATTTAAATAGGATACAAGTACTTAGATCAGTTCCATCCAAATATTTAGTACCTCCAAAATAGAACTGAAAAAAATCTCATTCGTTTCCATACAGAAAATTAAAATTGGTCTCAAGAGAATATCCTTTGGGAGGTTTAAAAACTAATATGTAACTCACATCCTTATGCAAAACCTAATGTGCGTGCAAAATTTCTGATTTCTAGATTGTTTCCTAATTTAGCTGTGCGCGGGGCATTCTATAAGATTCGTCAGACATGATTTACCTTTCGTAAATCCATGCTGACTTTGTCCAATGATTTCACCACTTTCCAAATGTGCTGCTATCCCATCTTTAATAACTAACTCTAGCAGTTTCCCCACTACCGATGTTAGACTAACTGGTCTGTAATTCCCCGTTTTCTCTCTCCCTCCCTTCTTAAAAAGTGGGGTTACGTTTGCTACCCGCCAATCCTCAGGAACTACTCCAGAATCTAAAGAATTTTGAAAGATTATTACTAATGCAACCACTATTTCTGGAGCTAATTCCTCAAGTACTCTGGGATGCAGCCTATCTGGCCCTGGGGATTTATCGGCCTTTAATCCATTCAATTTACCCAACACCACTTCCCGGCTAACCTGGATTTCACTCAATTCCTCCAACTCCTTTGACCCGCGGTCCCCTGCTATTTCCGGCAGATTATTTATGTCTTCATTAGTGAAGACGGAACCAAAGTAGTTATTCAATTGGTCCGCCATATCCTTGTTCCCCATGATCAACTCACCTGTTTCTGACTGCAAGGGACCTACATATGTTTTAACTAATCTCTTTCTTTTCACATATCTATAAAAACTTTTGCAGTCAGTTTTTATGTTCCCTGCCAGTTTTCTTTCATAATCTATTTTTCCTTTCCTAATTAAGCCCTTTGTCCTCCTCTGCTGGTCTCTGAATTTCTCCCAGTCCTCTGGTATGCTGCTTTTTCTGGCTAATTTGTACGCATCATCCTTCGCTTTGATACTATCCCTGATTTCCCTTGTTATCCACGGATGCACTACCTTCCCTGATTTATTCTTTTGCCAAACTGGGATGAACAATTTTTGTAGTTAATCCATGCAGTCTTTAAATGTCTTCCATTGCATATCCACCGTCAACCCTTTTAGAATTAATTGCCAGTCAATCTTGGCCAATTCACGTCTCATACCCTCAAAGTTACCTTTCTTTAAGTTCAGAACCTGGGATGTCAGGACTTTCATATGAAGAAAGACTGGATAGACATGGCTTGTACTCGCTAGAATTTAGAAGATTGAGGGGGGTTCTTATAGAGACGTACAACATTCTTAAGGTGTTGGACAGGCTAGATGCAGGAATTGTTCCCGATGTTGGGGAAGTCCTTGACAAGGGGTCACAGTTTCAGGATAAAGGGGAAATCCTTTAGGACCGAGATGAGAAAAACATTTTTCACACAGAGAGTGGTGAATCTCTGGAACTCTCTGGCACAGAAGGTAGTTGAGGCCAGTTCATTGACTATATTTAAGAGGGAGTTAGATGTGGCCCTTGTGGCTAAAGGGATCAGGGGGTATGGAGAGAAGGCAGGTACAGCATACTGAGTTGGATGATCAGCCATGATCATATTGAATGGCGGTGCAGGTTCGAAGGGCCGAATGGCCTACTCCTGCACCTATTTTCTATAATAATAATAATAATACATTTTATTTGCGGGCGCCTTTCAAAGTCTCAAGGACACCTTACAGAAAATTAACAAGAGAGAAAAAACATATAGTCGGAGCAAAATAAATAATAAGGACATCACCAATACACA
The DNA here is from genome assembly GCF_010909765.2 of Amblyraja radiata. Lineage (NCBI taxonomy): Eukaryota > Metazoa > Chordata > Chondrichthyes > Rajiformes > Rajidae > Amblyraja > Amblyraja radiata. The sequence goes on from NC_045961.1 coordinate 67,306,805, forward strand.
AATTAAAGACAGAATTCGCTCCAAAGACAAAAAAATCAAAAACACAATGTGAATCGAGAACAGCGGCAGCTAAAGCGCGCCAGCGTCCACTCTACCTTCCGACAGCCATCTTGGACACAGACTAACATATTCAAATTACACACAAAAAAATCATCCCCCCACAATGGATACCACTGTGGGGGAAGGCACAATGTCCAGTCCCCATCCCCAGTTCTCCCAAAGTATGGCCTATTGAGGCCTCCGCTATTGCCTCTACGGAGGCCCGATGTTCCTGGCCGTTGTGGCCGGGTCCGGCTACAGGATGTTACCGGCGTCGGGAGAGTCCTTTCAGCGGCAGGGCCACCTGGAACGGCCGCTTCCTAACAGGGGACCGCGGTTTCCGAAGCCGACAAGGCCGCGCCGGTTTGGAGCTCCCAGGCTCCTATGTTTCTATGTTTCTAATTCATGCCATTTATAACCTTCACCACACATATGCGCAAGCCACCCTTTACATGGTATTACGGTACTACGCAAAGACTCTCCCTCTCTCGCTCGCTCAGGCACACTAATCAGTAAGGCCAGACGCAAGCAGATGACTGTTGAAATATTCCTGTGTATTTAATGGAATAAAGTTGGATAGCACCATGAGTGTGTTTTTATTATTGGGCCGCTGATAAACAGGAGCGTCCTGCAGCCGGGGGAGGGGCATGGCTTCAGGAGCGGGTTGTCGGGAGCTGGTGGGTGGGGGAGAGCGTCCTGCAGCCGGGGGAGGGGAACGGCTTCAGGCTGAGGTTGTCGGGGGCCAGTGGGGAGGGGAGAGCGTCCTGCAGCCGGGGAAAAGGGACGGCTTCAGACGGGGGCTGTCGCCGGGTAGTGGGGGGGTAACATCCTGTAGCCGGGCGATAGGGACGGCTTCAGGTGGGGGCTGTCAGGGCCTGATGTGGGAGGGGGGAGTGTCCTGCAGCCGGGGGAGGGGAAGTCTTCATGTGGGGCTGTCGGGTGCAGATGGGGGGGGAGCATCCTGCAGCCGGGGGAGGGGGATGGCTTCATGTGATGGACTGGCCAGGGGGGGGGGGCATCCAGCAGCTGGGGGAGGGGGACGGCTTCAGGCAGGGTCTGTCAGGGCCCGGTGGGGGAGTGTCCTGCAGCCGGGGGAGGGGAAGGCTTCATGCGGGGCTGTTGGGTGCAGATGTGGGGGGGAGCATCCTGCAGCTGGGGGAGGGTGACGGCTTCAGGCGAGGACTGTCGGGGGCCTGGGGGGGGGGGGGTGGGAGCGTCATGCAGCCGATGGAGGGGGAGGGGGAGGGCTTCAGGCAGTGGCCAGTGAGGGGCTTTCTGCAGGGATAGTATGGGTGCTGTGGGCCAAAGGGACTGGTTTCCAGAGGGCTAGGACGGATATTATGGGCTAAAGGGTTTTTTCTTGAGCTAGTACAGGTGTTGTAGGCCAGAGGGACAGGTTTCAAGAGGGCTAGTAGGACATTGTTGGCCAAATGGACATTTCTTGAGTGGGGGAGCATTAGGTGGGGGCCGGTTGGGTGGGGGAGCATCCTGCACCTAGGGACAGGGACGGCTTTAGGCGGGGGCCGGCGGAAACATTCTGTAGCCAGGGGAGGGGCACGGCTTCAGGCGGGGCCTGTCAGGGGCCGGTCGGGGGGGAGGGAATGCTTCTGTGGCTTACTGCTGCCATGGCCTACCCCTGCCGCTGCCTATCCCTGCCGCTGTCTACCGTTGCCATGGCCTACCCCTGCCGCTGGCATGTCCTACCCCTGCTGCTGGCAGGTGGCCAGGAGGGGGGGGGATGGAGGGGGAGGAGGGGGAGGAGGCGGGGGGGGAGGAGGGAGGGGGGGGAGGAAGGGGGGAAAGGGTGTTGTTAACCTAACTGTACGCAGCTAGCGAAATCGGAAAAAAAATGACGGAGATTGAGCATGTTGTCTGGCGGACCAAGAATCAAAGGCCGAAATCGCGCTGCGCTCCGCTGCGCGCGCGCGCGCTCGCGCCCCGCGCGCTAGCGCGCTCTCGAGCACCACAGACACACACACACCACACACACCACACACACACACAACACACACACACACACACACACACACATACACACACACACACACACACACACACACACACACACACACACACAGTTTTAATAGTATATAGATAGATAGATAGATAGATATAACTTTGTGAATAATTTTGCTGCTCACAAATCATTAAAACTGAAACAATCTGAACTGTGAACCATTATCTCTTCAACTTGAGAAAGCCCGTATCTAGCAGGCTTTCTGAGGAGGCTATGTTATTGTGCACAATAACATTCTTTATTTCTATATTTCAAAAGTTGAGAAATGGCATTAAAATGTTCCACCATATGGTTTTGGATCTGAAACATTAACTGTTTCTCTTTACAAAGATGCCAAGTGACTTGTTGAGTGTTTCCACACAATATTCTCTGTTTTTATTTCCGTGTTAAAATGTTCATTGTTTGTCACTTTGTTGAATAGCATTGTCTACCTCCAGTGATGTTGAGCAGGACACGGAGAGGAGTTTTTTGCTCGTCTATTTATTATAAACATCTGGAGATGGAGGCAGAGGATGGTGGTCATCGTATTGGTGTCAATTTATAATCTTCTCATAAACTCTCGTTTTTTTTGTTCTTCAATATTTCTGTTACAAGTATTTTCAGTCACACTATGCCACTTGGACTGGCACTCAATGCTGCTCACCCTTATTTATTTATTTGTCTACCTGAGTTTTCAGTGCATAGGACACAGCTCCAAGTTTACATAGATTGACTTAGCATTCAAATGTATACATTTGCAATCTTTGTGTCCCTTGACACAATGTATAATTCCTTAAGCATAGCTTTGGTTTATCCCAGAACCTTGCTTAAACATATTGTATTCAGACTGACTACTTTTCTCCAATCCTTTATTAACACTTTCAACAAGTCATCAGAGTCAGTCTGCTGACATAATTACCATCAGTAATGATTGTGATTTGAAAGATTACACATTCTATTTTGTCAAACATCAAGAGAGTCCAGTCTCAAATTTAGTGTGCTTTTGCCTGATGGCATCACACCATTATATGTATAACCCTTCCATGATAAAATATTCTGTGCTTGTGTCGATGGTTTCAGAAGAGGTTTACCAGAATGCTGCCTGGATAAGAGAGTATTAGCTATATGAAAGGTTGGATAAATTGGTTTGTTTTAATGGAGTATCGTAGGTTGAACGGAGACCTGATGAAATTGAGAGACACAGATAGGGTAGACAGTGTGATCCAGTGTGAACCATGGTGCAAATGTGAAAGTCTAGAGATATCTTTAGATGAGGGGGGCAAAGTTGAAAGGAAATGTGTGGGGCATATATTTTTTACACAGAGTGATGGGTACCAGCAAAACACTTCTAGGGGTGGGGATAGAGGCAGATATGATAGGGGGGATTTAAGAGGCTTGTAGATATTGATGCAGGAAATGGAAGGATATGAATGACATGCAGGAAGAGCAGATTAGTTTAAATTGGCATCATGTATGACACAGACATTGTGGACCAAAGATCCTGTTCTTGTGCTGTACACCTCTATGTTCTGTTCCAAGTTTTTTCATAGCATTGTTAATTTTTACAATCATTTAAAAATTGTTTTGTTTTTCTTTTTGTATCTCTATTAATGGCATATGCTCATATTGTTCTTTCATCAATTTTTTTGTATACCTCCTTTCTGTGTTTTTTTACTGTAATTGTTTATTTTCCATTGGGATGATATTTGATTGTTTTGTTTAGTTTTGAACACAGCAGCTGTGTGCTGTTGCTTCCTTCAATTAAAACATCTGGCAGCTCTGAACTGACACTCTTGAACTGAATGATTACCATGACAATGATAGCAGGTATCCCACCAAACCCGCTGTTTGTGTCACTTGTGCTCATGTGAATACAACTAAATGTTTGAGATTTGTTTCTTATGTTAGTCTGCGTACAATGCCTTCATGTTTATGCTCATGTTCTGTGAAGACTGAACTGGATTCACATTTTAAGAGGGCACTTTCAGAGTAACTTTGCATGCCAATTTGAATGTCAAACCTTAAATGTATGTCATGTGAGCTGGTTATGCATATTCAATCTTCTACTCACAAGCTAACAATGTAAGTTCAGATCCTGCAATAACAAATCTTTCAACACAACTATTTAGTAATTGATCACCTTTCCTGACCTCTGAATATTGAACAATCGCTAACAGCACTGGCTTGTACTGATTTTGCAATTTTTCCCACTTCATCAAATGAGACATTGAATGTGCAAGTCCACTTATCACCATTGCATAATTATCTGGCCCTGTTTCTACAGCCAAGATTTCCTTTTTGTATTAATGCCTTTGTCCTTTGCCTTAATAAGTTACTCACCAAAACAGTAGCTCTGTTCTTTTGCAGACACAAAGTGATTGCTGATGCTGGAATGTGAAACAAAACAAAACTGATGGAGGAACTCTATGGGTCAGACAAGATATGTGATGGAAAATGGATAGACAACATTTCCAATTGGGACCCATTATAAAGATTATACTGGATCTTAAAGAGTATAAGGATCATGAGTAGAAATAATTTTGCTGGTAGAAAGAAATGAGGGGTCTGGGTGGGACAAGAGCTGGTTTGGTGAATCCTGGTAAGAAAAGTCCCCTTAAGTGGATCCACCTATCACTTTCCAGCTTTTATTATATTTGCGTCAAAGAGTCATAGAACTAAGCAACATGGAAACAGGCACTTCAGCTCACATTGTTCATGCCGATCAGGTTGGCTTTCTGGGCTAGTCCACATTGCCTGCATTTTGCCCATATCCCTCTAAACTCTTCTGTTCATATTCTTTTGACTGAAGGCCTCCCATGTCTTGTTTTAACCACAGTTTTCCAATCTAAAATTGGTCAGTTTCTAGCCTACCACTTTGTACTGTTTACCACTTTAACAATTATTAAATTTGACTTTTAATTCTCGCATTTTTGCATACACTGCCATGTAGCCCTGCCACATTCTTGAGCTTCAGAAATTTTGCAGCTTATCATATCAGTCATATTGTCAATCAACAACCATGGTGACTTTGCCAGTTCCAATACTATGTTAAATATGTAGGTGAGTGAGTTTTTAATCTATTTTAGTGTAGATGGGCAAAAAGGTCAGAGTGGATATGAGGGCTGAAAGGGCCATTTTTGTGCTGTATAACCTAATGACACTATGATTCTATGACTAACAAATTTAATTGAGAAGTGAACTGACATACATATGAAGCATTCGGGCTCAGACAGCTTGGATATGTTTATTCAAACAGTTTTCACAGTTTGCCTCTGGATCCTTGATAGTTCACACACAAATTGTAGCTGCCATACTTTACTTCATCATTCTCATGCTTTCTCTTCAATCTCTTTCCAGATTTGTATTCCTCCTTCAACTCCTTCATTAATCAATAACATGGTATTCCCCAATCACTCTGTTTTCTTTAAGATCAGATACCTCTTTCTATAGGTTTGCATTTGGTTTCCTCATTGCAGTGTCAATGCTTTTCATATGCCATTGGATTTCCCTCACAAAAAAATTATAAACCTGATTGAAATAGTCCTCATTGAATGGGCCATCTTCATCAACGATGGCCAAAGTAACAATGTCCATTAGGGTTTTTTATATCTCTGATATACAGCAAAATAAATTTAAATGCCAGCAATTTTTACTTTGATGGTGGTGCAAAGTGGCCATTTTTTTTAGGCGGACTGCCTATTATAAATCTTTTCATCCTCCTTTGCAGTGAAGTATAAATAAAGGATAATCATGTGGAGTACATAGTGTACATCACTGGCTGACCAGCCGGGAGAGGCCAATCCTCAACATCATTGTTAACAGCTGGGTCCATTGTGGGGTGAAAGGCCTGTTCTGCTGTTGTATCATTTTATCTTCTATTTCTATATTATATGATTATGGATACATACATAGATACATACACGATCATATATGAGGCAGTGGAAGAAAGTGAGGAAGAAGAAAGAAAAAGAGGAAGGTGTGTGCCTCCCTGCTAGCTGTGTTCCCATGTCACAGGTTTAACAAAAGCTGAGCCACTGGGACTGAGCCACTGAGCCACTGGGACAAACTTGTGTTGCTGGGACAGTGTCACTGCACATGTGCCATGACTGCAAAATACAGAGCTCCCATGCAGTCCTGGGCTTTCTTATCACCGTAAATAAAATGTTTCATGTGAGTTCACCCTACTGCGATTGTCGGTGTGGTCACTGATGAACTCAACATCATCCCCGATGCCACAGGGGATAGTTTGAAGCTGGTGTGTAAGACATGCCCTTTACATAGAGAATGATACTGTAGTTTCCTGGAACTATCAGGGGTGATGTTAGCAGCAGGTAGGTTAGTAGCATTTTAGAGGCTTTTAAAGAAGCACATAAATATGCAGTATATGGAGGGATGTGGATTATGTGCAGTCAGAAGGGGTAATTTAATTTAATATCATGTTTGGCACATGAGCTGAAGGGCCTGTTCCTATGCTGTACTGCTTTATGTTCTATACTCTTAATAGGTAGTGCAAAATGAGAAAGGGAAAAGAGCACAGCATATAGTGTTACAGCTATTGAGAAAGTGCAGATTTAAAAAGTGTAAGGAGATAGATTAGATTGGGAGTACATCCTCAGCATACGAGAGATCCATTCAAGTCATCCAAATAACTTCAATTTATTGTCATAGAAAAAGTATAATAAAAATCTTACTTGCAGTGGCATCATTGCCAAATATAGTGAGACGGCGTACAAAACATAAGATACATAAATTGCACATAAATTCAGTAGGACAGTTTCAAGAAAAGACTGCAAAAAACAAATTGAACACCTCCTGCTCAACAGTAGAAGTGAGAAGAGGGCCTTATCCGAATGGTGTGTATCCTCAATGATAGATGCCAATTTCTAAGGCAGCATTTCATATGGATGCTTTCAATGGCGAGGAGAACCCAAGATGGACCAGGCTGAGTCCAATGCTCCCTGTAGCCTCTTGCATTCCCGTGTGTTGGAATTGCCATGCCAGTTCATGATACAACCAGTCAGGATACCAGTCAGTTTAATAATAGCAAGGAGAAAGCTGTTCTTGAACCTGGTTTAGTTTGAAAGGAATTAGGGGTTAATGTTGGTGTCAGGTACAGTGACAAAGGCAGTCCCAGTGTCAATCCCATTACCAACACCTTGCATGCAACAAAACTTTGTGAAAACAAACCGTGAGAGACAATTTTTCAGCCTTTTATGAAACAGAGATCTTTTATTTTCTATCCAATTCTGCGATCCTTGGCAAGCCTAGTATTTATTGCCTGTCCCTATTTGCCTTGATGTTGACAATCAAGGGGGTTCTTCCAATTTATGAGCAAGATTTTTTACTCCCCGAGATTATCTGAAACAGGTGACCCGGTAATTTTTTCCTTGCTCTTTGTGGGACCTTGCTGTGAATTGACTGTCACATCTTCTGCACTGCTGTAACAGCAGCACTTCACAAGTGCTCCACAAACTCTGGAGCACTTTGGAACCTCATGAAAAAAGGATTTATTTCTTCCCTGAACTGCTGCATTCCATGCAGTGAAGGCTCCAGCACAATTCATCAGCTAATCTTATTGAGATTCTTCTGCCAGCTGGCAGGGCACAGCTGGCACCTATTTGGGCAAGCTGTCAGTTTAAACTGAAGCTGTGAGGGAAAAACCCCATCCTGTGACTTGGTGACATTTGCCAGTTGCTTACACTGCTGTGAAACATCACAATTCCATATGAATTTTAGAAGAAGAAGTAACTGTTTCAGTGCTCGTGGGCAATCTTTAAAGCTTTAAGCCATTGATGCACGGCAATATCCAGAATGGGGTTGATTGCAATTGGGGTAGGTGGTCAATAGCTAGCATTCAATTTGAACCATTCCTGCCTCACTTCATATCGTGGGAAACTTTTGAGCAATTCTCGTTACTGGTGAATTAAGTAACAAAGGAATAATTGATAATGAGGAAATTAATGACAAAATCCACTTCCGGTGGCGCCATGGAGTTGGAAGCAGGCGTCCGCTTTAGCTCCGCTCCTGAAATGCGCTAAAAAGCACTAAAAAGCCTGAAAAGAAAAAGGGGAATGATTTAAAAACACTCACCGGGAGATACCTGACCTCGCGTAAGTGACGTAATCAGAAATCGCCGCAAATTGACGAGATACCGGTACTTTTAAATGCAAAAACGGACTTTACCAACGGTACCTCAGACAAGATCAAAAACCAGACTGCAGGTCACTCAAGAGTCAGAGAAAACAACCCCTGAAGAATCTGAGGAAGAAGAGCCATAAGAGCACATCCGAACATTCACGGCTATAATATTAAATACTCCATTAATAACATATCATTATATGCAGATGATGTATTATTATATATCACCAATTCCCAAGTTAGCATTCCAAATATATTAAATCTTATAGAGGAATTTGGTTCCTTTTCAGGATATAGAATAAACTGGAACAAAAGTGAAATTATGGCAATATAACCTCAAGAGCCGACACACCTTTTAAAATTCCCTTTCAGAATTGCTACGGAAAAATTTTAATATCTGGGTGTTCAGGTAACCAGAAATATACTTCTCTAGTCAATGCAAACTTCCCGCCTTTAGTTACTAAATTAAACGCTCTTATTCAATTTTGGAAAACACTTCCGATGTCTCTAATAGGCAGAATAAATGTTGTAAAAATGATCTTCCTCCCACAAATTCTCTATTTATTTCAATCAATACCGATATACCTACCTAAAAAATGTTTTAAAAATCTTGATTCTCGGATTACAAACTTTATCTGGGATTATAAAACACATAGAATTCATAAACGACATCTATATAAACCAAAAGAAACGGGCGGATTGGCTTTCCCCAATTTCTTATACTTCCCCGCGTCCGTTTAACATCTGCTCACCTCGCCCAGAGCTGTGAGGACGGACCTGGTCGGCCCTACCGCTCCATCCACCGGCAGTCCCTCGAGCCCAGGTATACCTTTCTCCGGTCGATCCTCCCGGTCTCAGGTCTGTCGGCACGCGGGCTCCCAGCCAGGCCCTGTGTGAAGTGCAGCGGCGTGGTCCCCCGAACCTCCACCCGCTGGAGTGGGAGCCGCTACCGGCCCTCAGTTTACCTGCAGTCCCTGCAAAAGTGGCCCTGATCAATGCGAGATCAGTGCTGAATAAAACCTTCGTCCTCAATGACTTCTTCACTGCACGTGGATTGGACCTCCCACTGAAATCTGGCTTAATCCTGGTGAGCTTGCTACACTCGTGGGACTCTGCCCTGATACCTGTAGCTTTTTCAGCTCGCCCAGGCTCTCAGGTCGCGGTGGGGGCCTAGCCACTGTGTTTAAGAAGAATTTCAACTGCTGCCTTCTGAACACTGATCAGGTTTCCAGTTTTGAACATCAACTAATCATAGTTGATCTAATCTGTCCGCTTTTAATTGTTCTTGTGTATCGCCCACCAAAGATGCATAAGGACTTTATCTCACAATTTGGTGATCTTATTGCTAGCTTGTTGCCCAAATTTGACCAGGTCCTGATTCTTGGTGACTTTAACATTCACGTTTGCTGTCCCACGAAGCCTCTTGTGAGTGAATTTATGAACCTGGTTGAGTCCTTCAGTCTCTACTCACCACTGGACCAACGCACAAGCTTGGCCATACACTAGACCTAGTGCTTTCGTCTGGTCTCCCAACTTGTAACACAGATATTATTGATGCCTGCCTGTCTGATCATAGTGCTATTATATTTGATATATCTTTTCTCTCCCTCAAAATCCCATCTCCCTGCTCGCTACTCCCACTACGTTAACTCCACGACGGCCAGTAAGTTATCTGAGGCCCCCGACATCTGCACTATTGAGGCGTCCACCCCTCATCTCAGTACCGACGACCTAATTTATTTATTCAATAATACCTGCTCTTCCGTCCTGGATTCTGTTGCTCCTCTTAAAATGAAAAAGCCTAAGCCTAAAGGCGAGCCGTGGCTCAATGATACCACCAGAGTCCTAAGAAGAGAATGCAGAAAATCAGAAAGGAAGTACAAATCTGATAAGCTTCAAATTTCCTTTGAACTCCTGAAAAATAATCTTGACAAATACCAGGAAGCAGTAAAATCTGGAAGAACTAAATATTTTTCCACACTTATCTCCAAAAACGCGCAAAATTCCAAGGTCCTTTTTAGCACCATCACCTCCATCATCTGTCCTGCCACCAACACCAGCCTAACTAGGTTCCCTGCTAAGTGCGAGGAATTTACCACATTTTTCACCAGCAAGGTAAAGAATATAAGAAAGAATATTTCCCCTCCCACCCGTGACCTGGCTGTCTCATTGGTCTGCTCTTCAAAATTAGACAGTTTCCAACCCGTTACTCTACCCTCCCTTGTAAAACTGATCACCGCCATGAAACCTACTACCTGCCCCCTCGACACTGTCCCCTCTGCCCTCCTAAAGGACGTCATTACAACAGCTGGTCCCAGCATCCTCGCCATCTTCAACAGCTCTCTGGCCACTGGCACTGTACATACCTGCTTCAAGCATGCGGTGGTCCAACCACTCCTGAAAAAACCTAACCTTGACCCCACCTTGCCAAGCAACTACAGACCCATTTCTAAACTGCCTTTCCTCTCAAAAGCCCTTGAAATGGTAATTTTAAGTCAACTTATACCTTACCTTCACCAAAACACTATCTTGGAAACTTTCCAATCAGGTTTCAGGACTCATAGCACAGAGTCTGCCTTGTTGAAGGTACACAATGACCTACTACTCACCATTGACTCTGGCGACTGTGCAATTCTGCTCCTTCTTGACCTCAGTGCAGCATTTGATATTGTCGACCACACCATCCTAATTGACCGTCTCCGGTATGGGGTTGGTATTGATGGCACTGCCCTGAGCTGGTTTACCTCCTACCTCAAAGGTAGGAGTTTCTCGACTAACATAGGCAACTCATTCTCCTCCCCAGCTAATCTCTGCTGTGGGGTTCCACAAGGTTCCATCCTTGGCCCCATTCTCTTCTCCCTTTATATGCTCCCCTTAGGCCAAGTCATTGAAAGGCACAGCATTTCCTTCCATTGCTACGCAGACGATACCCAACTCTATCTCCCCCTGAAGCCCAAAAACCAATCAAATCTGTTTAACCTTACCCACTGCCTCGAGGATATAAAATGTTGGATGGCCCAGAACTTCCTTCAACTAAATGAGAGTAAGTCTGAGGTCATCCTTCTCGGCCCCTCGGACTCAATCAAAATGATAGCAGGCAGCCTTGGAAGCATTACCCCACTACTCAAACCTCACGTCAAAAACCTTGGCGTGATGTTTGACTCAGCACTGAAATTTGACAAACAAGTCAATGCCGTGGTAAAAGCTAGCTTCTTTCAGCTTCGGACGATAGCTAAAATAAAACAATTCCTCCAGTTTGATGACCTGGAAAAGATCATCCACACATTCATCTCCTCCCGCCTAGATTACTGCAACTTCCTTTACACTGGCACCAGCCAATCTTCCCTGTCCTGTCTGCAACTGGTCCAAAATGCCACAGCGAGACTCCTGACGGGCACCCGAAAAAGGGACCACATCACCCCGATCCTGGCCTCTCTCCACTGGCTCCCTGTGCGGTTCCGTATAAACTTCAAGATCCTCCTCCATGTCTACAAATCCCTCAATGGGCTTGCCCCCACCTACATAAAAAGTCTTCTCACCCACCACTCTACATCCAGGCCCCTCAGATCGGCCGACTTGGGGTTGCTGAATATCCCACGGTCTAGGCATAAGCTCAGGGGCGACCGCGCCTTTGCGGTTGCAGCCCCTAGACTGTGGAACAGCATCCCCTTTCCCATCAGAACTGTCCCCTCCATCGACCCTTTTAAGTCAAGACTAAAGACTTATCTATACTCCCAAGCCTTTCCTGACGTCCTCCGAGTGAGGGCTACAAGTATATATGTATGTAGTTTTTGTTGTTGTGCTATTCTTATAACAAATGTAAAGCACTTTGGCCAACGAGAGTTGTTTTTTTAAATGTGCTATATAAATAAATGTGACTTGACTTGACTGACTACATCTTGAAAATATGAGGCTAGTCTTAGCAGAAAAACCAGAGCAGTTTTCGAAGACATGGACACCATTCATTGATTCATTACAAGGATAGTATGGTGCAACACAATTTTGGAATTAAGTCAAATTATGGGTTGGGGGATGGATGGGAAGAGATACGAAGCAGGTATATCATCACTTTTTGTTTTTCTTTCTGTTTTTGTCTTTTTATTTCTTTACGTTTTTCTTATTTATTTTACTGCACTCTTTGGCTACACCAATTTGGTAGTCTAGGATTCTATTCTTGCACATTCACTTTCTATCTCTCTTGCTTTCTCATCTTTCTTCTTTCTCATCTTTAGTTAAAAATTAAAATTGAAGCTGTACAATAAATGTATTATGTCATATGCCGCGGTTTATACTTTTGTACACTGCTTCTAATAAAAATAAATAAAAATAAATAAAAAAACTCCATTCAACCTGAATTCTGTTGCAATTGCCCAACATTGGTGGAAGATCTTGGTCCATGATGATAATATCTGCTCAAGCACCTTAAAAAACGGAAGCAACTGGACAACACTGTCCACAAATATTTTAAACATGTGATCTGCGAATGCTTCAGTGGCAGAAACAAAATGCCGGAGTAACTCAGCAGGACAGGCAGCATCTCTGGAGAGAAGGAATGGGTGATGTTTTGGGTTGAGACCCTTCTTCAGACTCTGAGTTCAGTGGTGTTTGGCCATGCTCAGGTTTTTGGATCTCCCACGAATATAGAAGCCTTAATGTTTCCATGCTTTACTAAGTAATGGATGTACAAATTGTTACAAAATCAACAAGATGCTGAAATAAACATCATCTGCAGTGCAAACTATAAGAAAGCAGCTATAACTTTTAAAATGATTTATTGTTTACTCTTTCTTTCCTTCCTACATCCCAAAGGTGTGTGGGTTAATTGGCCATCATGGATTGGCCCTAGTGTATCTAGTGGTAGAATTGGAAGTTGATAGGAATTAGGTGCGATTGTGTTTAAAGATTTGATTAATGTTGCAGTATAAATGGGTTGATGGTCGGTATGGACCCAATGGGCCAAAGGGCCAGTTTCCCTGCTGTTATTCTCTGTTGTAACTTTATGAGTCAGTCTTTCAGACTGCAGAAAAAGGGAATGCTAATGAATGAAGCCATAACAATACTTGGAATTGCTTACATTCATTCTCCATGGAACTGAATTATGACTGCAATAAATCATTGCTAAGCCACTTGAAAATATCTCAAAGAACATTATTGAAGGCCAGTGCTGATTTTCAGGGTTTCTGCTATGAGGGCTTACAAAATCCCAGGGGATGACTGCATAAAATTCAAAACTGATCTCGCCGGCACGACACATTGCTAGCCTTGGAATTAAATAGACTTTACTTTAATGTATAAAAGTTAGAATTCTACTCTGATGTTGTATTCTCTAATTTTGGTTGTCTTTGGGTGACCAGTGATCACTGCAGCCATCAAAAGTTGTGAACTTTGCTCCACATAGCTACTCTGTGTCTCCTGTATCTTATTTCGGTGCTTATTATACAGAGTGACTATCATTATAATTTAGAAACAAGATAGGAAATGGGGAACAGCAAGACCTTCGAATGTGAATAAAAACATAGGTGACCAAGCAACAGGCAATAACTAAGAACAGCCCTGAATGGGGACAACTGGTGGGGAATGCAGACCAAAACCAATAAAATGATAGATTAAGCTAACTGAGCAATCTCAATACTAGTGCTCAATACAATACTGGAATAGAGGTCAGCACTGCAATCTAGCCCGCAAGGATGCATTCTCAGCCCTTATTATACACACTATACACTCACAATTGTGTAGCCAAATTCTGCTCTAATTACATATACAAGTTTGCATATGACGCCACCTTAATGGGCAGAATCTCAAACACTCATGCGATAGAGTACAGGAAGAAGATAAATAGTTTTTATTTTAACATGGTCTTAAGTCAACAGCCTCTCCCTCAATGTTTTGTTTAGCTTTGTTTCGTTTAATATTGTCATGTGTGCCGAGGTACAATGAAAAGCTTTTGTTTGTGTGCTATCCATTTATGGAAAAGACTATATATGATCACAATCAAGTCATCCACAGTGTACAGATAAAGAATAGAGGGTACAATATTTAGTGGAAGATAAAGTCCAACAAAGTTTTATTAAAGATAGTTCAAAGGTCCAATTAGGTAGATGAGAGGTCAGGACTGCAATCTAGCTGATGAGAGGACCATTAGTTGCCGGGTAACAGCTGGGAAGAAACTGTCCCTGAATATGTAAGTATGCATTTTCATACTTCTGTACTTCTTGCCTGATGCAAGAGGGGAGAGGAGTGAGTGGCCGGGAGGAGACAGGTTCTTGATTATGCTGGTGTTCATGCCGAGGCAGCAATAAGTGTACATGGAGTAAATGGAAGGGAGTTGGTTTGCATGAGGGTCTGGGCTACGCCCACAACTCTCTGCAATTTCTTGCTGTCTTATTTCTAGCTGTTACCAAACCAGGCCGTGATGCATCCTGATGAACTGCTTTCTGTAGAGCATCTGAGGAAGTTGGTGAGGTTTGGTGGGACATGCCAAAATTCCTAAGCCTTCTAAGAAAGTAGAGGTGTAGGTGTGCTTTCTTGGCCATTGCTTTGGTGTGGCTGGTCCAGGACAAATTGTGGGTGATATTTATTCCTAGGAACATGAAGCTTTCTATCACCTCCATTACAGCACTATCAATGTATACTGTGGTGTGTGTACTACTTCACTACCTGAAGTCGATCACAATCTCCTTTGTCTTTCTGACAGTAAAGGAGAGGTTGTTGTCTTGGCGCCAGGTTATGAGGTTCTTAATCTCCTTTTTGTACTCTGCCTCATCATTATTTGGTATCCAGCCCACTGCAGCTGTGTCATTTGTAAACTTGTAAATTGAGTTAGATTGGTATTTGGCTGACAGTCATGAGTGATAAGGAATATGGTAGGAGGCCAAGAACACTATCTTGCAGGTCACCAGTGTTGAAGATTATCCATGTCAGCAAGATTAAAGAACTAGATCTGGAAACAAGGTGGAGTACACATCTCAATCAGCATTAATGGTGCCAGAGCAGAGATGGTTAAGAGGTTCAAGTTCCTAGGTGTAAATATCACCTACAGTTTAGCCTGGACCAACCATTTTGAATTTATGGCCAAGAAAACATATTAAAGAGACTGTCCCACTTGGGTGACCTAATTGGCGAGTTTATAAGAATTTAGGAGAGTTTGAAAAAATGGAATGTTGAAGACGTCCTTCAACTATGTAGAAGACTAGCTTCGACTAGCTACGACTAGCTATGACTAACCGGGAAAATAGGACACCGAATAGTGGAGAGCGAAGACGACCTCCTTCGATCTCCTTTGACCTCCCTTTGACCTCCTCGACTATGAAGAAGACTATCTACGACTACCTTCGACTACCCTCGATTACCTACGACTAACAAGCTGACCTACTACGACCTACTGCGACTAAACCTACGAGTAAAAAAAGTATCGATTTTTTCCATGGCGACCTTTTTTTACTTGCGGGCATTTTTCAACAGGTTGAAAAATACGCCATGACCTAGCTGAGGCCGCGAGTACACGGGGACTACACTCGAGCATGAAGGAGAGTTACAAAGACCTCCTACGACCTCGTGTCGACCATGCTGCGAGTATGTCCAGGGCAAACTCGCCAGAACTTTGGATTGGGTTGCCCAAGTGGGACAGCCCCTTTATGCCTCTACTTCCTCAGAAGAATAAGGAAGTTCAACATGTTTCCAATGAGTCTGAAGAAGGGTTTCGAAACATCACCCATTCCTTCTCTCCAGTGATGCTGCCTGTCCCACTGAGTTACTCCAACGTTTTGTGCCTATCTTCTGTGTGTATTGTAATTAATCGTAATTGCAATTGTAATTAATTTATTAGCCAAGTATGTAAAAGCATACAAGGAATTTGTTTTGCCATAGAGTCATACCAGAAAAGCAGCAAGGCACACAACTACATAAAAAAAGAACATAAACATCTACCACAGCACACTGTGATGGAATGCAATATAGTAACTTCTTCCCTCCTTTTCTCCCACGGTCGGGCCAGTCAAGCCATTCGCAGTCAGGGCGATCAAAGCTCCCACACCTGGTGATCGAAGCTCCCGCGTCGGGGCAATCGAATCTCCCGTGATCGGAGCGGTCGAAGCTCCTAGGGTTGGAGCTCCCGAAGTTGATCCCTGACAAAGGGATCACAAGCTCCACGATGTTAAGTCCGCAGGTTCTCGCGGTTGGAGTTCCTGAGGTCAATCCCCAGCATCAATCTCCAGCAACCTAATGGGTTGCATTCTAGCTTGCTTTGGCAAAAGGTCTGCTCATGACTACAAAGCATGGCAAAGATTCCATCACACACCTGAGCCTCCCCACCAATGACTCCAACCTCACGCTGCCTCGGGAAAACATTCAACATAATCAAGGACCTTTTTCGCCCTGGTCATTGAATCATAGAGTCATAGAGTCATACAGCATGGAAACAGGCCCTTCGGCCCAACTTTCCCACACTGGCCATCCTAATACCCACCTGTTTTTAACCCATGTGTAGGAAGGAACTGCAGATGCTGGTTTAAACTGAAGATAGACACCAAATGCTGGAGTAACTCAACGGGACAGGCAGCTTCTCTGGATAGTAGGAATGGGTGACGTTTCGGGTCGAGACCCTTCTACCTCCAGTGATGCTGTTTTTAGCCCAGGTCTAGTTTTATTTCCATTAATGGCACTGGAGCCAAATGATGGTGGGGGAGTCATGCATTTGTACTCATGCATTGAACTCATGCATTTGTATTGTGTATGCAGTCAGGGATAAAATTCTAGCATGAAGTATTTGTCCAATAATCCAGATCTTTTATGGTAAATTTTTCAAATATTAACTATTCATTCCAGATATATATTTAATTGGGTGAGTTTTAGTTCTCTAAGTACCTGGTGGGATTTACTCCACATCATTAGTCCTTGCAGTATTACAAACTTAATCACTGCCATTCTTGCAAAAGGCAGAGGCAGAGAGGGAAGGAGCTGGTAAGCCACCAAGGCTAGTACGTTTGAATATGTTTATTTCTTTCCTTCATTTAATGCATCATATTTTAGTTGGGATTAGTCATGGTGATTGAAACGGAAACAAATTGGATTTTGTCCCACATTTAATACCATTAAATATTTTAGAAAGGTTACTAAACAATATTAATACTCAGACAGATTTTAAAGATATTGGGACTGAAAGCTTTACAGCTTGATTAAAGGAATGGATCTTAAGCATTCTGAAGGTGAGTGAGGAAGATGTTTGCAGAAAATATCCCAAAGCTGATGCCTTTGAGGCTGAAAACAAAACCGTCAAGACTTGAGTGAATAAAAGAAGGAACAAGAGGTCAAGACTGGAAGCTTCTTGGGCTTCCAGAGAGTTTGATGGTTGAGGAAATGGAGAGATAAGGGAGCGTGGATGTTAATTTAATGGATTCAAGGTGGCAAAGTTTAAAGGAGATATACGGGTCAAGTTTTTTTTTACACGGGTGCCTGGAATGTGGTGCCTGGGGCATCGGGCCAAAGCAGTGGTGTTTAAAAGGCTTTTAGATAGGCACATTGTTATGCAGATAAAGGATGGATATGAACCATGTGCAGGCAGAGAAGATTAGTTCAACTTGGCATCGTTCACCACAGACATTGTGGGCTGAAAAGCCTATTTCTGTACAGTAATTTTCTGTGTTCCATATTTTATCATTTTATTATTGAGGTTATAGTTGAATCAGGAGCTATTGTTGATCAGAAAGTACAGACAGGACGTATGAATGGAACTTAGATTTTAAGAATGACAACAGAATTTGCGGGAAATGCGTTGATATATAGAGAAGATAGGGGAAAAACACATTAGAATAGTATTTTCAAAGGTTTAAAAAAAGCATGTCATAAGCAAAGAGCTGGGCAGGAATGGAATCAGCTGAACTTCAGAAGAGGAGGTAGACACAAAAAACTGCAGATACTACTTTACAAAAAAAACAAGTTACTGAAGTCATTCAGCAGGTCAGGCAACGAGTACAGATGAGTAGGGTTTTGATTGAGTAGAGGAAAACAAAGGGTGGAGTGAGGATGGGTTGGGTTGTTTCCTACAAATTGAGAATTGGATGTATACCGAATAAACAAGGAATCTCCCTAGAGAAGGGTCCCGACCCGAAATGTCACTTATCCATTTTCTCTTGTTATGCTGCCTGACCTGTTACATTACTCCATCACTTTGTGTCTTTCAATGTTCATACTATTGGGTTATAAGCTACCCAGGTGGAGTATAAGATGCTGTTCCTCCTGCTTGACTGTGGTCTCACTCTTGTCCTCTCCCTTCTCTGCTCATCAAACGCCCACCCCCACCATCCCAGTGCGCACACGATTTTTCCACTATCTCCCACCACATGTGTTACTCAGCTCCTTATCTCTCCTCTGTATGCTCATCTCCCATCCCTTAATCCCATATATCCCTTTTATCCCTCCTCTTCCGTTCCCCCATCACAGATTCTGTGACAGGCTTAATCCCACTCCTATCGTTCTTTCATGGCTTTCTTACAGCTTTGGCAATCTGAAGGAGGCTCCCGACCTGAACATTGCCTGTCCATTCCCTCCAGAGATGTTACTTGCCCTACTCAGCTCTTCCAGCACTTTGGTCCTCACTAGAAATTCACCTTCCCAGCTACTGCAGTCTTGTCCTTGCAGTTCAAGGGGGTAAGGCAGCATCTCTGGAGGACATGGATAGGTGATGGTTTGGGTTGGGAATTGTAGCAGGGAGTAGAAAGCTTGGAAAAAGGTGGGGGTGGGACAATGCCTGACAAGTGATAGGTGAAAGATGGTTTTGCAGATGGGTGCAATCAGTCAGGAAAAACAGCATAGTTTTCCTATGAACAATAACTTTTTTAAATACCTAAGCTGAAGCACAGACATTTCTCATGTAAACCATAGTTAGCCATTACTGACAAAGATATATGGGAGATAGATCGAAAGGCAGAGTTTGCAGATATTGTGATTATGCATGATAAGTGATTAGGTTTCAATGAAAATCACAGTCTAGTGTGGATTTGTTGAATGGATTGCAGAACAGTTAACACAATAATGAATGGAAGAACTAGAATATATGCAATAGTGTTCATTGGCATGCAATCCCATTCCACAATTTTCATTGACATACAGTATAGCACTAGGAATGTAGCACAGTTAAGCGCTTTGATTACTTGGCTTTATCGTGCCTCTGCTATATTGCCCTCTGACCGCCAGATTCACACATACAAGCTCAGCCCATACCCACACACCAACCACTAACCTGCTGACCCCCTGACCTATTGAACTGCTGGGCTGATTAGACTGTTTCATTCCCTGACCACCAATCCCATATTGGAAATCACCTTCCTGCTCATCAATCAATCATCAATCAATCCACCCCACTTGATAGACCCTCGTACCAAGTGTGCCTCACCCCATGGCACAAATTCTCCTGCTGAATACCAACCCACCACCAATTACCAACCTCCTCCTTCTCACCACTGCTTCTGCATCCAACCGAATCCTCCTACAAACCACCATCCTTATATTTGAATATTGCCTCTTCCTGACTACCAATTAAAACCGTCTGACCATTAATCACATTATAAACTGATTATTGAATATCAACCCCCACATACTCCTGGTTACCCCTACTTTTATCAGTCCCCCCCCCCCTCCCCTCCCCCCGCCATACAACTGGTCTCTTCTCATCATGATTCATCGGTTTCTGACATGGGCCAAGACTTTTCTGATAACATTTGTGATTGACAGTGGTTTGCACACATTGGAAAATAATTTGTATATGCAGTGTTGATCCAATAAATCATAATAGGTTGGACCTAGTAGAATGACTGACACGTCTTTACAGGCAGCAAAAAAAATCTAGGCAACTTTTCTATCTGGCTGAGACATAATATTAACAGACAGAAAACAAAATAATACTTGTTTGGCTACTATTCATCCTCCACTTGATCCTTTTCTCATCTACTACAATTCCTCCAATTTTTAACCTTCCATTTCTTTTCTCTTCATATAACTATCTAGCTTCCTCTTAAATGCTTTAACTTTTGGTAATGTGATATTAAATAATTTGCTCAATATTGCACATGGTTAGTTGTGGAAGTACACACACACACTGTTTAAACCTCCACTCAAGAGCACATCACAAGTTTTCAGGCATCAGACTTAAAGTCATCCAATCTAAATTCACAGAGGGTAAAAGGTATTTCACAATTTTCAGCGACTCTGAAAATTTACTCAGTATCATCTAAAGATCAGTAACACAATTACATGTACACTGTCATTTCAGTCAAAGCACTCAGTACTCAGATTAGCCAGCTCACAGGTTGTACCTAGTGGAATATTTGCATTCCAGTGAAAGCTTCCATTCTGTAAATGTTTCCTTACATTTCACATTGCATTAATCTTGAATAACTTGCAATGCTGCAGTGTGTGAAATATGAAATATTAAAAGCATAATGCCAAGAGCTGGACTGAATAAATATTATATGAAACTAAATAATTCAGTGAATTTAATTTCCAGCTGCAGTAGTTCATATCCAAACCTTACCTACAGAGTTGGCAATTTAACCGACATATGAATGCTAGCTCCTCCTTTGCCTTAATGACACTCTATTTACAGACACAATAGCCATTAAATTGTGCTCCAAGGAGCCCATTGTTTGACAGCTCCTGGTGCAAATTTGGCTGGAATATTAAGTGAAATGCTGTACTCATAAGGTGCCAGCTGCCACCTTCAGAAGGGCTATAGAATATGCATCATTTGGCCAAATGAACATTGTGACATCATGTATCATATAATTTAACATTAGCTTTGCCAAATTGAACCTCTATAATCCAGCTAAATCTGTGTGTTAAGCACAAATGGTGAACTTAGTGTCTATCACTACAATGAACCCCTCCCTATAAGAGCCAAGACACACATGCGTACACTAGCGTACACACAAGTGCACACACGCACGCACACACACACACACACACACGATGGAAGACGGTTTGTATGGACCTTGAATGGTTTGTGTCACACCTGTGAAAATAGTGACATATGAATGAGTGCTGTGGAGAGTGGTAAATCAAGGGTCTCATTTGATACTCATTAATATCATAATATCTGCTATCAAATCAGCAGCACTAAAATTAAAAACATTTGAACATAAGAAACAAAAGTTGGAGCAAGCTATGGAACTGCGTGTGTGGACGTGGCATCGAAGGACGAGAAGCCTAAGCAAAGAAGTGGAAGCCAAATAACCGAACGGAAACAAAGCCGAAATGCCAAATAACCGAAAGCGTACGAAGCCGAAACGTCAACTAACTGAAAGGTGGGACGCCTAAATGCAAATTCAATTCAATTCAACTTTAATGTCATTGCACAAATGCTGAGTATGGGTACAACGAAATGCAGTTTTGCGTCAGTCCGTAGTAGTGCAATATAGAAATTTAAAAAAAAAGAGGATACAGAATAATAAAAAATACAGAATAATTAAACAATTCCGGAGGGACCGGAGGAATCTATCGGCGGGACTCCGAGTTCAGCAATGCGACGGTATGATTGTAGAAGCTGTTCCTCATCCTACTGGTACAAGACCTGAGGCTCCTGTACCGCCTCCCTGATGGGAGGAGGGCAAACAGTCCATGGTTGGGGTGGGAGGGGTCTTTAATGATCTTCCCAGCTCGTTTCAGACACCGTTTTCGGTGGAGGGCATCCATGGCAGGGAGCGGGGCACCGATGATGTGCTGCGCGGTTTTCACCACCCGTTGTAGTGCCTTCCTGTCCGCAACAGTGCAGCTGCTGTACCATACCGTGAAGCAGGCGGTCAGGATGCTCTTGATGGTACACCTGTAGAAGTTGGTCAGGATCTGGGGGGACAGGTGGGCTTTCTTGAGCCTCCTCAGGAAGTAAAGGCGCTGCTGCTAACCGAAAGGGCGGGATGCCTAAAGGCCAACTAACTGAAAGGCTGCGTCACCTAAAAGCAAACTCACCGAAAGACCGCTCTGCCGAAACGTCAACTAACCGAAAGGCTGCGTCGCCTACAAGCCAACTAACCGAATGGCCGCTCAGCCGAAAAGTCAAATAACGGACATGATGTTGCCGGGGGGAGCGGGACTTGTCAGCGATTGGTCCAGACCCCTGTGTCCATCAAATCACTGGCCGATGGAGACAGGGGGGTGGGATCATATTCGCTTTCGTTTATTTGGCATTTCGGCTTTGTTTCGGTTCGGTTATTTGGCTTCCACTTCTTTGCTTCGGCTTCTCGTCCTTCAACGCCATGTCCGGGTACCATGGAACTGTCCAAGCCTGTTCTACTATTCAATAAATTAGGAGCTGATCCATCTTCTGCTCAAAATTATATTGATATCCTTTGATATGTTCAATAATTGAGCTTTCACAACTCTCTAGGATAGGATATTGTAAAGATTTGTTTTAATTTTCATTCTTAAACCTTTTCCATACTAACAGTTAACATACATTGTACTCTTCCTTATTCACAGACCAAAGGATTTCATAGTGCTTGTAGACAAAAATGCTGGAGAAACTCAGCGGGTGAGGCAGCATCTATGGAGTGAAGGAAATAGGCGACGTTTCGGGTCGAGACCCTTCTTCAGACTGATGTGGGGGTGGGGGGGGCAGGAAGAAAAAGGAAGAAGCGGTGACAGTGGGCTGTGGGAGAGCTGGGAAGGGGAGGGGAAAGAAGGAGAAAGCAGGGACAACCTAAAATTGGAGGTCAATGTTCATACTGCTGGGGTGTAAACTACCCAATGGGTTGTGAGGTGAGAGCAAATTATAAGGCACTCAGGGGATGCACCTGAAATTCGCTGGATGTCTCAACCTCTAAAACCAGGTAAAGTCAGAGGCCCTTTAACAAACATCAAAGCTGACCTTGGGACTGTTAGGTAACCCTTAGTACTGCACAGTTTGCCAAACATTGAAGTTGTTTACATGATTCAATAAAAGTGCATTCCATGCCAACTGTTCCAGCAGTCTTGGTGCAAGCATGGCTTGCACACAGAAGACCAGAACAAATTTATGGAAGTAGCAGGCAGAATGCAAAGTGAATAAAGGAGAAAAACATTCTGGGAAAGTGTTTGTTCAGCTGCCAGCATGGCAGATGCAAACAGATGCCAGCAAACAGATACCAGCCATGGCAGAAGCATGGGTATGAATTGTCAGTGGTGAAGTGAGATCCAATTGGCATAATAAAACTATTGATTAGAAGTGACAGGAGGCTAAAATCTTGACTGTAAACGCATGAAGAGCAGAACAGGCACAGGGCAGGGAAACAGAAAAAGTGGGGCAAACAGATGTATCAGCAGGTTAACTGGAGATAATGAAAACAAGTTGAGATTAATATTGTGGATGCGGAAGTACTTGGAGGTACTCTGCCTTCTTCTGATGGAGCAACACATAGATAGTTTGTGATTTGAAAGCCACTGTGCAGCTTTTTGTGTCAAGCACATGCCAAAATAAACATATTTATGTACACCACTGTGAGATATAACCATATAACCATATAACAATTACAGCACGGAAACAGGCCATCTCGACCCCTCTAGTCCGTGCCGAACACATAATCTCCCCTAGTCCCATATACCTGCGCTCAGACCATAACCCTCCATTCCTTTCCCATCCATATAACTATCCAATTTATTTTTAAATGATAAAAACGAACCTGCCTCCACCACCTTCACTGGAAGCTCATTCCACACAGCTACCACTCTCTGAGTAAAGAAGTTCCCCCTCATGTTACCCCTAAACTTCAGTCCCTTAATTCTCAAGTCATGTCCCCTTGTTTGAATCTTCCCTACTCTCAGTGGGAAAAGCTTTTCCACGTCAACTCTGTCTATCCCTCTCATCATTTTAAAAACCTCTATCAAGTCCCCCCTTAACCTTCTGCGCTCCAAAGAATAAAGCCCTAACTTGTTCAACCTTTCTCTGTAACTTAGTTGCTGAAACCCAGGCAACATTCTAGTAAATCTCCTCTGTACTCTCTCTATTTTGTTGACATCCTTCCTATAATTAGGCGACCAAAATTGTACACCATACTCCAGAATTGGCCTCACCAATGCCTTGTACAATTTTAACATTACATCCCAACTTGTGTGAATTTAAAATCCCATAAGGGTATTACTGCGCAATAAATCTACAAACTTAAGCAGGGCCAATTCAGTGGCAACCTGGCAGAGAGCAAACACATTATTTTGCCCAATAAACCAAATTTGATATATCTGGCATCAATATTAGGCCGTGAGGCACCACATCTTTCTTTAAATGCAAGGGGTGTTTACTAAGTGTTGTGGTGGAAGCAGAGATCTGGGAAAATATTGTTCCCCAATCTGCCAAGATTTTATTCAGAGCTATCATAATCAGTGCTATGTCATAGAATCATTCAGCACAGAAACTGACCCTTTTGGCTCACCTCATCCATGTCAACACTAATCACTTTTGCCCACATTAAGCCTGTAACCACTTTGTCTTTTCTGTGCCTATCCAAATGCCTTTCAAACATTGTAATTGTATCTATATTAACCACCTCTTCAAGCAGCTTGTTTCAGATAACAATTACCCTCTGTGTGAAAATACTTTCGTATCTCCTTCAATTTTCTTCCCTCTCATCTTAAGCCTTTTCCATTTAGATTCCCCTGTCCTGGTAAAAAAAAAACGGACTATCCTGACACATAGTCATGGAGTCATACAGCATGGAAATAGGCCTTTCGGTCCAACTCATCCATGCCGACCAAGGCGCCCCATTTAAGCTAGTGCCATTTGCCTGCATTTGGTCCATTCTCCTCTAAATATCTCTTATCCATGTGCCTATCCAATTGTCTTATAAATGTTTTTATTGTACCTGCCTCAACTACTTCCTCTGGCTGATCACTCCATATACCCATCACTCTCTGTATGAAGAAAACTTTATATTAAATATTTTGCCCTTGCATTAAACTTTTGCCTTCTAGTTATTAATTCCCCTTCTCTGGGAAAAAAAAAACTAAGTGCATTTACAGTATCTATTCCCCTTGTGGTTTTATACACCTCCATAACATCATTCTTCAGTGTCCTTCACTCCAAGAAATACAATCCCAGCTTGCCCAACCTTTCCCTACAGCTCAGGCCCTCAATTGCTAACAACATTCTCATAAATCCTCTTTGCACTTTTTCCAGCTTTGTGCCATTTTCGGTTTACATTAAACCATAAGTGGGATTAACATGCTTTCTGTTGACATTTTAGGTTCTTATTTTAGACCAACATTCTGTAGCCCTGTAAATGTTTTATTTGAATGCTATGATTCACATACATAGTGTTATGTGTATTCCTAATTCAAGAAGATGAGTGAAAAGAGATGGGTTTCCATTCCCACCAACAGTAGGAAAATTTCAATGTTGTACAATTACTACCTTGATTAAATGTCTGAGCTAGTTGACCCCAGAAGTCACTCCGGGACCTGGCTTCAATGCGAATGTTTCAGTGACATTATGAGAGTACGAAAAGAGAGATTAGCTTTTATGCAACACATCTCACATAATGAAGAGACTGCACAAGCATAATCACTGTTAATATACAGGGAATATAACAGGCAAAATTGTATTTCATAAGCTCTTCGAAACAGTAACATGATAATCTATTCTGTGCTTGTTTAATGAGGGATAAATACAGTATTGGCCAGAACACTGGAGATAACAGCTTTGTTTCTTCAATGCGCTCAAGGTTTTTACATCCACTTGTGAGAGCATATATGGGTTGGGATGTCTTGGGTTTAGTATTGTCGATGGTGCCATCTTATACAAAAAGAGCATGACACTGGAGTGGCAGCCTAAATATGCCTAATTATCTGGAGGGAGAAATAGATCCACAGTTTTGTGAGTCGTAAAATTGTGGGTTTGTTTCTCCTTTACAGCTAGAGTAATGATTTAAAATATGGGACACATTGATTTAGAATATGGAAAGTGTTATAACATGATCCAGGTACAGCAGTTCTGACAGGCATTTTAATTGAAGACGTTTAGGGCGAGTAAGTAAGTTCTGTTTTCTGCGATGGCCAAATGAGGATACATTCAATTTCTCCTGTGCACAGTGGAAACCTGGCAACAATCTTATCCCCTTCTCAGAACAATGCTTCCCATCTCATCATATCTTCCACTGCACAGTACTTTATTATTTGCCCTCTGTACAGCTATTCAACTCCTACTTAATCTAAACACTGCAGATGCAGGCGAAAGGGCCTGTCCCACATACGAGATTTTTACGGCAACTTGCTGGCACCCGTCATAGTAGCAGCAGGTTGCCGAAAATTTTCAACATGTTGAAAATCCAACGACGACCAGAAAAAGGTACGACTCTTTGGGCCACTACTCACCACCAAACAGGCATCACCTTTAGTTGCCCAAAAGTACCTTTTTCTGGTTGCCGCTGGATTTTCAACGTTTAAAATTTTCGGCAACCTGCTGAGACTATGACGGGTGCCAGCAAGTCACCGAAAAAATTGCGTAAGTGGGACAGATGCAGGTTAAGTTCTTTAAAAGATTTCTATGAAATAAAGCAGTTAATATTCAAGTTGCTGGATTTTACACTCTCTCTCCCCCACACATGCTGCTTAGCATGCCAAGAATTTCCAGTACTTTCTACGTTATTTTCTCAGCTCTTACTTGCTACAGTGACAGCAGTCAAAAATAGCATTGTCTTCACATGCAGCTATTCGAAGATATAAAAATGCTTAAAATGGGAATCTACGTTCACAAGCTTTACCCAAACTGCTGCCACACAGATTCCAGGCTTTGCCTCGGATCAGCCAGTGAGAGATAAGAGTTGATATTTCCTGGATATTTTAGGTGCAAAATGTGGATCCACGGTGAAATAGCAAACCTCCTTTAGCACAAAATGCTATCTTTATATAGGAATTAAAGCATGAACTAAGAATTATTATCCAGAGGAGCATTAAACATTAAATTGATAATAAAAATGTTTGCACATGTTCATTAATGAGACAGCACAGTTTTTTTTATGCCCTCGTATCTTTCATATTACTATATAGCATCGAAGTAGACCATTCAGTCCATCAAGTCTACGGTGACTCTCTGAGCCAACCCACATCAACCCCATTACAGCACTTATTTCCTTTTAACCTATTCTCTCACAAATGCCTATTTCCACATTCCCCCTATTCCCTTATTTTCTCAGCCACCACATCAGGAACAATTTACAATTGCCAAACACTGTGGAAACAGGCCCTTCAGCCCAGCATGACCACACCGGCTAACATATCCCAGCTATACTAGACCCACCCGCCTGCATTTGATCCATATTCCTCCAAACCTGTCCTATCCATATATCCATAATCATATTGACGGAAGACACAAAATGCTGTAGTAACTTAGCGGCACAGGCAGCATCTCTGGAGAGAAGAAATAACCATATAACCATATAACAATTACTGCACGGAAAAAGGCCATCTCAGCCCTTCTAGTCCGTGCCGAACACTTATTCTCCCCTAGTCCCATCTACCTGCACTCAGACCATAACCCTCCATTCCTTTCCCGTCCATATACCTATCCAATTTATTTTTAAATGATAAAATCGAACCTGCCTCCACCACTTCCACTGGAAGCTCATTCCACACAGCTACCACTCTCTGAGTAAAGAAGTTCCCCCTCATGTTACCCCTAAACTTCTGTCTCTTAATTCTCAAGTCATGTCCTCTTGTTTGAATCTTCCCTACTCTCAATGAGAAAAGTTTATCCACGTCAACTCTGTTTATCCCTCTCATCATTTTAAAGACCTCTATCAAGTCCCCCCTTAACCTTCTGCGCTCCAACGAATAAAGACCTAACTTGTTCAACCTTTCTCTGTAACTTAGTTGCTGAAACCCAGGCAACATTCTAGTAAATCTCCTCTGTACTCTCTCAATTTTGTTGACATCCTTCCTATAATTAGGCGACCAAAATTGTACACCATACTCCAGAATTGGCCTCACCAATGCCTTGTACAATTTTAACATTACATACCAACTTCTATACTCAATGCTCTGATTTATAAAGACCAGCACACCAAAAGCTTTCTTTACCACCCTATCTACATGAGATTCCACCTTCAGGGAACTATGCACAGTTATTCCTAGATCCCTCTGTTCAACTGCATTCCTCAATTCACTACCATTTACCATGCACGTCCTATTTTGATTTGTCCTGCCAAGTTGTAGCACCTCACACTTATCAGCATTAAACTCCATCTGCCATCTTTCAGCCCACTCTTCCAAATGGCCTAAATCTCTCTGTAGACTTTGAAAATCTACTTCATTTGTGACGAAATGTGTGACGTTTTGAGACCCTTCTTCAGACTAACATCCATATTGACGGATCTATGAGGAAATGCGTGAACGCAGTCATTGCGAGAACATGCAGATACAGACAGTACCAGCAGTCAGGTCACTGGAGATGTGAGACAGCGCATTGCCTATAGATACTATCGTACCTATCCCTATCCCCCCCCCCCCCATTGTGGTGTGTTTCAGGGACCCATCACACAAAATCTTGCACACAAATTTACTTGGACTATCCTCGACATCTCCCTACCATTTCTAGATCTCACCGTCTCCATCACAGGAAACAGACTATTGACCGACATCTACTACAAACCAACTGACTCCCATAGCTATCTTGATTACATTTTTTCCCAACCTGCTTCCTGTAACGACTCTATCCCCTACTCCCAATTCCACTGTCTATGCCACATCTGCACCCGGGATGAGGTGTTCCATACCAAGGGATCGGAGATGTCCTCATTCTTTAGGAAAAGTGGGTTCCCCTCTTCCATTACAGATGAGACTCTCACTATGGTCTCCTCGATATACCACAGCTCTGCTATTGCTCCCCCTCCCCCATTCGTAACGGAGAGAGTCCCCCTTGCCCTCAACTTCCACCCCATCAGCCGTCGCATACAGCATATAATCCTCCAACATTTTTGCCACCTCCAACGGTATCCCACTACTGGCCATGTCTTCCCATCTCCACCCCTTTCTGCTTTCCACAGAGATTGTTCCCTCCGAAACTCCCTGGTCAACTCGTCCCTTCCCACCCAAACCGCTCCCTCCCGAGGTACTGCAACCATAGGAGAAGCAACACCTGTCCCTTTACCTCCCCCTAGACTCCATCCACGGACCCAAACAGCCTTTCCAGATGAGGCTGAGGTTCACTTGCACCTCCTTCCTCCATTGTCAGAGTGAGGCCCAGTGCAAATTGGAGGAACAGTACCTCATATTTCGCTCTCATGTTTACACACCAGCGATATGAACATTGACTTCTCTAACTTCAGACAGCCTTTGCATTCTCTCTCCATCCCCTCCCCCTTCCCAGTTCTTCCACTGGTATTACTATCTCTGGCTACATTCTATCTCTGTACCACCCCCTACCCTGACAGATTGAAGAAGGATCTCGACCCGAAACATCACCCATTCCTTCTCTCCAACCCGTTCCTTCGCTCCAGAGATGCTACCTGGCCCACTGAGTTACTCCAGCATTTTTGTTTCTACCTACCTCTTCAGTACTATATACTCCTCAGCCTCTGGCATTCTGGAGAAAACAATCCAACCCTCTCCAATCTCTATTTATAGATATTATCCTCTTAGCTCATCATAAACCTCTTTGGCACCCTACTCCGCAGCCTCAACATTTTTCCTGTACTGGAGCAAACATTTTGTTAATCAACAATTATAATCAAAATTGTTTGTAAAATCTAGACACATGAGTGAGTGTATCTTATTAAATGTGCACCAATATAATGTTATTTAATCAGTTCATCAAAATAAAGCTGACACAAGAGTCTGCAGATGATAAAATCTGGAACCAGAATCAAACTGTCATTCTGCAGGGTCTTGACCCTGAACATTAACCATCTATCAGAACTGAACGAGGAGGAGGACTCAAATGCAGGCTCAGACACAGGGCAGATCAGTTTTCAGAGTTTAATCGGTCCAAGTCGGTACACAGGTAAGCAAAAACGGAGGCAACAGTACAGTCAAGGAGCAGGCAAAAAAAGTGGTCGAAAAACAGGCAATGGTCGAGATAACAAGGTCAAAAGATTTCTAGAGCTGCCACGAGGTGATACGAAGTAACATACACAACGAACTGACAATGAGAACTAAAACACAAAGGGCTTAAATACACAGACTAACAGGGGATAACGAGACATAGGTGAAACACATCAGGGCGGGGCCAACAATCACACGAGGGGAAACGACATGACAGGAAATGGGACCTGAAACGAGAGGAGATGTGAGACACCAAAATAAAACAAGAATGCAAACAATAATAATAAAAACAATAAAAAACAGAAACTAGATCAAACGTGAGACCTGACAGTACCACCTCCCCCCCCCCCCCTTCACGGCGGCACCTGACGGCCCAGGATCTTCAGGGTGTTGGCGCCAATATTCCCTGATAAGTTCAGGGTTGCATATGTTGCGAGCCGGCACCCAAGACCGCTCCTCAGGTCCATAACCCTCCCAATCCACAAGATACTGACGACCACGACCACGCCGGCGCATCCCCAGCAACCGGCTGACCGTAAACACGGGACCCCCATCAAGGAGCCGGGGAGGCGGAGGGGGTTTGGAGGCAGGGACCAGGGGGATTTCCTCAAATGGCTTCAGTCGGGAGACATGGAAAGTAGGATGGACCCTCATGGCACGGGAGAGTTGGAGACGAACCACCACAGGATTGATGACCTTCGATATGGGGAAAGGACCAACAAAACGAGGAGCCAGCTTCCGGGATTCCACCCTCAGAGGTCAGTCTCGAGTGGAGAGCCACACCTTTTGGCCACACGAGTATACTGGCCGGCGTTCTTCCACGGTCAGCCATCCTCTTGTAACGCGCAGAACTGCGCAACAGCATCTGACGAGCCCCATTCCAAACCTTGCGACAGCGACGGACGAGAGCCTGAGCGGAGGGCACACTGGACTCCTTCTCCACAGCAGGGAACAATGGCGGTTGATAACCATAGGCACACTGGAATGGAGGGAGACCAGAGGATGAACAAGGAAGTGTGTTGTGTGCATACTCCATCCAAATAAGGTGTTTGCTCCAAGTTGAAGGGTTCTGTGCCACCAAGCACCGCAGTCCCGTATCCTATTCCTGGTTAAGGCGTTCAGTCTGTCCATTGGATGCCGGGTGATAACCAGATGTAAGGCTGACCGTGGCGTCCAACAGAGAACAAAACTCCTTCCAAAACCTGGACACGAACTGAGGCCCCCGGTCAGACACAATGTCTCTGGGAAATCCATGAATTCGAAAAACATGAGACAACATGACCTCCGCCGTTTTCTTGGCGGAGGGAAGCTTGTGCAACGGAATAATGTGGACCATCTTAGAAAATCTGTCCACTACAGTCATGACTGTGGTGTTACCTTCAGAAGAGAGCAGGCACGTGACAAAGTCCATGGAGATGCCTGACCAGGGGCGTGAGGGGACAGGCAGTGGACTCAGGAGGCCAAAGACAGGCCGACGTGAGGTCTTGTTCTGAGCACAAATACTGCAAGAAGCGACGTACTCCTTAATCCCCCTCTCCATTGAAGGCCACCAAAACTGCTGTTTGGCCACAAACAGGGTTCGGCGGACACCGAGATGACAGGAGATCCGAGACGTATGAGCCCAGTGAATCACCTGTGAGCGAAGAGACTCGGGAACAAACAGACGATTAGAGGGACACCCTAGCGGGGACTGAATACCAGCAATAGCCTCGGAAACTCTCTTCTCAATCTCCCAAGTAACCGCCCCAACGAAACAGGAAGCAGGCAGAATGGGAGTTGAAACCTTAGGGGCCGGGTCAGGATCAAACTGTCTGGAGAGAGCATCAGGTTTGCCATTCTTGGCACCAGGGCGGTAAGACAGTACAAAATCAAACTGATTAAAGAAGAGAGCCCACCTTGCTTGGCGTGAGTTGAGGCTTTGGCTGACTTGATGTATTCCAGGTTCTTGTGGTCTGTCCAAACTAGAAACGGCTGCTCGGTGCCCTCCAACCAGTGTCTCCATTCCTCCAAGGCTGTTTTAACCGCTAACAGTTCACGGTTACCCACATCGTAATTTCTCTCAGCAGGAGAAAGATTTCTTGAGAGGAAAGCGCAGGGATGCAGTCGACCATCTGTGGGGGATTTCTGGGAGAGTACGGCCCCGATGCCCACACCCGAGGCGTCCACCTCAACCACGAACTGGAGTGACGGGTCAGGGTGAACCAGGATGGGGGCTGAGGTGAAGCTCCTCTTGAGTCTCATAAATGCATTTTCTGCTTGAGGAGACCAAGAGAAAGGCACGTGGGGTGAGGTGAGAGCATGAAGTGGTGCAGCAGTGACAATAAAGTTCCGGATAAACTTCCTATAAAAATTAGCAAACCCAAGGAACCCCTGAAGTCGCTTGCGACTGGAGGGTGTAGGCCAGTTGGCCACAGCACTGACCTTGCTCGGGTCCATCTGTATACCAGCAGGTGATACAACATAACCAAGGAATAGAACAGTGTTAGCATGAAATTCACATTTCTCAGCTTTCACAAACAGATCATTCAGGAGCAAACATTCCAGCACCTGGTGTACATGCTGCACATGGGAAGTCTCGTCTGGAGAAAAGATCAGAATGTCATCAAGGTACACAAACACAAATTTGTTCAGCATGTCACGTAATACATCATTAACCAGGCCTTGAAAAACTGCTGGAGCAGTAGTAAGACCTAACGGCATGACCAGATATTCATAATGACAACTGGTTGTGTTAAATGCAGTTTTCCATTCATCCCCCTCCCTTATCCTCACCAGATAAGCATTTCTAAGATCTAACTTAGTGAATACTTTAGCGTCTTTTAACAGTTCAAATGCAGAGGAGATAAGAGGAAGAGGGTACCTGTTTTTTACAGTAATGTCATTGAGTCCTCTGTAGTCAATACAGGGCCGAAGTGTTTTATCCTTTTTATCCACAAAGAAGAATCCAGCTCCTGCAGGTGAAGAGGAAGGTCTGATGATTCCAGCAGCAAGGGCGTCGTCAATGTACTTTTCCATGGCGAGCCGCTCAGGTGAAGACAAGGAGTAGAGATGACCCTTAGGAGGCACTGTACCTGGCAGAAGGTTGATGCAGCAGTCGTACGGTCTATGCGGTGGAAGAGATGTGGCCTTGGCCCTGTTGAACACCTCCTTCAGGTCCAGATAACACGAGGGAACATTGGTGAGATCTGGAAAGTCCCCCTCCCTTGAACGGGGAGGCTGCCGGAGGGTGGTCCTGGAAGATCCCAGCAAACTGCTCCTCGACGGATCCTTCATAGGCTCATGAGAAGAATCATGCACCAGGCAGGTGAGTTTACAGTTATTCCCCCAGGAAATTACTTCCCCAGTACCCCAGTTCATGTGAGGATTATGGTCAGACAGCCAAGGGAGCCCCAAAACCAGAGGATGAAGAGAAGAGTCGAGGAGGTGAAAACTGATGGTCTCAAAGTGATTACCTGCCACGATGAGTTGAACAGGTTGAGTTCGGTGAGTTACCCTGCATAGTAGGCACCCTTCCAGTGCACTAGCCTCCAGAGGATTTTGAATCTGTTCACGTTCCAGCTTGAATTCATCATTGAGTGTATCTTATTAAATGTGCACCAATATAATGTTATTTAATCAGTTCATCAAAATAAAGCTGACACAAGAGTCTGTAGATGATAAAATCTGGAACAAGAATCAAACTGTCATTCTGCAGGAGGTACACAAAATTGCTGGGGAAACTCAGCGGGTGCAGCAGCATCTATGGAGCGAAGGAAATAGGCGACGTTTCGGGCCGAAACCCTTCTTCAGACTGATGGGGGGTGGGGGGGGGAGAAATAAGGAAAAGGGGAGGAGGAGGAGGAGCCCGAGGGTGGGCGGATGGGAGGGTGGGAGGAGACAGCTAGCGGGTTAAGGAAGGGGAGGAGACAGCAAGGGCTAGCAAAATTTGCAGGGTCTTGACCCTGAACATTAACCATCTATCAGAACTGAACGAGGAGGAGGACTCAAATGCAGGCTCAGACACAGGGTAGATCAGTTTTCAGAGTTTAATCGGTCCAAGTCGGTACACAGGTAAGCAAAAACGGAGGCAACAGTACAATCAAGGAGCAGGCAAAAGCAGTGGTCGAAAAACAGGCAATGGTCGAGATAACAAGGTCAAAAGATTTCTAGAGCTGGCACGAGGTGATACGAAGTAACATACACAACCAACTGGCAATGAGAACTAAAACACAAAGGGCTTAAATACACAGACTAACAGGGGATAACGAGACACAGGTGAAACACATCAGGGTGGGGCCAACAATCACACGAGGGGAAACGACATGGCAGGAAATGGGACCTGAAACGAGAGTAGATGTGAGACACCAAAATAAAACAAGAATGCAAACAATAATAATAAAAACAATAAGAAACAGAAACTAGATCAAACGTGAGACCTGACACCATCCTTTTGCTTCTATGGATGCTGCTTGACCAGTTGAGTTCCTCCAGACCATTAATTCAGGAGATGCATCCTGTTAGAATACTTTCTATAATATTTCTGTAGAAGTTCGAAAGAATCCACCTACACATGCCGTTTCTTCTCAAAAACTGAACAAATCACTTTCTCAATCATCCATCATTCAGTGTGAAGAGGGCAGGTTCTGTTGCTGGTGATATGGATGTCAAGGAATTGAAGCTGCTGACCATCTCTACAGCAACTCAATTGATGAGGATAGGGTTGTGTTCATACCCATGCTTCCTTAGGTCAACAACAAACATAGTTTGGAGCTTCTTTGGATGCTGTAGTATTTAATAGCCTCATGGTTGAGGCGAAGAACCTGTTCCCAAGCCAGGACATTACAGTTTTCAGGCTCCTATTCCTTGTTCCCAATGACAGGGGAGACTAGGGTGATGTGGATCTCTAATGATACTAGCTTCCTTTTTGAGGCAGTGACTCCTGTAGATCCCTTCGTTGGTGCAGAGTTCAGTACATGTGATGGACTAGGCAGTGTTGACTACTTTGTGCAATCTTCTTCCTGCCAGGGCATTCAAATTGCTGAACAGGCTATGATGCAACGAATCAATATGCCCTCTCCTGTAGACCAGTATGTTCACGAGATAATTAGTTGACATGCTGAATCTCTTCAATCTTCTAAGGATATATAGGCATTGTTGGGCTTTCTTTATGATAGCAGAGATATGCATGTCCAGGAATTTGAAGTTTCTCACTTTCTCCGCAATCATCCTGTCAATGAAGATGAGTTGCTGAGAGAGAATACACGGAAAAAAACAATTTACCCGGATGGTGCTAGTTATTTGGAATTCACATCCTAAAAAGGGTAGTAGAGGCAGAATTGCTCTTCACATTTAAACATTATTTGGATGTGAATGCACAGAGCCAAGACCTAAAGAGGTAAGAACCCAATGTTGGAAGGTAGGACTAGCTGGAGAACTTTCCTTTGAGTATCATAGACCCATTAACTAACATTGGGCATGAAAGGAGTTTATTTTTAAACAGCCAAACTATTAGAGCTTGTACATGAACAAGAATGTGCGAATAAACTTTCACCCAATCTGTTTGTGCTGGATTTAACCCAGATCATTAGGCTGGAAGGACATTATAACAACACATATTCTGTTTCCTTCTCGTAGAAGAAGCAGAAATATGACTTTTATTAATTTATAATTCTTCTGCAACAGAAAACAGATGAAAACCTCCCTGGGTTCTTCAAAGAAGTTGACGCTTCTGTGTGTGTGAAAATTTATGACAGAAAAAATAAATGTTCAGTCACACATACTAAAGATGTGAGAGCTTGTTCAGTGCCTACATTCTGATTTATGAAATCAACCATAGTCCATCTCATTAAAATGAATGGGACAAACAAACTGACAGCCAAAGTCTTCAACCGTTGCTATGTAATTAAAGCTTCAACTTTCATTTCATCCAAAGTCCTCTATTTTGTGAGGAAGTGTGGGTGCAGGTTCATTGAAGAACAAAAATACATAATTTGCAAAAAGCAAATTCAAAACCATTAACTACTTATGAACTATATCCACAGTCTAGAATATGAAATGGTATACTGATGGCTGAGAATTATTGTTCGTTGGATAAATTTTTAATGACTTCACATGATACTTCTCTGACTGCACTTTGAATAGCGGCATTAAGGATTTTAACATAAACAATGGATAAGCAAGTTATAACAATGGATAAATTGAAGGCTGAAACAAAAAAAAACAACTGAATATGATGGAAAAATACTCAACAGGTCAACAAGCAGCTATGAAGAGGGAAACCGTTAACATTTTGATGACTCTTTACTTTCCACAGTATTTCTTGAATTGCTGAGTATTTCATGCATATACATGTTATTATTTGGCAGATAGTAAGCGAGTTTGTTGAGATTGTGAATAATCTACACATATCAGCATGGTGTCCATCACTCACAATGAATTCCATTTCATAAGAATTGGTTTGGCCCTCTTCTCAGCAAACTATCATCGAACTACACCCTCAAATTCATTTTTTTCAATTAGGCTACATTATGGATTTTCCCAGGGACATCTGAATCTCACTGAGGAAACCTATCACAGTGAGCTTTGAAAACAGTTGTCTTTGCCTTGGTCATGTTGATGTGATACTCAATGGTCAATGCTTAAAGTCTGGTGAGCAAAGGAGTACAGAAGGAGCAATACTTTGTCCCTTGATTGCCATTGGGCTATTCAATTTTGCCAAAACTCTGAACACCATATCCCCAATAACCAGGTGCTAATAAAATATGGTTGTTTTCCTAGTTGGATAATTTGATTTAACAAGAAACTTGGGCAAGAAACAACTAACAAGAAACCAGAAGAATACACCCAAGAACTGAGCATGGACTGTACAAAAGTACATAACCATATAACCATATAACAATTACAGCACGGAAACAGGCCATCTCGACCCTTCTAGTCCGTGCCGAACACATAATCTCCCCTAGTCCCATATACCTGCGCTCAGACCATAACCCTCCATTCCTTTCCCATTCATATAACTATCCAATTTATTTTTTAATGATAAAAACGAACCTGCCTCCACCACCTTCACTGGAAGCTCATTCCACACAGCTACCACTCTCTGAGTAAAGAAGTTCCCCCTCATGTTACCCCTAAACTTCAGTCCCTTAATTCTCAAGTCATGTCCCCTTGTTTGAATCTTCCCTACTCTCAGTGGGAAAAGCTTTTCCACGTCAACTCTGTCTATCCCACTCATCATTTTAAAAACCTCTATCAAGTCCCCCCTTAACCTTCTGCGCTCCAAAGAATAAAGCCCTAACTTGTTCAACCTTTCTCTGTAACTTAGTTGCTGAAACCCAGGCAACATTCTAGTAAATCTCCTCTGTACTCTCTCTATTTTGTTGACATCCTTCCTATAATTAGGCGACCAAAATTGTACACCATACTCCAGAATTGGCCTCACCAATGCCTTGTACAATTTTAACATTACATCCCAACTTCTATACTCAATGCTCTGATTTATAAAGGCCAGCACACCAAAAGCGTTCTTTACCACACTATCTACATGAGATTCCACTTTCAGGGAACTGTGCACAGTTATTCCCAGATCCCTCTGTTCACCTGCATTCTTCAATTCCCTACCATTTACCATGTACGTCCTATTTTGATTTGTCCTGCCAAGATGTAGCAC
The DNA here is from genome assembly GCF_010909765.2 of Amblyraja radiata. NCBI lineage: Eukaryota > Metazoa > Chordata > Chondrichthyes > Rajiformes > Rajidae > Amblyraja > Amblyraja radiata. Next base: position 67,344,619 of record NC_045961.1, read on the forward strand.
CTCACACTTATCAGCATTAAACTCCATCTGCCATCTTTCAGCCCACTCTTCCAACTGGCATAAATCTCTCTGTAGACTTTGAAACTCTACTTCATTACCCGCAACCCCACCTATCTTAGTATCATCTGCATACTTACTAATCCAATTTACCACACCATCGTCCAGATCATTGATGTACATGACAAACAACAGTGGACCCAACACAGATCCCTGTGGCACCCCACTCGTCACTGGCCTCCAACTTGACAAACAACCATCCACCATTACTCTCTGGCATCTCCCATTCAGCCACTGTTGAATCCATCTTGCTACTCCACCATTAATACCCAACCATTGAACCTTCTTAACCAACCTTCCATGAGGAACCTTGTCAAAGGCCTTACTGAAGTCCATATACACAACATCCACTGCTTTACCCTCATCAATTTCCCGAGTAACATCTTCAAAAAATTCAAGAAGATTAGTTAAACATGACCTTCCAGGCACAAATCCATGTTGACTGTTCCTAATCAGACCCTGTTTATCCAGATGCTTATATATATTATCTCTAAGTATTCTTTCCATTAATTTGCCCACCACTGACGTCAAACTAACAGGTCTATAATTGCTAGGTTTACTCTTAGACCCCTTTTTAAACAATGGAACAACATGCGCAGTACGCCAATCCTCCGGCACTATTCCCGTTTCTAATGACATTTGAAATATTTCTGCCATAGCCCCTGCTATTTCTACACTAACTTCCCTCAATGTCCTAGGGAATATCCTGTCCGGACCTGGAGACTTATCCACTTTTATATTTCTCAAAAGTGTCAGTACTTCCTCTTCTTTGATCCTCATAGTTTCCATAGATACTCTACTTGTTTCCCTTACCTCACATAATTCAATATCCTTCTCCTTGGTGAATACCGAAGAAAAGAAACTGTTCAATATCTCCCCCATCTCTTTTGGCTCTGCAGATAGTTGGCCACTCTGACTCTCTAATGGACCAATTTTATCCCTCGTTATCCTTTTGCTATTAATATAGCGGTAGAAACCCTTCGGATTTACTTTTACCTTACTTGCCAAAGCAACCTCATATCTTCTTTTAGATTTTCTAATTTCTTTCTTAAGATTCTTTTTACATTCTTTATACTCCTCATGCACCTCATTTACTCCATGCTGCCTATAACTATTGTAGATCTCCCTCTTTTTCCGAACCAAGTGTCCAATTTCCCTTGAAAACCATGGCTCTTTACAATTTTTACGATTTCCTTTCAACCGAACAGGGACATAAAGATTCTGTACTCTTAAAATTTCACCTTTAAATGTACTCCATTTCTCTTCCACATCTTTCCCATAAAACAAACTGTCCCAATTTACTCCTTTTAAATCCTTTCGCATCTCCTCAAAGTTAGCCTTTCTCCAATCAAAAATCTCAACCCTAGGTCCAGTTTTGTCCCTCTCCATAATTATATTGAAACTAATGGTATTGTGATCACTGGACCCGAACTGTTCCCCAACGCATACCTCTGCCACCTGACCCATCTCATTTCCTAACAGGAGGTCCAGTACCGCCCCTTCTCTAGTAGGTACTTCTATGTATTGTTGCAAAAAACTATCCTGCACACATTTTACAAACTCCAACCCATCGAGCCCATTTACAGAATGTGTTTCCCAGTCTATGTGTGGAAAATTGAAATCTTCCACAATCACTACCTTGTGCTTACTACTAATATCTGCAATCTCCTTACATATTTGCTCTTCCAATTCTCGCTCCCCATTTGGCGGTCTATAATACACCCCTATAAGTGTTGCTACCCCTTTCCCATTTCTCAGTTCCACCCAAATAGCCTCCCTAGACGAACCCTCTAATCTATCCTGCCAAAGCACTGCCGTAATATCTACCCTGATAAGCAATGCAACACCTCCACCTCTTGCCCCTCCAATTCTATCACACCTGAAGCAACGAAATCCTGGAATATTTAGTTTCCAATCACAGCCCTCCTGCAACCATGTTTCACTGATCGCCACATCATCATACTTCCAGGTGTCAATCCAGGCTCTAAGTTCATCCACTTTTCTTACAATGCTCCTAGCATTAAAATATACACATTTAAGAAACCCACCCTCTCTTATTCTCTGATTATTTTCTTTTTCTTCTCTCTCCCCTACATTTTGGGTCAGAGTGCTACCATTCTCTGCCCCCTGCTTCACACACTGACTGCTAGCTTTCCCAATTTGAGTCCCTCCCCCCAACCATACTAGTTTAAAGTCTCCCCAATAGCCTTTGCAAATCTCCCCGCCAGGATATTGGTCCCCCTTGAGTTCAAGTGCAACCCGTCCTTTCTGTACAGGTCGCACCTTCCCCAAAAGAGGTCCCAATGATCCAGAAACTTGAATCCATACCCACTGCACCAGTCCCTCATCCACGCATTTATCCTCCACCTAGCTCCATTCCTACTCTCACTGTCGCGTGGCACGCAGTAATCCTGAGATTGTTACCTTTCCAGTCCTTCTCCTTAACTCTCTACCTAACTCCCTAAATTCTTCTTTCAGGACCTCTTCTCTTTTTTTACCTATGTCGTTGGTACCTATATGCACCACAACCTCAGGCTCCTCTCCCTCCCATTTCAGGATTTCTTGGACACGTTCAGACACATCCCTGACCCTGGCACCAGGGAGGCAAACTACCATCCGGGACTCCTGTCTGCGTCCGCAGAATCGCCTATCCGACCCCCTGACTATAGAGTCCCCTATTGCAATTGCCCTCCCCTTCTTTTCCTTACCCTTCTGAGCAACCGGACCGGTCTTTGTGCCAGAGGCCCGGCCGCTGTCGCTGCCCCCAGGTAGGCTGTCTACCCCACCCTTACTCAAGCATGAGTACTTATTTTCAAGGTGTACAGCCACCGGGGTACTCACCAGTCCCTGCCTCTGCCAGTCCTAACTGTGACCCAGTTTTCTGTCTCCCGTGGTCTTGGAGTGACCACCTCCCTGTAACTCCTTTCTATGACCTCCTCGCTCTCCCTGAGCAGACAGAGGTCATCGAGTTGCTGTTCCAGGTTCCTGACACGGTCCCTTAGGAACCCCATCTCGACGCACCTTGCGCAGATGTGGACGTCTGGAGGGCCCTCCGACTCCATGACCTCCCACATCTGACATCCAGAACAGTAAACTGCCCTGGCCCTCATTCTCCCCCTTATCCAAATACAATAAAGCCTTACAATTGCAATACAAATACAATACAAGCCAATCAGCTTCTTCCGCTGGTCCTCTTCCACCAATCAGAGGCTTCCACCAGAATCAGAATCCTTCTCTGGAAGTGAGATGGAACGTTGCAGATTTGGGTAACTCACAGCTCCAGGTAAGTCCTCCTCTCACCAACGGCTCCCCGGGCCTCTGTAGAAGCAAACCCCGCGCTGTATTTATACTCACAGCTCCAGGTAAGTCCTCCTCACACCAACGGCTCCCCGGGCCTCTGTAGAAGAAAACCCCGCGCTGTATTTATACTCACAGCTCGAGGTAAGTCCTCCTCTCACCAACGGCTCCCCGGGCCTCTGTAGAAGCAAACCCCGCGCTGTATTTATACTCACAGCTCCAGGTAAGTCCTCCTCTCACCAACGGCTCCCCGGGCCTCTGTAGAAGCAAACCCCACGCTGTATTTATACTCACAGCTCCAGGTAAGTCCTCCTCTCACCAACGGCTCCCCAGGCCTCTGTAGAAGCAAACCCCGCGCTGTATTTATACTCACAGCTCCAGGTAAGTCCTCCTCTCACCAACGGCTCCCCGGGCCTCTGTAGAAGCAAACCCCACGCTGTATTTATACTCACAGCTCGAGGTAAGTCCTCCTCTCACCAACGGCTCCCCGGGCCTCTGTAGAAGCAAACCCCGCGCTGTATTTATACTCACAGCTCCAGGTAAGTCCTCCTCTCACCAACGGCTCCCCGGGCCTCTGTAGAAGCAAACCCCACGCTGTATTTATACTCACAGCTCCAGGTAAGTCCTCCTCTCACCAACGGCTCCCCGGGCCTCTGTAGAAGCAAACCCCGCGCTGTATTTATAATCACAGCTCCAGGTAAGTCCTCCTCTCACCAACGGCTCCCCGGGCCTCTGTAGAAGCAAACCCCGCGCTGTATTTATACTCACAGCTCCAGGTAAGTCCTCCTCTCATCAACGGCTCCCCGGGCCTCTGTAGAAGCAAACCCCGTGCTGTATTTATACTCACAGCTCCAGGTAAGTCCTCCTCTCACCAACGGCTCCCCGGGCCTCTGTAGAAGCAAACCCCGCGCTGTATTTATACTCACAGCTCCAGGTAAGTCCTCCTCTCACCAACGGCTCCCCGGGCCTCTGTAGAAGCAAACCCCGCGCTGTATTTATACTCACAGCTCCAGGTAAGTCCTCCTCTCATCAACGGCTCCCCGGGCCTCTGTAGAAGCAAACCCCGTGCTGTATTTATACTCACAGCTCCAGGTAAGTCCTCCTCTCACCAACGGCTCCCCGGGCCTCTGTAGAAGCAAACCCCGCGCTGTATTTATACTCACAGCTCCAGGTAAGTCCTCCTCTCACCAACGGCTCCCCGGGCCTCTGTAGAAGCAAACCCCGCGCTGTATTTATACTCACAGCTCCAGGTAAGTCCTCCTCTCACCAACGGCTCCCCGGGCCTCTGTTAAATGCTGTGCCTTTAATCCCAGCATAAAGCTGCACATTCTCCATGCATAAGTGTAAATGCTTTGTTCCACATTGGATTATTTGACAATTAATTTACGTTTATTATTTACGTTTATAACACAAAAGTTATACATAAATTCCAAGGAGAACAAACTTACTTAAACTCTATCATAACAAATGTATCTGTTTTTATGTGTAATACTTACAAATTAGTACTAGAATAAAATCCCAACAGCAATTTTGGAGTGTTGATTAATTTCAAAATTGTGATCCAAATCATAATTTATCCAGTTGCTCATGCCTTATTCAAACATCATTTCCTAGAATTATGGAGATAGACTTCCCAACCTGTAATGATGGTGGTACATGTCCAATAGTTGACAGATTGTTTTTACATAACAGTTGTCAAGAGGTGCTTAGAAAGATTATCCAATGAGTGGATGCTTGATGTTAGAGTGTGTAGTTCTCAAATTAATATTATTTTAAAATATTAAATTATTAGTGAGCTATTTCCTGTTAAACTTGGCTTTGTCATTTATGCACCATTTGAATGGCCATTCCAAATTATCTTTAATTATTTAAGCTTCAGCAACTATTAAATAACATTAAAGTCCAACGTTTAACTATTTGAAAACAAAAACAAAAACAAAATATAGTCAAAATTGAAGCTGTCACTTTACTTTATTTCTCTACTGGATCTGCCATTTTCTGCTTGTTGATAACAAGGTTTAGAGAGGTTTACTAAATGCTGTGTGGATAGAGTCTATGAGTCAAAGAGTGATACAGTGTGTAAACAGGCCCTTCGGCCCAACTTGCCCACACCGGCCAACCTGTCCCAGCTACACTAGTCCCACCTGCCTGCATTTGTTCCATATCTCTCCAAACCTGTCCTATGCATGCACCTGTCCAACTGTTTCTTAAATGTTGGGATTGTCCCTGCCTCAACTACCTCCTCTGGCAACTTGTTTCATACACCCACCACCCTTTGTGTGAAAAAGATACCCCTCAGAGTTATATTAAATATGTTTTCCCTTCACCTTATACCTATGTCCTCCAGTCCTCGAGTCACCTACTCTGGGCAAGAGACTCTGTGCATCTACCCAATCTTTACCTCTCATGATTTTATATACCTCGATAAGAGTATAGGTGCAGGAGTAGGCCATTCGGCCCTTTGAGCCAACACCGCCATTCAATGTGATCATGGCTGATCATCCCCAATCAGTACCCCGTTCCTGCCTTCTCCCCATATCCCCTGACTCCTCGATCTTTAAGAGACCTATCTAACTCTCTCTTGAAAGTATTCAGAGAACCGGCCTCCACCGCTCTCCAAGGCAGAGAATTCCACAGTCACACAACTCTCTGTGTGAAAAAGTGTTTCCTCATCTCCGTTCTAAATGGCTTACCCCTTATTCATAAATTGTGGCCCCTGGTTCTGGACTCCCCCAACATCGGGAACATGTTTCCTGCCTCTAACGTGTCCAAACACTTAATAATCTAATATGTTTCAATAAGATACCCTCTCATCCTTCTAAATTCCAGAGTATACAAGCCCAGCCACTCCATTCTCTCAGCATATGACAGTCCCGCTATCCCGGGAATTAACCTTGTAAACCTACGCTGCACTCCCTCAATAGCAAGAATGTCCTTCCTCAAATTAGGGATTAAAAACTGCACACAATACTCCAGGTGTGGTCTCACTAGGCCCCTGTACAACTGCAGAAGGACCTCTTTGCTCCTATACTCAACTCCTCTTATTATGAAGGCCAACACGCCATTCACTTGCTTCACTGCCTGCTGCACCTGCACGCTTACATTCATTGACTGATGAACAAGGACCCCATATTCTGTTGTACATCCCTTTTCCCAACTTGACACCATTTAAAATAATAATCTGCCCTCCTGTTTTTGCTGCCAAAGTGGATAACCTCACATTTATCCACATTAAACTGCATCTGCCCACTCACCCAACCTGTCCAAGTCACCCTGCATTCTCATAGCATCCTCCTCACAGTTGGCTGGAGTACATTATTGAGGGTGGGGGTGGAGGTAGATATGATTGGGGTGGGGAATTTAAGAGGCTTTTGGAACAGTGCATGAATGTGCAGGGTTGGGAGGAATATGGATTACATCAAGCAGAGGAGATTAGTTTAACTTGACATCATGTTCTGCACATTCACTGTGGGCTGTAGGCCTTTTCCTGTGCTGTATTATTCCTTATTCTATGTTCTAGCTCATGAAGTACTTCTGATGTATGACCAAGGCATGAGAAACCTATTAGCTCACTTTTTTTTTTAAAGCAGATGGGTTTGTATTTTTATATCAAACAAGGACTGCATTGAATAAAGGGAAATCATGCAAAACATCTTCCTCATATTTTGTTATAAATCTTCAAAAAAAATGATGTATGTAAGATGTACAACAGATCTAAATCTTCACCACACATCTGTCAGCCATGATCATATTGAATAGCGGTGCAGGCTCGAATGGCCGAATGGCCTACTCCTGCACCTATTTTCTATGTTTTTATGTTTCTATGAAAGCATTAACATTTAAATGGAGATTGCGAGATCTTAAATTGCCATGCCAATATTAACGGCAAATCATACTGTTATTACAGATACACATTATTTTTAAATTCATACATAGGCTGTGACCATATTTTGAAAGGTCAATGTATAATGCTTATATATAATCATTCTTTGAAAAGTGGCATTGAGCTAACTTCTTGATTCTGTAGAATCTGTGCAGCGATGGTACTCCCAGATTTTATTTTTCAATTTTTCCCTACCTGCCGTTCCATAGAGACATTTTTCGGACAATACAAGGTGATACAAAATAAATGTTTATTACTGACGATGGCATAGACACTGTAGCAAAAGAAGAAGAGTGCCTGCAGGAATTGAATTGGTAAGTTAGCATCAGTAAAGGGAAATTGAACATTATTTCAAGTTGAGACTGTCTAGAGCACTTTGTCACCATCTTGTTCCATATGGTTTCCAGCTTTGTTTCCAGACCTTCCAGTTCAGTCTTATAAGTTTAAATGAAATATTGATTGTCCATTTCTCTCCATGGATGCTGTCTTACTCGTTCTGCTCACCCAGCAGTTCTTTCCAAAATATTGAGGGGTTTGCTTATGAGCTGTGTCAAATATCCTGAAGTGTTTTGTATCATGTTAATGCAAACATATTGCATGCAAAAGCATTGTGTCAATATACTTACAGGGCCTAATGTTTCATATAAACTTATGGAAAATGAAGTTTGGAAATAATTTTCATTTCATCTGTTTAGCATTTGTGCAGTTTTTTTTAAATAATGTATTTTTTCATATTTTTTATACCCATTTTATAATGTTACTAACCTCAACTGAAAAATAATTTGATCTCTGAAGGCTCAGACTGTTGAACTATCAATTGATATTTACCAGCTGACAGACAATATGCCCTCGACATTTAAGCAAAGGTTTTAACAATGAATTATGCAGATACACTTAGAATATTATTATTGAAAGACATTGGGGCAGCATTTGGCTATTCAGAACGTTCAACGACCATAGATTAGTTAATGGTTGATCTGCCAAAACTCACTTTAAGACATTGTGTTATCATGAACTATAAGGGCCTGTCCCGCTTGGGCGACCTAATCTGCGAGTTCTGGCGAGTTTGCCCTCGACATACTCGCAGCATGGTCGTCACAAGGTCATAGGAGGTCTTCCTAACTCTCCTTCGTAACTCGAGGCCTCAGCTAGGTCGTGGCGTTTTTTTCAATAGGTTAAAAAATGCCCTTGAGTAAAAAAAGGTCGCGATGGAAAAAATCTATAGTTTTTTTTACTCGTAGGTTTAGTCGTAGTACGTTGTAGTAGGTCGTAGTAGGTCGGCATTTTAGTCATAGGTAATCAAGGGTAGTGAAAGGTAGTCGAAGGTAGTCATAGACAATCTTCAACATAGTCGAAGGGAGGTCGAAGGGGGGTCGAAGGAGATCGAAGGAGGTTGTCTTCACTCTCCACTATTCGGTCCCCAATTTTCCCGAAGTTAGTCGTAGCTAGTTGTAGCTAATCGAAGCTATTCTTCAACATAGTCGAAGGAGGTCTTCTACATAGTCGTGGGAGGTCTTCAACATGTAATTTGTTCAAACTCTTCTAAACTCGCCAATTAGGGCGCCCAAGTGGGACAGCCCCTTAAGAATTCATTTGGGCTTTGAGGTAATGGCAGCTGTTAATAATGATGCTATCTATTGCAAATATTGCATGTGCCTGGTGCTGTTCATCGACATCCTGAGCATTCAACACCCTAAATTCATTTCTGGCAAGGTTTTCTATTACATTCAAAGATTTATTTTATACAACAGAGAAAGACAGAAAATATATACTTTTAGAAATGATTAAAACTCAGACTGCAGAATACTTAAAGGTGTATGCATTTCTACTTCATGACAAGGATGCAGTACAACTCTGTGCAATACAATCCTTAAGTAGAATGATCCAGCCTGAAATCCCAGCTACTGTTCACACAGTTGGTTTCAGTTAAATCTTCCTCTAAAATCTTGGGCAAAAATGCTAGAGAAAATCATGTAAGTAGAGTCGTTCAATCAAAAATGAGGACAAATAAAAGGGGAAAAGTATCAAAGGGTTAGCACCAAAAACCTCCTCCATCTTTCCTCACATTATTGACCTCAGTAGGCAGCCTTACTGTATAAGGTTGCACCACAAAGAGCAGGATTGTATCAACTACTGGGAATGCTGCCGGGGAATGCTTCCATGTTTTGTGATGAAAAGGAGTGGTAGAATTATCCTAGGGTCACAGAGCAACCTGATCAGCTGTCTGATGAACAATGTGTTCCTTTTCAAAGACACCTAAATGTATGAATGTATATTAGAATCCTCCTCTTCTGGGAGCTCTGCACTATAACCAAATATTCCTTCCAGGTGAGAATGCAAAAGTCAAATTTATCAGCATTGTAATATTCCCTATTCTGCAGGTTGAAATTCAGAATTCTGCACACACAGCAAGGGATCATATAAGTCATTTATTAGCTGGGCCACCGGACAAAGATCCTGAGGTAGTATCTAAAGTGCGGGGGATTTTGTCCAGACACTTCTGTGAGTTTGTACTTTAGGTTTCCAGAGATTGTAAACAATGTCCAGGTATTAAAACAGAAATCAAATATCGGCACCACCAATGGCTGTCTCGCCCTCAGTCTGTCTGTCCCTTCCATCTCCGTTGCTTTTTAGTATGTGTTAAATGTATGTTTAAGTGTTCTTTAGCTTGTTTTATGTGGGGGGGTGGGGAAAACTTAACAAAACTCATACCTTAACGGAGATGCTATTTTTTTCCGTATCGTATCTCCGTCCGCACTGCGGCCTAACATCATGGAGTTGGCGGTCTCTGCTGGAGACCAACTTCAGGAGCTCCAACCATGGGAGCCTGGGGACTTTAACATCATGGAGCTTGTGATCCCTTTGCCAGGGATCGGCCTCAGAGCTCCAACCGCAGGAGCCTGCGGACTTTAACATCAAAGAGCTCTGGTTAGAGGCCGACTTCGGGAGCACCAAGCTGCAGGAGCTTGGACCACCCCGACGCAGAAGCTTCGAACGCCCCGACGTGGGAGCTTCGATCGCCCCGACGGATGGTTCGACTGCCCCGACTGCGGGAGAAAAATGAAGGAAGAAGATTAGACTTTATTGCCTTCCATCACAATGAGGAATGTGGGGAATCCGCTGTGGTGGATGTTTATGTTAACTTTTATGTAGATGCATATCTAGTTGCTTTTTTTTAGTATGGCTGTATGGTAATACGAATATCACTGTACCTTAATTGGTACATGTGACAATAAAAGATCTTTGAAACCTTTGAAACATTTCACTTAGCAGCAAACCCTGTCACTAGGTGTTTTCATGAGGATCCCTATCATAAATCAATGGCTAAGAAAGCAAGAAGCGCCCTTGCAAAACATTAGGTGTGCCACAGTCTAAGACGGAGGAGAGTAAAAGAGATAGCCCTAAAAACCTTCTCCTGCTGATCTCCTTAGAGAAGAAATGTCTGATCAATATCTCCTATTCATTTGCAGTTGTGACCCTCAGAAAAAACAACAAATAAACTCCCTGCAATGTTTTCAAAGTTATTCTCACTCTCGCTCTTAAAATACTTGTTTCAAAATCCTTGCAAGTTGTTTCTCCTGATATATAGTACATATGCCACTTAGCTGTTCAATACTGCACTCAGTTAAGTGGAAATTAATTTCTGCATTCATATCTCAACGAGACATTTGGCTGCATTGTATGGCTCCCGTCATTGCAAGAGAACATTCATTCCTTTATAAATACCTTCACAACAACAGCCTGTCATGAGTAAAAAAAGACACAAAGTGCTGAAGTAACTTAGTGGGACAGGCAGCGAGGTGACATTTCAGGTCAGGATCCTTCTTCAAACATGAGTACTTTTGGTCAAGGAGGATTCCTTTGAGCAACACTGCAGTTCAGGAGTTTGGGGGATGTCTGCTGTCTTTCTGTGAAATAACTCCTTGATATCTGCTTTCTCAGTTCTAAAGCCTGAGAAATCTAGAGCTAAAGCTAGTAGACAGTGTGTGAGGCAGGAGGCAGAGAAGGGAAGCACTCAGACCCAACATGTAGGGGGGAAAGAAGACAAAAATAATAAACAGAGAATAAGAGGTGGTGGGGTTCTTAAATGTGTTAGCAGAGAGACAGATGTGTGTAAAATGAGGGTAGAAGCAATAGGTAGCAAGGTGAAAAGTAAAAGGGGCAGCCAGACAAATCCAGGGCAAAAATAAAAAAGGGCCACTTTTCAACATAATTGTATAAGGGGTAAGAGCGTTGTAAAAACAAACCTGAAGGCTTTGTGTCTCAATGCAAGGAGCATTTGTGATATGGTGGATGAGTTGAATGTGCAGATAGCTATTAATGATTATGATATAGTTGGGATCACGGAGACATGGCTCCAGGATGACCAAGGCTGGGAGCTGAACATCCAGGGATATTCAATATTCAGGAGGGATAGACAGAAAGGAAAAGGAGGTGGGGTAGCATTGCTGGTTAGAGAGGAGATTAACGCAATGGAAAGGAAGGACATTAGCTTGGAGGATGTGGAATCAATATGGGTAGAGCTGCGAAACACTAAGGGGCAGAAAACGCTAGTGGGTGTTGTGTACAGGCCACCTATTAGTAGTAATGAAGTTGGGGATGGCATCAAACAGGAAATTAGAAATGCGTGCAACAAAGGTAAAACAGTTATAATGGGTGACTTCAATCTACATATAGATTGGGTGAATCAAATTGGCAGGGGAGCTGAGGAAGAGGATTTCTTGGAATGTATGCGGGATAGTTTTCTAAACCAACATGTAGAGGAACCAGCGAGAGAGCAGGCTATTCTAGACTGGGTATTGAGTAATGAAAAAGGGTTAGTTTGCATTCCTGTTGTGCGTGGCCCCTTGGGCAAGAGTGACCATAATATGGTTCTTCATTAGGATGGAGAGTGAAATTGTTAATTCAGAAACAAAGGTTCTGAACTTAAAGAAAGGTGACTTTGAGGGTATAATACATGAATTGGCCAAGATTGACTGGCAATTAACTCTTAAAGGGTTGACGGTGTATATGCAATGGATGGCATTCAAAGACTGCATGGATGAACTACAACAATTGTTCATCCCAGTTTGGCAAAAGAATAAATCAGGGAAGGTAGTGCATCCGTGGATAACAAGGGAAATCAGGGATGGTATCAAAGCAAAAGATAAACGTACAAATTAGCCAGAAAAAGCAGCCTACCAGAGGACTGGGAGAAATTCAGAGACCAGCAGAGGAGGACAAAGGGCTTAATTAGGAAATGGAAAATAGATTATGAAAGAAAACTGGCAGGGAACATAAAAACTGACTGCAAACGTTTTTATAGATATGTGAAGAGAAAGAGATTAGTTAAAACAAATGTAGGTCCCTTGCAGTCAGAAACAGGTGAATTGATCATGGGGAACAAGCACATGGCCGACCAATTGAATAACTACTTTGGTTCTTCCGTCTTCACGAAGGAAGACATAAATAATCTGCCGGAAATAGCAGGGGACCGCGGGTCAAAGGAGATGGAGGAACAGTGAAATCCAGGTTAGCCAGGAAGTGGTGTTAGGTAAATTGAATGGATTAAAGGCCGATAAACCCCCAGGGCCAGATAGGCTGCATCCCAGAGTGCTTAAGGAAGTAGCTCCAGAAATAGTGGATGCATTAGTGCTAATTTTTTTTAACTCTTTAGATTCTGGAGTAGTTCCTGAGGATTGGAGGGTAGCTAATGTAACCCCACTTTCTAAAAAGGGAGGGAGAGAGAAAACGGGGAACCAGTTAGTCTAACATCGGTAGTGAGGAAACTGCTAGAGTTAGTTATACAAGATGGGATAGCAGCACATTTGGAAAGTGGTGAAATCATTGGACAAAGTAAGCATGGATTTACGAAAGGTACATCATGTCTGACGAATCTTATAGAATTTTTCGAGCATGTAACTAGTAGAGTGGATAGGGGAGAACCAGTGGATGTGTTATATCTGGACATTCAGAAGGCTTTCGACAAGGTCCCGCATAAGAAATTAGTATACAAACTTAAAGCACACGGTATTGGGGGTTCAGTATTGATGTGGATAGAGAACTGGCTGGCAGACAGGAAGCAAAGAGTAGGAGTAAACGGGTCCTTTTCACAATGGCAGGCAGTGACTAGTGGGGTACCGCAAGGCTCAGTGCAAGGGACCCCAGCTATTTACAATATATATTAATGATTTGGACGAGGGAATTGAATGCAACATCTCCAAGTTTGCGGATGACACTAAGCTGGGGGGCAGTGTTAGCTGTGAGGAGGATGCTAGGAGGCTGCAAGGTGACTTGGATAAGCTAGGTGAGTGGGCAAATGCATGGCAGATGCAGTATAATGAGGGTAAATGTGAGGTTATCCACTTTGGTGACAAAAACAGGAAAGCAGACTATTATCTAAATGGTGGCCGATTAGGAAAAGGGGAGATGCAACGTGACCTGGGTGTCATGGTACACCAGTTATTGAAAGTATGCATGCAGGTGCAGCAGGCAGTGAAGAAAGCGAATGGCATGTTAGCATTCATAGCAAAAGGATTTGAGTATAGGAGCAGGGAGGTTCTACTGCAGTTGTACAGGGTGTTGGTGAGACCACACCTGGAGTATTGCGTACAGTTTTGGTCTCCAAATCTGAGGAAGGGCATTATTGCCATTGAGGGAGTGCAGAGAAGGTTCACCAGACTGATTACTGGGATTTCAGGATTTTCATATGATGAAAGACTGGATAGACTCGGCTTGTACTCGCTAGAATTTAGGAGATTGAGGGGTGATCTTATAGAAACTTACAAAATTCTTAAGTGGTTGGACAGGCTAGATGCAGGGAGATTGTTCCCGATGTTGGGGGGGGGGAGGGGGGGGGTCCAGGACAATGGGTCACAGCTTAAGGGCAGAAGGGAAATCCTTTAGAACCGAGATGAGAAAAACATTTTTCACACAGGGAGTGGTGAATCTCTGGAAATCTCTGCCACAGAAGGCAGTTGAAGCCAGTTCATTGACTATATTTAAGAGGGAGTTAGATGTGGCCCTTGTGGCTAAAGGGATCAGGGGGTATGAAGAGAAGGCAGGTACGGGATACTGAGTTGGATGATCAGCCATGATCATATTGTATGGCGGTGCAGGCTCGAAGGTCCGAATGGCCTACTCCTGCACCTAATTTCTATGTTTCTATGTTTTTAATTAATCCAATAATTGTTGTTCCTGAAACAGGGAGTGTGTTTTTTGAATGCACACAATCTATTTTCATGAGGCTTTCAAAGCTTTTAAAACAATAGTAGTGAGATTTCTAACTATTTTGGTGTCATAAAATCATCTATGAAATTCTAGGCCCTTATCTCTTGATGGGCTTTTCTTACAAAAAAAAAAGAACTATTGTGGTGTTATGAAGCCCTTCTTGAAGGCTCCAGTTTCAGGGAAGATTGTCCCATTCTATACTGAAGATAACTTGTTGATTTTGCACTTCAGCATGAATTGAATTTTGGACATCAGGCAATGTTTAGAGGATTGTGACACACAAACTTTTAAGCATAAATTCTGGAGGAAGAATCGGGATGCAAAATCGAACTAAATTTAACAGTCAAACTTTATTGACTTTGAGCCATCATCTCGAACCAAGGATATCTCAGTAGGAAGTTCTAAAAACTCCAGATGTTTCACAGGTGATGATGAAGGCACATTAACATATTTCCAAATCAGGACTGGATGTTTATTTAGATTAACCCGCTATTCTTGTTGGTCCCATGTACCCTCTGTCCTTGCCCATCAATGTAGTGAAGATTGCAGATGTGAAAGATGCATTCAAGTAATCCTTGGTAAGTTTTTGTAGTCTCATATGTAGATGCCACGTGCTACATCAGTAAAGCAATGGAATTAGTATAGTGGGTAAGGGTTACCAAAGAAATGGGTGACTTTCTCCTAGTTGGTGTCAAACTTCCATTATTGGAGCTGTTCTCATACAGGCAAGTGAAGAGTTCATTATACTCCTGACTTATGTCATCTTGATGTTATAATGACTTTCGGAAATCATTAATTGAACGCCTTATTAGCCACTATCTTACTCCTGTAGGCACAGTATTTATGTTTCTGTTCCTGCTTGTTTTCTGTTCAATGGAGACACTTAGGATGTTGATGTTGGATGACTTGATGATGAAGATGGCTTTAAATGACACGGACAAATAGACCTCTTGTTGAGAATTACCAATGCCTGGCATTTGTACAGCTCAATCAAAAACCCATACCAAAATGTAGTCTCAGTCGAATTACACAGGGACACATATCGATTCATTATATGAAGTGCTGTTCAACCTTCAACAAATATATATATGTGCATTACAAAATAGGCTATGAATGAATTGCATCAGATTATCACTTCAAAATACACCAAAGCTGAAGCACAAGAGGAAATCATCCAAAAGTAATTTATAAACATAGCGAGTAAAAACTTTTTAATTGAGGAGTGATTAATTATTGGGATAGATTTTCTGATAGCCTTTTCTCATCCATGACATTTCTTATTTTATTATGTAAATCAAAAGAATGATTCATGTACATCATAGGTTTTGAATAAAACTCTTTGCTCCCTGAAAACCTCCAAGACGATGATTGGGAGAAATAAACGCTGGTCAAGAATGCGGTCCACTTGCACCACACATCGAGGATTTAAGGGCATTGTACTGCATGAGAAAATAATAAAGATGTCAGACAAATTGCAAACATTTCACAATCATGGAAGATTTCTTTTTCCTTTTCTTTAGGGATGCATAAGCCATCTCAGCCAAGAGTTGAGTTTCTCTACCATACATTTTGAATCATTAGACGATCTCTGAGATTGACAACAAGAAGGCAGATTATTATCTGAATGGTGTCAGATTAGGAAAGGGGGGTGGGGGGGGGGGGGTGATGCAGCGAGACCTGGGTGTCCTTGTACATCAGTCATGTAAGCATGCAGGTACAGCAGGCAGTGAAGAAAGCAAATTGCATGTTGGCCTTCATGGTGAGAAGTTTAGAGTAAATGAGCAAGGAGGTCCTACTGCAGTTGTACAGGACTGTGGTGAGACCACACCTGGAGTATTGTGTGTAGTTTTGGTCTCCAAGTTTGAAGAAGGACATTCTTGCTATTGAGGGAGTGGAGCTTAGGTTCACCAAGTTAATTCCCAGATGGCGGGACTAACATATTATGAAATAAAAGATCAACTGGGCATATATTCACTGGAAGTTAGAATGATGAGAGGGGATCCTATAGAAACATATACAATTCTTAAGGGACTGGACAGGCTAGATGCAGTAAAAATGTTCCCAATGTTGGCAGTGTCCAGTGCCAGTGGTTACAGTTTAAGAATAAGGGGTAGGCAATTTAGGACTGAGATGAGGAGACACTTTTTTCACCCAGAGTGTTGTGAATCTATGGAGGTGGAGGCCAATTCACTGGATGTAATCAAGAGAGAGTTGGATATAGCTCTAAGGGGTAACAGAATCAAGGGATATGGGGAGAGAGCAGGAATGGGGTACTGATTCTGAATGATCTGCCAAGATCATATTGAATGGCGGTGCTGGCTCAAAGGGCTGAATGGCCTATTCATACATCTATTTTTTATGTTTTTATGTTTCTACGTTAAAGCTTTGCACCCTATTTGATATCAAGTTCCACAACCTATTATTTCTGAATGCTGCACTCAATTGAGGACAGGCATAAAAACCTGTCACCTACCTATTCTTGGGCACTGATATTATTGATGTCCTTTTAAAGCAGATAGGAATATCAGATCTTAGTAAAGAGAGGTATAAAGTGTTGTATGTTCTCTCCGTTTTCCCCAGGGACTCTGGTTTCCTCCCACAATCTAAAGAGGTAGAGGTTTGCAATTGGCGTTGGTAAAGATTGTAAAATATCTCTAGTTTGTAGGATAGTGCTACGGTACAGGGATCAATGATCGGCATGGATTCGGTGCGCCAAATGTCCTTTTTCCGTATTGTATTTCTAAACTAGAATAAACTAAAGAGAGGTTTGAGATTATAAATGTCTCTTCACTGTTTTTGATTGCAATGTCAAGGTTGTATTTGAACTTCTTATATCACCCCGTTTCGCCAGACTTGAATGATCCTCTGTAGACTGCGAACCTCATTCATACAAGGATTCCATTTAAGAGAAACTTGAATATTCTTCAAGGGAACATGCTGCTCCACACATTTACCATGAATCAGATGCTACCACCTCTCCCTTTTCCCAATTACACCGTCCAGTCCATGAATTGGATCGAGATACTGAAGGGCTGTTTCTGGAGAGACGGGGGTGAACCACGTCTCTGTAAAACAAAGCATACAACATTCCTTCGTGTCCCTTTGGTAAAGCAATCTTGGCCTTATTGTGCTCAGGCTTATTCCCTCTGGACTGTACATTGGTCAATAGGATGCTGGGGAGCCAGGGGTGAAGGGAATTGTTGGGGGTTGGGGGGGAGGCATTCTCGCTCATGGGCCACCCCAATGACCATATTTCTGGAAACAATGGAGACCTCTTGGGGGTTCCAGATACTGTACTTTGTGTTAATGTAAGGCATGGGATTGGAACCTCCATTGCTGTCGATAACTCTGTTGCCATTGGTATCTCCTTTGCCTGGGAAATTATAAAGATGATACATTTAAATGGACTAGCATTCTGACTGTTGCAGCATTGATTTGTGCTATTTTTTTCACCTTACGGAGTTCAAAACAACTATATTTGATTTGACGGTAGACAAAAATGCTGGAAAACTCAGCGGGTGAGGCAGCATCTATGGAGCGAAGGAATAGGTGACTATTCGGGTCGAGACCCTTCTTCAGACTTATTTAATTTGACTATTTCTGCTGCTAGCAAAATGTCACCACACTCTGATACCATTTATTTGGGACTTTTGTCTTTTGACTCTATTAAAATAACATTAACTGGAATTATTTTATTGAATGTTATACAACCAAACTGAGAAGTAAAATTATTTAATGGAGGCAGTTGGAAGGAGTGTGCTGATGTAGTCAGTCAAACAGACCTGAGAAGGTAATCAATCCCCAGTTGGGTAAGTCAACTTCTGAAGGAAATTCACTACCTCATTGTGAACAGAGTGTCTGAACGTGCCTGTGCTGAATGGCACAAAATGGTCTCATTTTGAAATCATGGATGTCATTCAGCTTGGTTTCCACTGATGTCACATTGTCAGTTGTGCTGACTATATAAATAAATCCCAAACTGGGATTTTTTTCAGTCTCCAACTAGGGAATTGAGTTGGAATCTTGCTCTAACACAGCACAGCAAATAAAGTGGGCCTGAATAATTTGTGAATTATTCTCTTCATTACATTTGATGCTTGTGTTAGAATGTTACTCTACCACAACTGATGAATTTCAAGTCATATTTCATGGTATTATCATATGTTCAGCTCAGCAGAATTATTAAGCTCGTCTGAACTGACATTTTGGTGTAGATTTTGCTCAGAAATTGACCCTGAATCGTGTAACAAGACTTTGTCTTGCAGCTCAGCGTGAAATAATGTTTGGAGTTTTTATCGGAAGACAAATAGTGAACTGATATTTTTTCTCCCAATTTCAGTTGTGTTCGTCCAGATGTTGTTAAAAACTCTTATTTTCTTACTTCATTAATCAACAATGTAGCTTTTGTCAAATAATTTCTTGATGAAATAAAAGATGCTAGAAACAACCTCTGCTCTCACTCCATCAAAATAAAGATTTGTAACTGCTCAGACATGTATTGAAAGAGAGAACTATTAGAGAGCAAAGATCTAATTTAAAACATGTTTAATGGGGCTTTTTCACGGGGCGAGTTGACGCAAGATGTCACCAGAGTGAAGTGGTCGTGGTCCAGCACGAGTTTCGCACGATATAACGGGGGGTAGATAAAGAGTTCCCACGGTACTCGGCATTTCTGTTATTTGTGCGAGTGACTTGTCCGTCTCCCGAGCTTTCCCGTTAATCTTGAATGAACATCGTGAACTGTAGTGCTGTTAATCACGTGGCACAAATGATGTTACTTTGTTTTCACACACTTTATTGGTTTTTTTCACACACTATATTCCTCCCTTGGTTGAATTGGCTCATTTGTAGATATGCCTATACTAATATTTTCGAGTACAGGATGGTGGTTATTTTCATTGACGCGCTGTATGCAGCAGCCCACTATGTGCATCGAGGACGCTTGCGTGAAGGCAGAAGGGTGAGATTAATTAAAAAGAGAATTAAGAGGAAGTCTCACTGGGTGAAGCCCATCTTTCAACGGAGACCTCAATTTGGACAATATGATCAGCTGCTTAATGTGCTGTGCGAAGAGGATAAAAGTGCATTCACAAACTTTGTCAGAATTTCACCCGAGCTCTTTAATGAGCTGAAGAATAATCTGTTTTTTTTAGACAAATGTTGTTTGGTGTGATGCACCTTCTCTCAATATGTGCAAGAAGTCGTCTTTTTATTTTGTCAAATAGGAATAAAGACTTTCTCTCACATTGACCGTGATGGTTGTCTTATTTTATTATCTACTGAGAGGTGAAACTTTCAAACGTTTAACCAGTCAGTAGACAGACAATAAATAGTAACAATCGAGCCATAAATGGTGTATACAAGGTGAAGGGAACAACGCTGTGTGCAAGATAATGTTTAAAATCATGCGAGGAATCGATCGGGTAGATGCACAGTCTCTTGCCCAGAGTAGGCGAATCGAGTACCAGATTACATAGGTTTAAGGTGAAGGGGAAATGATTTGATATGGATCTGATTAAATACTGTCAGTAGTAAACCCGATCAAAAACAACATCAGGACGTCTATTAAACACCAGAGATCCCAGTAAACACCCAGCCGAGACTTATTACAGGTCTAGTGGAAAGACACAAAGCGCTGGAGCAACTCAACGGGTCAGGCAGCATCGCTAGACAACATGGATAGATGATGTTTCGGGTCTGGACTCTTCTTCAGCGCTGAGTTACTCCCGCATATTGTGTCTTTCCAATGCAGATTAGCATCTGCGATTCTTTGCTCCTGCATTACGGGGTCTATCTCGATTCCCGATAAAGTCTAAAACCCATCCTCCAGAGTTCTCAGCCCAGGGCGCCCATAAACAAGCCCTTAACTCCACACTGGGGACAGAGGCTGAGAGGTGTACAAAACCATGAGACGAACAGGCAGGGAAATAGACAGAGTCCAGGGTAATATATGTCCTTTGCCCACAGAGGGGATTCGAGGACCAGAGGGCATAGGTTCAAGGTGAGGGGGGAAGATCTAATAGGAATCTGAGTGAGGAGTAACATTTTCGCACAAAGGGTGGTGGGTGTATGGAACAAGCTGCCAGAGGAGGTAGTTGAGGCTGGGTCCATCCCTACATTTAAGAAAAATTTAGACAGGTACATGGATAAGACAGGTTGGGAGGGATATGGACCAGACGCAGGCAGATGGGACTAGTTTCGATGGGACATTTTGGCCGGTATGGGCAAGTTGAGCCGAAGGGCCGGTTTCCACACTGTAACTCGATAAAGCCAGTGAGTATACGTTCTAAGATAGTCTCAGGGTCTCGAATGAGGTAGGTAGTAGTTCAGGAATGCTCTGTGGTTGGTGTTAGTTACATAAGTGCTCAAATGTAGGCACCGTTTTCGCAGTGGAAGCTCAGAGACTGTGCAGCGGGCGATTGTCGTGTTGGCTGGGACTCCTGTTATCCATGCAGGGGATTGACCTCAGTCTGAAGAAGGCTCTCAACCCGAAACGCCACCCGTTCCTTCTCTCCAGATTTGCTGCCTGTCCAGCTGAGTTGCTCCAAGCAACTGGTGTCTATCTTCAAAGGACTGACCACCGGGCTGGATGTCGGGGCTGGCGTGTTGCGTTTCACAGACCGAACTGTCCAATTAATGGTAACAGATGGGCACTGAGGGAAGTCCCCCCCCCTCTCTGTTTATCTGCCCTTTCTTTAACGTTTGTGCCTCTATGCAAGTATCTCGCGAGCCATCCCAGACTGCCCATTTCTGCTCCCCCTCGTCTTTAATAACTAAATTTCCCTAACAATTACTATCTTTGTTAGTTATAGGAGCAAAATTAGGCCATTCGGTCCATTAAGTCCACTCCGCCATTCAATCGCGGCTGATCTATCTCTCCCTCTCAACCACATTCTCTTGCCTTCTCCCCATAACTTCCTGACAGCCGCACTAATCAGGAATGTATCTATCTCTGCCCCTATTCTTCACCCTTTTGACAGTAGCTTTGTTTTATTGGAGACGCGGGAGACAGCGGATGCTGGAATACTGAGCAAAACACGAAATGCTGGAGGAACTCGGTGCATTTGTGTTTAAGAAGGAACTGCAGATGCTGGAAAATCGAAGGTACACAATAATGCTGGAGAAACTCACTGGGTGCAGCAGCATCTATGGAGCGAAGGAAGTAGGCAACGTTTCGGGCCGAAACATTGCCTATTTCCTTCGTTCCATAGATGCTGCTGCACCCACTGAGTTTCTCCAGCATTTGTGTGTGTGGGTGGGAGTATGGGGGAGGGGGGGGGGGGGGAGAGAGTTAAGGCAGCCTGAAGAAAGGGTCGCCTATCCATTTCCCTCCGTAGATGCTGCCTGGCCCAGTTCCTACAGTCTTAGAAACTGCTTTAGACAAAAAGAGACACAAACTGCTGGAGTAAAATAGCTCAGCAAGTGAGGTACCTGAACACTCAAAAATGAAAAAGAATGAAAATGTGATTATTTCACCTCCCTTCAACTATTTTGTGTTTCAGCATGAGAGGGATTATAACATTAGAGACATTCATCTTGTAGTGATGTGTTAATGAAGAATTGCAGACATCAATCTGATAGTAACAAATATATTTATTTAACAATGAGGTAAAACAAGCACTGACAATCAAACTGCTCAGTTACTCACCGTTCGCAGGAGTTCCCACGGTACCCGCAAGAGTTATTACGAATATCGCACGGATATCGCACTGGCCACTATGTTCATACAATGTTGCAATGCTCAACCACAAGTGTACAAGTCACTCTTGGAGAAATTCAAACTTTCTTGAATTTTCTCCCGAGTGACCAAGTTACACGACTACCTGCCGTTAGCGCCACGGTGGTCCACGGTGGTCCACGAATGCCATACTGTTATCGCACAAGGTTCCCACGATGTTAAACTCTGGTTCACTCTTGCGTCAAGTCGCCCCGTGAAAAAGCCACTTAAGAAGGAACTGCAGATGCTGGAAAATCAAAGGTAGACAAAAAAGCTGGAGAACCTCAGCGGGTGAGGCAGCATCTATGGAGCGAAGAAAATAGGAAACATTTCGGGTCTCGACCCAAAAGACAAAAGACCCAAATAAATGGTATCAGAATATGGTGACATTTTGCTAGCAGCAGAAATAGTCAAATTAAATAAGTCTGAAGAAGGGTCTCGGCCCGAAACATTGCCTAGTTCCTTCGCTCCATAGATGCTGCCTCACCCGCTGAGTTTCTCTAATTTAAAACATGTATGGCCAATTATGGCCAATGAAGGAAGTATCATTACTGCATGTGAATGCCAAAGTTTTCTAAATATTAACAGCTTTATATACATTTTGGCACATCGGTGATATATTATTTCCAAAACATAATGAGAAATATTAAAAACTATATGCAAGGCATTTGATACTATAAATATTAATTCACATACAACAGGACTAAGAAATGGCAGAATGTCTTATTTTAAACTAATTTGCCAATTAATTAATGGTTTCATTGGTATTTTAATTTTTGTGAATAAATTCATAATTAATGTTGAATTCAGTATGTTTACAGCAATTAAGTTAGAATAAACATAATTTATGGAAATAATTCTTCTATAGTAAGGTGAAAGAAACACAGCAAAACTGGGATGATTCAGAAATATGTAGTGTCAATAAAATTACAGTGAAATACAAATGCTTCTAGTCCTAAATATTGATTGCATTGGTAAAAACCTCGACCTAAAAGTTATTTTGTTTGTTAAAATGTAGATTTAAGTGATACTGTGGTGGGAACTTGAGTCGATTTTGTTTAAGAGGTTGGAGAGTTAACTTGATGGGGATGTGATGGTTGTGCATTCTGCAGTTTTTCCACCATCCTGCACAAACAAAAGAACAGAAAGAAACACAAGAAAAATTTGGTAACCCTAATTTTTTTTAACTTCAATGTGTTCTGCAACACCTCAGTAAGTAATTGAGTGCTGCTTCAAGATTCTCGTGGTTGTAATGGGGTATCCACCAGCCCCACATTAATATCATTATCCGCAAGCATTAGGTTAGAGTGCAGGATCAAATAATAGACTTTATCCTGCAGGATCAAATATTCGACTTTATCCTTTTGCACCATCAAATTTTCTATATAGCGCTTTAAGATGTCTATTGTTTTACCTATCAGACATTGCTTCGATATATCAAGCAGACCATTTTCCAGTTTATCTGCATGAGAAAAGGGTTTACCTTTTTCAATTGAATAACCGATTCATTGATCTATTCTAGTTCAACAGAATCAGCAGCACAGCCTGAGAGATGGAATAGCAACCACTTCTCACTTTTTGGCATCATCTGCTTCAACATAATATGTTCCTGCCACATAATAGCCTCCCACCCCTGCATTAAACTCCAAAGAATGAATAATTGTTAGAATTTGAATTTAAAAAACGAAATAAATTTTAATTGAGCGGATAAGCTGAAAACTGGGATATAGATTCTATTAATGTTCAAACTTTATCACAACTCTTATTATTTGATACATTTTGCAGACAAAATATAAATGGGAAGCTTGAGATCATGCATTATGGGTTTTTTTGAGCATTTTATTTTGTTCACCCACACAGAAAAAACGACAAAATCTTACACCACGGATACAGAACTCATTTGCATGCACTGCCACCCACATGAATACAATTATCTAATCTTAGCTGTTGAAGCAAAATTTGCTTTTCACATCTATTTATGTGGCCAGTTCATGGGTCAGTTGTTTGTATTTGCCACTTGTTTACCTGCTTTTAAACAATGATACTGAATATTAAATTGCAATGCAGTACTTTTTTTTTGTTTCCTCTAATTTCTCCAATATAGGTTGTTGGCAGCAGACAGGGAGATATCGATTATAAAGAAAAAAGGAAAGCTGAGTGGTATTGTTCCAGCTTGCATTAAATGATGACATGCATATCAGTGTGCCCCAGTTAATGGCCGCTCTGCCGAAATGCTACCTAACTGAAAGGCTGCGTCGCCTACAAGCCAACTAACCTAATGCCGCTCTGTCGAAAAGTCAAATAATGCCGTGTGGTAAAATGAACCCCACCCTCCAGTCTCCACCGGCCAGTGATGTGATAAACGCGGGGGTCTGGAACAATCGCTGACAAGTCCCGCCCCCTGGCTTGTAGGAGACGCAGCCTTTCGGTTAGGTGGCATTTTGGCAGAGCGGCCATTCAATTAGTTGGCTTTTAGGCGTCCTGCCCTTTCGGTTCGTTGGCGTTTCGGCTTCGTATGCTTTCAGTTATTTGGCGTTTCGGCTTTGTTCCCATTCGGCTATTTGGCTTCGACTTCTTTGCTTCGGCTTCTTGGTCTTCGATGCCACGTCCGGTTACCAGGCAGCATAGGTTTACAAGGTTAATTCCCAGGATGGCGGGACTATCATATGCTGAGAGAATGGAGCGGCTGGGAGTTCACTTTATACTCTGGAGTTTAGAAGGATGAGAGGATATCTTATTGAAACATATAAGATTATTAAGGGTTTGGACACGCTAGAGGCAGGAAACATGTTCCCGATGTTGGGGGAGTCTAGAACCAGGGGCCAAAATTTAAGAATAAGGGGTAAGCCATTTAGAACGGAGACGAGGAAACACTTTTTCTCACAGAGAACTCTGTGAGTCTGTGGAATTCTCTGCCTCAGTGGAGGCCGGTTCGCTGGATACTTTAAAGAGAGAGCTAGATAGGGCTCTTAAAGATAGTGGAGTCAGGGGACATGGGGAGAAGGCTGGAACGGAGTACTGATGGGGGATGATCAGCCATTATCACATTGAATGGCGGCGCTGGCTCGAAGGGCCGAATGGCCTACTCCTGCACCTATTGTCTATTGTCTATAATTTAAGGTAGATTTTAGTAATCAAAAATACAAAATAGGCACAAAAAATCTATGTTTAGTTAAGGTTAACATCCACATGGGAAGAGATAATTGTCTATAATAAACTGGGCAAATCTGCAAATTAGGGTCTACATCATCTTGAAAATTGGCCAATTAGTTCCAAAATTGTGTTGTACTAGGAGATCGAGGGTAATGTTGCATTTTGAAAGTTCTATGTAGGTTAGAGCATGTACCATGAATTGAGTCTGAAGAAGGGTTTCGGCTCGAAACGTCGCCTATTTCCTTCGCTCCATAGATGCTGCTGCACCCGCTGAGTTTCCCCAGCAATTTTGTGTACCTACCATGAATTGTAATGTTCTTGTGTGTATTGAGGAACAGGTGAATGTCTATAGATGATATTTACATGAACATTTGAGAGACATTTGTCGAAGTCCCTTGTATGATTGTAGAAACAAGGAACTTCAGATGAGTAGAGGCCTTTTGTAAGCATCAATGAAATAGCAATAACTGCTCATCATGTTTACGTGACTTAGATGATGAATAAAAAGGCTTATAATAATGCTTGTCTTTGTATCACTGTTATTTTTTTTTTTTTTATTAATATTTTTAAAATATAAAGAAGAAAAGAGAGTGAAAGAGAAGAGATAGAAAACAAGAGATTGAAGGAGAAATAGCTCTTGACCACCCTTCACCTGATCCTGAAACAGTTAATTTCTACAGTTATGTTGCACTATATGCTTGTTAGAAGTCGATAAATGGAGACCAAATCATTAAGAATTGGTCTGCTTTGTCTGTTAGGAGGAGTCGCATTTCTTCAAGATGTGAGGTTTCCGACACGTTTGAAATCAACATTTCAACGTTGGTATGGATGTATTTTTCCAAAATTTAAGTATAAGTTTTTTTGCCGTTATTAAACCATAATGAAGGAAAGATTTTTTTTTTTTTTTTTTAATATTTATTAGAAGTAAGTACAATACAGTGTTACCTTTTTACAGGTTCCCAAAATTATGTTAACATATTACATTCTTTGTACAACTTCCTTTTTTTTTTTTTTAAAGAGAAAAGTAGGAAGAGAAAAAGGAAAAAGAGGTAGTAAATAGTGAAGGATAGGCTAGTGTGCGTGAGTAAAAGGCAGAAAAAGAAAATAGTGAAGAAAAGAAATAAGTGACGAGGGAAAGCAGGAGGGGGTTTATTCAATCGGCACAAGGAGATGATTTTTTATGTTCTAGATTGTCTTTCACCCATACCTGAAATTTTTAATTTTCACGATACTGTAGCACCACATGACTCCAAGAAATCAATAAATGGGGACCAACTCATTAAGAATTGGTCTTGTTTGTCTATTAGGAGGAGTCTCATTTCTTCCAAATGTGGTGTCCAGCATATTACTGATCCACATTTTAAATGTTGGTATAGTAGCATTTTTCCAAAATTTAAGTATGAGTTTTTTTGCTCTTATTAACCCATAATTAAAGAATGAGTTTGGTGTTTATTTAATTTGTTCCTGTCTCCTCTTACTCCAAATATAATCATTTCAGTATTAGATTCCATTTTGACCTTAAATAGCTTTGTGAATATATCAAATATATCACACCAAAATGTATGATGTTTTGTACAAGAAACAAATGAGTGTGTAATATTGGCATTTTGAGAAAGACATTTATCACAGATGGGAGAGATATTTGGATAAAGTTTATTCAACATAGTTTTTGAATAATATAATCTATGTAATATTTTAAATTGAATTAAATTGTGTCTAGCGTTAATCGAACATTTATGTATATATATCAAATACTTTTCCCATGTTTCTTTTGAGATTTTTGTAATTAATTATTTTTCCCAGTCTTCTCTAATTGCCTCTGTTGATGGTAATTCTATGTTTAAAATACTGTTATATAGGTATGATATTAATTTTTGTGACTCCGCCTTGATATTCATTGCTTCTTCCAGTGGATCTAAAATTATACTTGGTATATATTTCTTCATAAAATCACATATCTATAGATATTTAAAATATTGGTTGTTATTCAATTTAAATTTTGATTTTAGTTGTTGGAATGATAATAAATTTCCCATTTCATACAAGTCACCTACCTTTTTAATTCCCACTCTTTCCCATTGTCTATATGTTTTATCCATACCAGATGGTTTAAATACTGGGTTATTCACTATTGGTGTTAGCACTGATAGGTTTCTTAATTTTAAAGTTAATTTTATTTGTTTCCTGATTTGTATTGTATTATGTATAATTGGATTCTTCTTATATAATATATTATTCAATTTTATTGGGTAGAAGATGATCGTTCCTAAATCGTCAGGAGAGCAATCCTCTTTCTCCATTCTTATCCATTCCAACTGTTGAGCAATTAAAAATTAGGCAGTGCAAGTCCCCCTACCTCTTTGGGTTTGCACAAGTGGTTTCTTTTAATTCTATGTGCTTTGTAATCCCAAATAAAATTAGTGATATTCGAGTCTAATTTTTTTTTTTAATGTTTTGGTATATATATTGGTATAGATTGTAATAAGTATATTATTTGGAGCTATCATTTTTATAGCATTTATTCTGCCAATTAATGATAGTGGGAGCGTTCTTCAAAATTTAATCAGAGCATTCAATTTATTTAATAATGGAATATAATTAGCGTTAAATAATGATTTATATCTTCTAGTAACTTGAATACCCAAATACTTAAATTTTTCCGTTGCAATTTTAAATGGAAATTTTAATAGGTGATTCGCTTTCTGGGGTTTTAGTAACATAATTTCACTTTTATTCCAGTTTATTCTATAACCAGAAAAAGAGCCGAATTCCTCTATTAGATTTAATAAATTCGGGATGCTTGTTTGTGAATTTGTAATATATAAAAGTATATCATCCGCATATAGTGAAATTTTATTACTAGAGTCATTAGTATTATATCCCTGAATATTCAGATGCCTTCTTATCCTTTCAACAAGCAGCTCTATCATAAGGGCAAATAGCAGGGGTGATAAAACACAACCCTGCCTATTGCTCCTCGATAATTGAAATTTTGGAGATAACATATTATTAGTTAGTATTCTTGCCATTGGTTTATCATATAGTAATTTTACCCATCTAATAAAATTATCTCCGATATTAAATTTTTGGAGTACTTTGTAAAAATACTGCCATTCTACCTGATCAAATGCTTTCTCTGCATCCAAAGATATAACTGATAAGTCTTCTTTTTCTGTTTTGTATGAATACATTATATTAAAAAGGCGTTTCAGATTGTTAGATGATTGTCTTTTAGGTATAAACCCTGTTTGGTCTGGATTTATCAATTTATTAATATATTTACTCAATCTTCTTGCTAAAGTCTGATCTGTATTTAGGAGTGATATGGCTCTATATGAGCCCGGCTCTTCTAAATCTTTATCTGTTTTAGGTATTAGCGTAATTGTGGATTCTGCTAGTGTTTCTGGTAATTTATTTTCGGTAAAGGCATACGTATATAATTTAAGTAACCGTGGGACCATTAACTCCTGAAAACCTTTATAAAATTCGTTGTTAAAACCATCTGGTCCTGCCGTTTTCCCGTTTTTCAATTATTTTATTGTTTCACTTATTTCTTCACTTGTGATCTGAGCTCCTAATTCCTCTTGTTCTAAAATATCCAGTTTTGGCAGATTGCAATTATCTAAAATATCAATAATTTGATTGTCTTCTATTTTAGTTTTAGATGTATATAAGTTTTGATAAAATTGAGCAAACCTTTTATTAATATCCTTGGGTAACGTTAATAGTTCCCCATTCTCTGATTTGATTTTATTAATCGTCTTTTCCTTTTCTTGTTTCTTCAATTGTCTCGCTAGAAGTTTATGTGGTTTATCACCAAATTTGAAATAATCTTATTCGATTAAGTTGAAATTTCAATAATGTGATCTTATTATGTTTATCTATAGTTGGGTCTTTTGCGTTATCTAATTCTAATAATTTAATTTCCTTTTCTAAAGTCCCTTGTTCTATTGTATTCTTTTTATTTTGGAAACTTTGATATGAGATTATAACTCCACGTATATATGCCTTAAAAGTTTCCCATAATAAAGATGGTGAAATACCTGGTGTCTCATTTGTCTCAAAAAAATTTTTAATTTGTTTTTTTAAATACTCGTAATCTTGTGGGTTATTAACTATTTGTGTATTAAATCTCCAAAAAGATTTTATACCTGGCATTCCCTCTAGTTTTAAAGTAAAAGTCAATGGGGAGTGATCAGAAATAATACTATTGTGATATTTAGGGTTAATCGTATATGGAATTAATTTTGTGTCCACTAAGAAATAATCAATTCTTGAATAAGTTTTATGTACTGCTGAGTAAAACGAATATTCCCTTCCCGTAGGATTAACTATTCTCCATACATCTGTTATATCAGTGTTTTTTATATATGTATTTAAAAATTCACTAGTCTTGGATTTGACATTACTCTTCCTTAGTTTTATTGATTTATCTAGATATGCATCTATAACACAATTAAAATCCCCCACTAATATTACATTTTGGTAATTATACTCATCTATTATATCCGTGATTTTCTTAAAAAATTGGGGGTTATCAAAATTTGGAGCATAAATATTTATCAGAGTCAATGGTGTAGAATAATTAAGGACAGATTTTTTAAACATATTCAGTTTATTCCCATCTTCCATTGATCCAAATGTAATCATTTCAATGTTAGGGTCAAGTTTTATTTTAAATAATTTTGTAAAAATTTCAAAGATTTCGCTCCAAAATTTATAAAGTCTTATGCAAGAGACAAAAGAGTGTATTATAGTGGCGTTTTGAGATA
Organism: Amblyraja radiata; assembly: GCF_010909765.2. NCBI lineage: Eukaryota > Metazoa > Chordata > Chondrichthyes > Rajiformes > Rajidae > Amblyraja > Amblyraja radiata. The sequence goes on from NC_045961.1 coordinate 67,374,707, forward strand.
AGCATTTGTCACAAATGGGGGAAGTATTTGGATAGAATTTATTCAATCTAGTTTTCGAGTAATATAGTCTATGTAGAATTTTAAATTGAATAAAGTTATGTCTTACGTTAATCGAACATTTATGTATATATATCAAATGTTTTTTCCCATGATTCTTTCGGGATTTTTATCAGTAGTTCTCGTTCCCAATCTTCTCTAACTGCCTCTGTCGATGGTAATTCTATATTTAAAATGCTATTATATAAATATGATATTAATTTCCTTGAGTCAGCCTTAATGTTCATTGCTTCTTCCAATGAATCCATAGTTAAAGTTTGGTATCCTTGTATATATTTTTTCAGGAAGTCACGGATCTGAAGGTATTTAAAATATTGGTTATTATTCAGCTTGTATTTTAATTGTATTTGTTGAAATTGTAACAGGTTTCCCATTTAATACATATCGTATCACTGTTGATAGACATTATATTTCATTGGTATAATAAGATGTAGCATAAGTATGGCAAATATTCATCAATATTTCAATATTCAAGCAATTATGTTCAAAAAAGGACTGAACATAGAATTGTCCAAATAGTGGGAAAAAACAGTATGCAGAGGAGGTTCAAGGAGATGCACATGTTTGTGCACTTGGATCATTAAAATATTGGAACATACTTGAGGGGCTAAATACACCATTCTGATGCAGGGTAGGTGAAAGGATTGGTCTGGGCAGAATACAAGCAAAGAGTTGACAAAATACAATCAGTGGGAACATAGTGAATTACAAGTCAACAAGGTATGGTCCAACAAAGACAGGAAGCTTAATGAAGTTGGACATAAAGATAGAGGGCAGATTTAATTGAGAAGAGGGGGTGGAATAACAGTGAAGGAAGGGGCTGGGTGACAGTGATGACATTGTGTGTGGAATATAATTAAACATTTATTTGATGCTCTCAAGCCATAAATGACAAATTAATTGTAATCCTTTCTTCTTAATTTGAAACACAATGAGACATCATCTTGCTCGTAAACAATTTAAAGTTATTCATAGCCTGTTGTAGACTGAGATGACTTCTTAAGTATCAGAGTTGTGAATGAAAGAAAGCTTGGCAGGATTGGCACTGAACTGCCTCAATCCTGACAATATGATGTCCAAACTCTGTGGGTTTCTGCTCAATGCTTCCACCAACTGCTGAGTCTCATGCAACATTATTCATGAGTTTCTACTTTTAAACTGCTTTCTTGTTTAGGCCTTGGGTCATCGATTGAATTAAGAGATTTTTAAAATATATGCTTAAATGCAACTTTAATTTCTTTGAAGCTTTGCTGAAAGCCTTCGGAGAATCAATAACACTATAATTGGGACTACTTTCGCCCTCATTCCTAAATTTTCATACTTGCAACTATGAATGGAATTAGTTAACTTAATAATTAGTTAACATTACACTGTTTTTTAATTGTGTTTTTTTTAATCAAAAACATTTATTCAATTATTAAAAAACAATATTTACACTACAATAAAACAAGCCAGAACCCACCACCATAATACAATACAAACATATATCCATAATAACCTACTAAACAACTATGATACAATCCTTATTGAAGATACATTCAACACCTTGCGGAGCCCAGCGGTCCAAACAACATTACACTGTAGCGGGGACTCCAGGAGTCCAGCCAAGAATGAGGCGAAAACAAGTTATGTGAACGAAATGGTGTTTGTTACTGTCACTGTGCTGCATCCAACTCCAACCCCATGACCGGGCGTGACATGCCTTAAATACCCCAGGTCAGACCCCATGACCAAACGCCTCCCACTCTGAGACGCTCAACTCCTCCCTCCTGCGCCGATGGTTCACTACCCGTGGCTAGCCACCAGGTACCGCCACATGAATCCCCCAGAACCGGAGGCACTGAAACGGACAGGACGCCGAACAAGGCGGCCTGACCGCGTAAACACGTCCACCCGAACAGAGTCCTTGCCCGGCTCGGAAGAACATACAGGAACCTGCGTCCGCGACGAGGAGGCTGGGCCACGTGAACCGGCTCGCTGAAGACCAAATGGGCCGGCTTAAGGCGCTCCAAGGACACAGTCTCTTGCCAGCCCCCCATGTCCAGTACAAATGTTGCTGTCCCGTACCGCAGCACCCGAAAGGGACCTTCATAGGGCCGTTGCAAGGACAACCGGTGGGCATCGCGGTGCAAAAAGATGAAAGGGCAGACCGCCAGCGCTGGTGGCACATGGAAAGGGGCCATGCCATGCCGAGAAGTCGGGACGGGAGACAGGGTGCCGACCCTCTCCCGCAAGCGCAGCAGCACGGAGGACGGCAGTTCCTGGGACCCATCAGCGGCCGGTACGAACACTACCGGGACGGTGAGTGGAGCGCCATACACCAACTCCACCGAGGATTATGTCAATCCTCCTTAGGAGCAGCATGAATCCCCAACAACACCCATGGCAGCTCATCCATCCACTCCAGGCAAGTAATAATAATAATAATAATGCATTTTATTTGCTGGCGCCTTTCTGGACACCCAAGGACCTTACAGGACATAAAATCACAATACATTTATCAATAATAAAATCAAGTTGATTAAAAACAAAAAACAAAAAAAACAAAAAATACACAAAACATTTTAAGTCATTAAAATCAGGGCGAACATGGTGGAAGTTATGTCGGGTATGCTAATCTAAACAGGTGTGTTTTGAGTTGTGATTTGAATTGATCGATAGTGTCCAGGTGACGGATGGGAGGTGGGAGAGTGTTCCAGAGACGTGGGGCAGAGCAGCTGAAGGCTCTGGCACCCATGGTGCTGAGTCTAAATGTGGGGACAGTTAAAATTGCAGCTGAGGAGGTGTCGAAGTAAGGCGAGATGTCAAAGTAACATTAGCAAATTTGCAGATGACACAAAGCTGGGTGGCAGTGTGAACTGTGAGGAGGATGCTATGAGAATGCAGGGTGACTTGGACAGGTTGGGGGAATGGGCCGATGCATGGCAGATGAAGGTTAATGTGGATTATCGACTTTGGTAGCAAAAACAAGAATTTTACTTCGGAGTCACGTGAGTGACTACGTGAAGAACCCGCTCAGTGCGCAGGCGCGGCATTACGCCAGCAGTGCAACAGCGGCAGCGGGAGCTAGGCACTCCCACAACAGATGAAACGGACCGTCAGGTGAGTATCCTGAGGTCGGGTTTCTTTTACAGGGGAGCCCCTTTTTCTGCTTGTGTTTTACAGGCAGAGAAAAAGGCTCTGGAACAAAACTGTCCCCCGTTCGAGGAGGAACGTTTTCCCGTCGGGGGGAAGGGGGGCAGCAACAGGCGGTAGGAGCGACCCGGTGTTCCTCTATTCCCCGACACCGTGCCGAGCCCAGCCCGCTAGTACCTGAGCAGCGGGCTGGATGTATAGCCACCCGAAGAGGCATCCGGCAGGTGTTCCCGATTTGGGACGGGACGTCTCTCCACCCGCACGGGGGGAGAGAGAGCCGCCTGAGCCGCTGGAGCGGCTCTCGGAGCAGGTGCCTGCGAGACGCGCTGCTTGAGGGGCGCTATCGCTTCTACAAGGCACAAAAGCTCCAGAAGAAGGCGGTAGGAACATTTAACCGGGCATTCCGCTATCCCCACACCGCGCCGAAGCCAGTCCCGCTAGTGCCTGAGCTGCGGGCTGGATGTTCAGCCATCCGAAGAGGCATCCGGCCGGTGGCTTCCGACTTGTCGGAGGGGACGTCTCTCCACCCGCAGGGAGAGAGACAGCCGCCTGAGCCGCTGGAGCGGCTCCTGGAGCAGGAGCTCCTGCGAGACACGCTACGTGAGGGGCAGTCTCGCTGGAGGGTTCAGGCATACCCTCCACAGTGCCTAGGCACTGCCCATCGCTTCCTCCTTAGTGTGGTTAGCTTTGGGGTGACCAGTGGCTGGGCTGGTCATGAAGAGGGGTCACTGGCTGAACAATATCGGGAGTATGCTTGAGGTACAGGATCAGGAAGAGCTGCTGGGTGTGGCCGCTATGTGGCTCCACCACTAGCGAGATGGCTTTTCAGTCTCAACTGATGGCCAGTTTACTACCTGTCTTTTCCAAAAAACCTCTCCAAGACAGGTAGCCATGAGGCGTTGGTTTTATCACGCCTCCCCTAAATTGCATTTACTCAAAGTGCCCGCCATTATTGGGGGATACATTCAGCAGCGCGTTTAACCTAAATATTTTAAAAATGCATTTGGTACCCTGACGTCGGCTATAATGTCCACCTGCTCATTCCAGAAGGGCAGGGTAGTATGGCAAAACACCTGACCCTACTGTTCAACGGTATACCTCATAACTTCTGAAATGAACTCACAAACCTGCCCTCAATCTATGAAATTAACAGGACTATGAGAACGCCGACCTCATAAGCACAGATCCTGCTACCTGGCACTTACCAAACCAGTCCTAAAAAACTGGACGAAGTGTTCAAACTATTCGGCACAAGAGGGCAGAGTCTGGAATGAGCACCACACTAAACCAGACAGCAGTACCTCTACGTGTCCACCAGGGGCGTCTACCTCATGGTACTGGTGAAAGCTCGGGGCCTGCATGCCAAACCTGTAGCATTTTAGGCCACGGCCCAGAGCAGGCCCCAGGGGAAAATGTGCCACCCCCCAACAAACATCGTCCCTACAAGAACAAGGAACCAGAAACCGAAGAAAACAACAATGAAGACAGATAAGTATGGTTCCTACCATCACATAAAAGTTAAGGGTTGTACTAACAAGGGGTGGATGAATCACGCCTGGTTAGGAAGCTATCACTCTTGGTAGTTATATACCAAAAAATAAATACAAGGGGAATAGAATTAATATCTTGCCACCAATTCAGCAAGCACCCCAAGTGGTCTACCCTCCCACGATGGTGAATGTCGCACCATCGTTGATAAACCACTTGAGTATTTCACCAGATATACCCATTCATGGGATTTGTAACTACTACCATGGATCCAAGGATACTTTATGGTAGACATCGACCTTGAAGATGCACACTATTCAGTACCTTCTCATATAAGTTTCGGATATACCGCAATTACCTGGATGGAGTAACCATGATGAGCGTTGCGGCATTTAAGTCAAAGTTATCCAGAATCAACTAGCCCTGACACTTAGAAACATTCCGTCATGGCATGTCTATATATTAACGACAAACTATCCTTGGATACAGCTTTAGCTGCATCGCTTCTCGGCCTTTTGGCTAAGATCAAGTGTAGTATCTGTTCTTATCAGTTTAATAATCTGATACGTCCCTTATCTAGGGACCATATATTAAATTGAATTTTGGAACAGGGAGATGGAATAGGGGCTTGCTCCGTCCACTCCACGCATCGACCCAGTATTGCAGTGCCTCTGGGAACGGTGCACAAAATATATATCCAGATATTTACGTTGACCATCCACAACGTTGTTATCTAGTATTCATTAAAACTATCAGTCATGGTGCATTAACCACCAATCAACTACGTGGCAAAGTAATTGGGATATAGCAGCATTACCAGCTACTGAACTTTGTACCTTTCCTATGAGCTGAGATACTAGTGTTCAAAACTATCTCCATACCTGTAATATGGGGGCAAATGGATTAATCTGTAGTGTTATCATGGAATTTATCGGCAGGAAGGATTATGGTTGTACACTTCCACCTGTTTTGAGTAACATCTTATGTGTCCTGATGTGTTACTGAGCTTGTAATACTTAATGCCAATATGAATTGACTTAAACATGTTATATATTAACTTACTTAATTCTAGTGAAGCATTTGCTCAGTAATCCACCAAATTTGCATGTTCGTTTATAAGATAACAACATCAGTGGTGGCATATACCAAACCACTTGGGCGGAGAACATCGATATTAGGGGACAATTTATTAACAATTGGAAACCGTATGTCGTCAAACATGTTTGACCATCAGTAACTCACCTATCAGGTGAGCTAAATACTGTAAACATACATTTAAACCAAAAATATTTGCTGAAATCACTAAGCAATATGGACACCAGATATCGATTCCTTATATCCAATTAAATCACCACGTACTAACTTACGTCACATGAAACCAATCTCAAGGCAGCGGCAATGGAGACATTCCCGCTTATTGAGGGGTGGGGGGAACCTAATCTCTATGTTTTCCTTTCCTTCTACCTCTTCAATAGGTACTACGGCTTCATCAGTCGGGTACTACGCAAATTACAGTGGACCAAGTCCACAAGCATGGTTCCCAGTGATCCTCGACATGGTCATTAAAAGAATTGCAGAATTGGGAAGACCATTGCTGTGCTTGGATCAGGAGCACTATCAACCTGATGACAGCATTCCATCGCATATCCTAGGGAACATACCTGAGGAGCATCAAGAAATGGTACACTGTTTCCAAAACAGGAATTACACATTCAACTATAACAAAAAACTGTACTGGAGCTCCTGGCAGGTCTTCACCACAATGAAGGACATGTTCTGTTAACCTACTCAACTTGTGTACCGCTCACTGGTGATCAGATACAGGAGAGGTATATCAATCCATTCCCCAGAAATAGGTACACCCAAATTGGGATGTCAGTGAAATCCTGACATACCTTAGGGGATGATCACCAGCCAGGTCACTCACCCTGGAACAGCCTACCCTGAAGATGGACATGCTGGTGGCCTTACATCAACACAAAGAGCCAGCTCTCCCATCTACTGCGATGGGACAACATGGTTATAACACCAGATAGTGTCACATGCCCATTCAAGGGTTGGCCAAACAGAACAGACCAGGAACATCAGGTCCAGTCATGAAATTCCGGGCATACCCACCTGAACCACGTTTTATGTGTCATGACCCACTTAGAGATCGACACAATAAGGAATACCGAGGGAGAGGAAAAAGCCTTATGGGTCAGCCACAGGAAACCTCATGGTCGGGTGACGAGCTAAACTATCTCTAGTGGCTCAAGCAGGTACTGGGAGTTGCTGGAGTAAATACTAACGTGTATAAAATCTTATTCCACCAGGACAGCTTCCACGTCGGTAACTAAGAGGATGGACGAGCCTATGGACCACATCCTGGCTACTGCAGGGTGGTCTAGGGAGTACACGTTCCAAACTTTTATAACAAACCACTGACAGAACCTGTATCGTTTGCAGAAAAAGAATCTGCAAAAAATATATAATTTAAGCCCGGGGGAGCAATTGGTCTTGTTGTTGTTAATAACACCATTATTGTTTTTACAAACAGATTCATGGTTGATTACGATAACATACTTCCTCCCTCGAATGACTTCGGCAGCGAGTGAAGTATGAACTGTTACACGGTTTGAAATCACAGAGCTTTGAAGTCTTCACGTAGTCACTCACGTGACTCCGAAGTAAAATAGTAAGATTAAATGAGAACTTACCAGTTTGAAGTTTGATCTGTATTTTATGAGGAGTTACGATGAGGGATTACGTGCCCTCCGCTCCCACCCTCATTATATGGATCAAACTAATAAATTGATGTCTCCTTATCTTTACTATGTTTACTTCAAATAACTGTGTCTATCTGTGATTCCACACCGCTGCTTGGAAGTATGCCGCGCCTGCGCACTGAGCGGGTTCTTCACGTAATCCCTCATCGTAACTCCTCATAAAATACAGATCAAACTTCAAACTGGTAAGTTCTCGTTTAATCTTACTATTATTGTGTGCAGTTTTGGTCCCCTAATTTGAGGAAGGACATTCTTGCTATTGAGGGAGTGCAGTGTAGGTTTACAAGGTTAATTCCCGGGATGGCGGGACCGTCATATGCTGAGCGAATGGAGCAGCTGGGCTTGTACACTCTGGAGTTTAGAAGGATGAGAGGGTATCTTATTGAAACATTTAAGATTATTAAGGGTTTGGACAGAACCAGGAGCCACAGTTTAGGAATAAGTGGTAAGTCATTTAGAACGGAGATGAGGAAACACTTTTGCTCACAGAGATTTGTGAGTCTGTGGAATTCTCTGCCTCAGAGGATGGTGGAGGCAGGTTCTCTGGATACTTTAAAAAGAGAGCTGGATAGGGCTCTTAAAGATGGTGGAGTCAGGGGATATGGGGAGAAGGCAGGAATGGGGTACTGATTGGGGATGATCAGCCATGATCACATTGAATGGCGGTGCTGGCTGGAAGGGCCAAATGGCCTACTCCTGTACCTATTGTTTATTGGCCTTGAGACGGCGGTGGAACTGCTCCACCAACCCATTCGACTGGGGATAGTATGCTGTCGAATGGTGGAGCTGTATCCCCAGCAGGCAGGCCATCGTGGAACACAGCTCAGATGTGAACTGGGCACCCATGTCCCAAGTGATATCGAGGGGAACCCCGAAGCGGGCAATCCAGTTTGCCACAAGGGCCTGAGCGCACGACTGGGCGGAAGTGTCTACGAGCGAGATGGCCTCCGGCCACCGCGTAAAACGATCTACCACTGTCAGTAGATGCGACACACCCCGGGATGGCGGCAGCGGCCCCATGATGTCCACATGCATGTGATCGAACTGCCGGTGTGGCACCGAGAAATCCTGTATTGGTGCACGGACGTGCTGATGTATCTTGGATGACCGGCACTGGATGCACGCCCATGCCCAGCGACCGACCTGCTTCCGCAGGCCGTGCAAGATGAATCTTGCCGCCACCATGGCAACCGTGGCCCTGATCGACATGTGGGCCATGCCATGGATCACCTCGAAAACAAAGGCGCCAGGCCGCCAGGACAACCGGCCGCGGCTGTCCCGTGCACACATTTCATTAAATGAAACCATCCGAGTGACCCAACGGCCCATCTTCCAGCACCAATCCGGTAAGCTGGCATTTCCTCATCCATCAGCTGCGCCGCCGCCAAGGCAGAGTAATTTATCCCGACGGCCTGGTTGAGCATGGCTGCGATCTCCGTGCGGGACAAGGCATCCGCCAACAGGTTGAATTTACCGGCGATGTGCCGGACGTCGGTGGTGTATTCCGATAAGGCTGTGAGCTGGCGCTGCTGGCAAGTGGACCAAGGATCCGAGACCTTGGCGAATGCAAATGTAAGGGACTTATGGTCCATGAAGGCCACAAAGTGCCAGCCCTCCAAGAAGTACTGGAAATGCCGCACTGTAAGGTATGCAACTCCGGTTCAAAGGCACTGTAGCGACACTCCGCTGGCTTCAGCCGTCTGCTGAATAAGGCGTGAAGCCACCATTGACCGTTGAATCACTGTTCCAAGACCCCGCCGACTGCAGAGTCCGAGGCATCTACAGTAAGAGATGTGGGGGCGTCTGTTCGCGGGTGCGTGAATTGCTCGTATCTAAGCTTCCCCCCAGTAAACACGCTGAATCAACCACTTGAACAACTAATCGTTATTTTAACAAAGGTTCAATTACAGTTCAACTACTGTATCTATCCCTCAGTGGGTTCGATCCTTGTATCTGCCTGATCAAGCCTTCTAGGCCTCACTCAAACAGAGACACTCCAGGAAGTCACGCAGTCCCAAGCGCTCTCCCAGAAGATCACCGCTGGACCTCGTGGTGGCGGACATATATATGTCCCGGAACATTGAGGGGCCAAACCACATGGGGGTGGTCCCTGAACAATACAATTACAGATATTGATTAACCCCATACATAACAGACATTTCCCTAACCCAATAACCCAAATAATACAGCAGCTCAATACATTGTATTCAAACCAGATTTCTCAAGGAAGCCAACATTTACCCTAATCTGCAAGAAACACAGACATGACTCAATACCTCATCCAATCAACACTCAGCAAAGTAGTACTCTACAACATTATTTACAATTATTTACAAGGTGTATGTCTGGTTTGCAGCCATCCAATCCATTCTATGAATTTTGCACCTAATTGACAGTGTCTGCAGATATCTTATTCTTTTCTTGCAACTTGTATCTAGGCTCTAGACACACTGGCACCACTGCAACTTATCCCAGCTCTGCTGAGAGCAATTCCAAATTGACCAAATCTCCCAGCAGCCCTGAAGCTTTTACCCCATTTAAAAGTCCTAGCCTTTCCAATTTGGCCAGGATTAACACGTGCACCAGCATGACCACCCGAGCCAGGGCATCCTTTGCCCCGATGAATGCTGCCACAGCGACGGCGTCCCAATGGACCTCCCGCCGCTTGCCAGACAGCAGTTAGAACAGTGGCCACATGATCATAGCCGCCGCCGGAACTAACCGGTGATAGAATGTCACCATACCCACGAACTCCTGAAATCCTCGCACCGTGGAAGGCTGCAGGAACCGACATATGGCCTCAATCCTGTCATGCAGAGGCACGTCTCTGTGCCGCGTCACCCGGTGCCCTAGCAAGTCAATGGCCCTGAGGCTGAACTGGCACCTACTGAGGTTGACTCGCTAAGGCGCTGCCACAACAAATAAAGGTGGGCGCAGTGCTCCTGCCACGTGCGACTCGCCACCAGGATGTCATCCAAGTAGATAAAGATGAAATACAACCCCCAACCTACGGTGTCCACGAGACACTGGAAAGTTTGTGCGGTGTTCTTGAGGCTGAAAGGCATCCGCAGGAATTCAAACAACCAAAAAGGGGTAATGATCCTAGTTTTGGGGACATCCTCCGATCACACGGGGATTCCACCTGACGGAACCATACCCCCGGCTGAGAGGTCCAAAATGTAGGCAGCTTCAGGGCTACCGCTTTGAGCTCAGCCTCGTAGGCGGCTGCGGTGGGTTCAACGCTGTGCATTTTTGCATGCACTTTGTCCAGGATTCCACTCCTCCTCCATGGGGTCACCAGTGTAGTGGGGACTCCAGGAGTCCAGCCAAGAATGAGGCGAAAACAAGTTATGTGAACGAAATGGTGTTTATTACTGTCACTGTGCTGCTTCCAACTCCAACCCCGTGACCGGGCGTGACCCGACCTTAAATACACTGGGTCAGACCCTATGACCAAACGCCTCCCACTCCGAGACGCTCAACTCCTCACTCCTGAGCCAAGGGTTAGCTACCCGTGGTTAGCCACCAGGTACCGCCACAACACACACAAAATAACTAAAGAGAGAATATTTTCAGGCATAATTTATCCCTCCTTAATCCATGCTATTTTGTTGTTCCTTAGCAGACTTTCTAGGGATCATTCTTCAATTGTTTGAACCAACCTAGTCTCGAAATTTTAATTAGGAGTAATCACACTATGTTACATTTTTGTATGCCAAAATCACTTTTTCCTTTCTTATGTTTAACAATTGACAGGACTGCCTTAAATTATTCAAATCCAGTATTTGCATAGGAGGCAAAATGCAGTACAGTTTGTGGTGTTGGCAGGCAGAATTTTGAACTCCATCAATTTAACACAAAGATTGATTGCAACATGCTGTAGAAACCTATCTGCAAAATTAACTGTTAGAATTTGACTTCCTAATGCCGTTAAAATAATAAAGAGTAGCATTCATTTCATATCACTTTGTGGGAGGATAAGTAAATGATGCTTCCATTCTGAAAACGCTGCTACATAAATTGGCTAGTTAAAAACATTACCTTTAATTTCTGCTTGGATCAAGTTCAAAAATGTCTCTTCAAATTACCCTGGAACCATAGGGAGAACTATCTTATATAACAGTGATTGAACGTTACATAAATAAATACTTTCATCATTTTATGTATCAGAGCAGCTAGATTTAACTGCTTAGGAAAGAACTGCAGAAGCTTGTTTAAATCGAAGGGAGACGCAAAATTCTGGAGTAACTCAGCGGGGCAGGCAGCATTTCTGGAGAGAAGGAATGGGGGATGTTTTGAGACCCGAAGCATCACCCAATCCTTCTCTCCAGAAATGCTGCTTGCCCCACTGAGTTACTTCAGCATTTTGTGTCTACCTTAGGTTTAACTGCTGACAGGTTTCAACATAAAGAGATGGCTTGGACAGGTCATAGGACTGGATTTCAGTAGTTCTATTTTATTTTAGTCCGGAGCATTAACATCAGCCAGTTTATTTGGTCACATTGGGATATAAGCTTTTCTTTGGACAGTAACACAAAATGCACAATCGTCTAAGGCTGATAACAGAAACCAAGATATTATTTGGCTAAAGTTCTGTTGAAATTGCAGTCACCGGAACCTCCACACTCTATTTCTTTGCGCTCTCTCCCATCGTTGCCCTTTTAATCCTTCGCACTCAGCAATATGACTATGCCTCAGGGTTATAGGTCCCTGCTGCTATTCTTCAGGAAGCTTTTTAAGAGTGTAATAGTGAGAGTTCAAGATACACATGTTCCTCTCAGTGAAGAGCAAGACAGATAGGAGGAAGGAACCCTGGATGATGAGAAAATTTGAGGTCTGTATTAGGAAGTATGGATTAGATGGAAGCAATAGATAATAGACAATAGACAATAGACAATAGGTGCCGGAGTAGGCCATTCGGCCCTTCAGCCAGCACAGCCATTTAATGGGATCATGACTGATCATCCCCCATCAGTACCCCATTCCTGCCTTCTCCCCATATCCCCTGACTCTGCTATCTTTAAGAACCTTATCTAGCTCTCCCTTGAAAGTAACCAGAGAATTGGCCTCCACCGCCATATGAGGCAGGGAATTCCACAGACTCATAACTTTCTGTGAGAAAAAGTGTTTCCTCCTCTCCGTTCTAAATGGCTTACCCCTTATTCTTAAACTGTGGCGCTGGTTCTGGACTCCTCCAACATCGGGAACATGTTTACTGCCTCTAGATGGTCCAATCTTATATGTTTCAATAAGATACCCTCTCATCCTTCTAAAGTCCAGAGTGTACAAGCCCAGCCACTCCATTCTCTCAGCATATGACAGTCCCGCCATTCCGGGAATTAACCTTGTAAACTACGCTGCACTCCCTCAATAGCAAGAATGTCCTTCCTCAAATTAGGACACCAAAACTGCACACAATATTCCAGGTGTGGTCTCACTAGGACCCTGTACAACTGCAGAAGGACCTCTTTGCTCCAATACTCGACTCCTCTTGTTATAAAGGCCAACATGCCATCCGCTTTCTTCACTGCCTGCTGTATCTGCATGCTTACTTTTATAGACTGATGAACAAGGACCCCCAGATCCCGTTGTATTTCCCCTTTTCCCAACTTGACGCCATTTAGATAATAATCGGCCTTCCTGTTTTTTAAACTGAAGTGGATAACCTCACATTTATCCACATTAAACTTTTTCTGCCATGCATCTGCCCATTCCCCCAACCTGTCCAAGTCACCCTGTGTTCTCATAGCATCCTTATCACAGTTCACACTGTCACCCAGCTTTGTGTCATCTGCAAATTTGCCAATGTTACTTTGAATCCTTTCATCCAAATCATTGATGTATATTGTAAATAGCTGCGGTCCCAGCACAGAGTCTTGCGGTACCCCACTAGTCACTGCCTGCCATTCTGAAAGGGACCCGTTAATCCCTACTCTTTGTTTCCTGTCTGCCAACCAATTTTCTATCCATGTCAGAACTCTACCCCCAATACCATGTGCCCTAATTTTGCCCACTAATCTCCTATTTGGGACCTTATCAAATGCTTTCTGAAAGTCCAGGTACATTACATCCACTGGCTCTCCCTTGTCCATTTTCCGAGTTACATCCTCAAAAAATTCCAGAAGATTAGTCAAGTATGATTTCCCCTTCGTAAATCCATGCTGACTCAGACCGAGTTATTTCCTACTAGCCAATTCTAGTGCTTGTTAGTGGTTGCTCCACCTAATATTCGTTTTATATTAACAAGAGCTTGCCTACACCAGTCAGTATGAGTAGCTGCTAGGAACTGTAGTGTCCTGCAAATCGATGCTGTAAGTAGATTTCATAAACATGTGTTGTATCTTGATATGTGTTTGACTCAACTCATTATATGGTGTCAGAGAGTGAGTCCTACCTACTCCGTTCACGTTTATCGGGTTTTATTTTTTAATTTGTTAATGTGCTGGTTATCTCTATTATGGCAAACTCGTCTCGCCGTCCGGGTCCTCTGATCTTTGACTATGACATTGCTGAACGCTGGTGTCTTTTCGAGCGTGACTACACTCACTATGTTCGCAGCGACCCTCCTGATGTGCGTGCTTCTGTATTACTCAACTTAGCGGGCCCAGAGGCAATGAATCATGCCAACAATTTCACATTTGACCCTGCTGTTCATGATGCTAATTGACAGGTCCTAGCGCCTGCCGAGACGATTGATGACCCTGCCGTCTTACTTGCAAAGTTCAGATAGTTGTGTGACCTGCCCTTGAACTACATTATTGAACGTACAAAGTTTTATGCTCGTAAGCAGCAGATTGATGAACTGGTTGAACGTTTTATCAGTGACTTAAAACACATGGCTGCATGCTTCCAGTTTTGTGATCTGTGCGATGAACTCATTCATGACAAAATTGTTGGAGGTATGCTTGATAGCATGTTATGGGATGAACTGCTCCGTAACACTGACCTAACCCTTAATCAAGCCAAGCACGCCTGCCGGTTTGCTGAGATAACATCTTCTCACACTAAGTCTGTGACCACTGGTCAGCATTCGCAGTATGGTATCAATCTTACAGGCACCTCCTCTCGTAACAGCCGTTCCCATTCTGCTGCTCGATGTCCAAATTGCAACTATTTTCATGCTGCGGGTCGACTGTTCTGTATTGCTTATGGTAAAGCCTGTAAATTCTGCAAGAAATTGTAGATTGGTTTATGCATGACAACCAATCATAACAGGTTAGCATCACTAACCCCACCTTACTGTACCATTTATATTAACACCCACTTCCTACACTGCTCAGTTCTGGAAGCAGTCAGGATGCTCTGACAACTAACGATCTACTGCATTGCTATAGTTTGCATAACGATTAATGATGATCTTGGATTATATATTGTGTGAATCTCTTGTTTACATGGTGTCAGAAGTGGGATTCCACAACAACTCTGATTGAAGCTTTTGATCATTCATCCCTGTCACTAAAATGTCTCTTGTCAGCTGGTCAGTCATATTTTCAAAGCGGCACCTTCTGGGAGGCTCATTACCAAATCCCGGGTTGGCCAGTCGAGGGGCCTCGGTCATAAATCTTCTGTTGTCTGTCTGTGCTCGTGGTCTGGTGAATCCAGTCAAGTTGATGGATTTTGTTTCAGTTTCACGCTGATCGTTTAATGGGGTGACAAGCTCTGCCAAATGACAGGCATGCACGGCCAATTTGCTAGATGCTGCCGTTCCCGTGTGACTCAACCAGCTTCAAGGACAAGACTGCACCTGTTGCAACATGAGCTTGCTAATAACAAATAGCAAGAGCCTGACTTGCCATCCCCCACTCAGTTCTCTGAAAGTACAGATACCAGCTCAGCAATCCACTCTCTCCTCCCTTCATCTAACGAGCAACTTGACCCTGAGGTAACCATGTTTGTGAACAATGGACCTTTGATCGCTAAGGTTGATACGGGCGTGAAATGCAAGGTCATCTCATTATCAGAGTTCTGAAAAATTCGTAAAGCGGAACGTATTGAAAAGGGCTTGGCCATGCTTCGGGCCTGCGGGGAAGATTTTCTACACCCACTTGGACAAACTAATTTTAAATGCACCATAGACTCGCAGCCCCATACCCTAAAGTTTTATATTGTCAAGGGGGATACAGAGACTTTGCTCGGTATCAATGCATGCCATGATCTAGGCCTGGTATGCTTTGGCCGCGCTCTCCATCAACTCTTTCTTGCTGACGGACCCACTCAGCAAGTACTCTCTCAATACAAAGAACTGTTTACTGACGAGCTTGGCAAGTTGCCCCTCAAATACCACATTGTCGTTGATCACAATGTCATTCTTGTGGTCCGAGCACCACATAGTGTTCCGCGAACCATGCGTGACAGAGTATACAATGAACTCAAGCGGATGGTCTCCATGTGTGTTATTGCTGAAGTTGCCAAGCCATCTGACTGGGTTTCCACCATGGTGGTCGCAATGAAAAAAACAATGAGGAAACCCATATCTGCATTAACATTGCTATCAAACGCCCACACTACCCTAAGCGAACAGTAGAGGTAGTTGCTGCTCAAATAGGCAACGCATCAGTGTTCTCCATTCTGGATGCCAAAAGCTCATTTTGGCAAATTCCACTGGACCCAAACTCATCCAATCTTACTACGTTCGGTCGCTACAAATTTCTGAGAATGCCCTTTGGCATCAACTCAACCAGCGCACGATGGAACAATTGTTTGCTGAATATCCATGCACCATCATTGTTGATGACATTCTCATCTACGGACGATGCTTGGCTGAACATGATGCCAATCTGAAGAAAGTACTAGACCGTAACAAAAACATTCAGCTCAAACTCAATCCCCTGAAGTGCAAGTTTCAAGCCCCAGAAGTTACCTATGTCGGACATGTTTTCACAAGTGATGGTCTCAGACCAGACCCATCAAAAACTGCAGCTATCAACAAAATGCCGGTTCCTACTGACATTGCGAGTCTACAAAGGGTCCTTGGAATGGTCAACTACCTGGGGAAATTCATTCCCTACCTCAGCCAGATATCTGCCCTCCTGCGAGAACTGACACACAAACACGTTGCATGGTCCTGGTATCCTGGCAGCACCAAAGGACTTTTGACACTCTCAAGTTGCAGCTGGCTAGCGCACCTACTCTCGCCTACTTTGCTTTGGAGTTAACAGTAACGCTCACCTGCGATGCATCCCAGTATCGACTTAGCACTGCTTGATTGCAAACTGCTACTGATGGCGACTGCAAACCTGTTTCTTAAGCCTCTCGCACACTAACTGACACTGAACAACGTTATGCCCAGATTGAAAAATAATTGCTCGCATTGGTTTTTCCCAGCACAAAATTCAAGGACTTTATTTTTGTGAAGTCTGTGACTATAGAAACTGACCACCAGCCGCTGGTCACTATTTTGAATAAACCCATTCACTCTGCCCCAGCCCGCCTACAACGAATGATGATGCAGCTGCAGCGATATGATTTCAGCATTGTCTATAAGAAAGGCAAGGAAATGCACATAGCTGACACGCTATCAAGAGCCCCACGCAAAACCAACGAACAACAACTCTCTGAACAGGGCCAGTTCTCAGTAATGAAGGTATCGTATGTTCCGACTGATTGCTTGAGCAGCCTAGCAGAGCACACGGCTGCTGATGAGACTTTACAATTGCTGTCTGCAGTCATCCAGCGTGGCTGGCCAGATAAACAACACAACACCCCGCTCGCAATCCGCCCAAATGGTGGTTTGGGTGCTTTGGCTTAAAATTGAAAGGCACTACTTATTGCAAATGGTGGCTTGGGTGTTTTGGCTTGAAGTTGAAAGGCACTACTTACTGCAAATGGTGGCTTGGGTGCTTTGCCTTGAAGTTGAAAGGCACCACTTACTGCAAATGGTGGCTTGGGTGCTGCAAATGGTGGCTTGGGTGCTTTGGCTTGAAGTTGAAAGGCACTAATCACTGCAAATGGTGGCTTGGGAGCTTTGGTTTGAAGTTGAAAGGCACTACTTACTGCAAATGGTGGCTTGGGTGCTGCAAATGGTGGCTTGGGTGCTTTGGCTTGAAGTTGAAAGGCACTACTTACTGCAAATGGTGGCTTGGGAGCTTTGGCTTGAAGTTGAAAGGCACTACTTACTGCAAATGGTGGCTTGGAGGTTTAGCTTGAAGTTGAAAGACAATACTTACTGCAAATTGTGGCTTGGCTGATTTGGCTTGAAGTTGAAAGGCATCACTTACTGCAAATGGCGGCTTGGGTGCTTTGTCTTGAAGTTGAAAGGCACTACTTACTGCAAATGGCGGCTTGGGTGCTTTGGCTTGAAGTTGAAAGGCACTACTTACTGCAAATGGTGGCTTGGGTGATTTGGCTTGAAGTTGAAGGGCACCACTTACTGCAAATGGAGGCTTGGGTGCTTTGGCTTGAAGTTGAAAGGCACTACTTACTGCAAATGGAGGCTTGGGTGCTTTGGCTTGAAGTTGAAAGGCACTAACTGCAAATGGCGGCTTGGGTGCTTTGGCTTGAAGTTGAAAGGCACTACATATTGCAAATGGTGGCTTGGGTGCTTTGGCTTGAAGTTGAAAGGCACTACTTACTGCAAATGGCGGCTTGGGTGCTTTGGCTTGAAGTTGAAAGGCAGTACTTACTGCAAATGGCGGCGGGTGCTTTGGCTTGAAATTGAAAGGCACTACTCACTTCAAATGGCGCGTGGGTGCTTTGGCTTGAAGTTAAAAGGCACTACTGCAATTGCACTTACTTCCTGTTTGCACTGTATATTGATTTTAGATAAAATGCTACCACTTACGGCTGTGATTTTTGGCCATCTTACTCAGTCCCCCTCTGCTGAGCAGGTGCAGAGAATTCTTCCCAACAATGAAAAATAAAGGTGTTATAAGTGTTTAAAAAATGTTGAGAATCTCTCCTCTATCAATCACGCCATGAAGGCCACACCTTTTCCGGTGGGAGGGGGAGGTGTTATAAAACCCGGATGTGTGGGTGTGGCTCAGTCTCTGCATGATGGGGGAGTGATAGGTCACGACTCTGTCTGAGCTGTGAATCAACTGAACACACTGAATGTCTACTGAACTGTGAGTTTGGTGTTTTGTGTGGTTTTATGGTGGTTTCACCCTGCATGAAATGGTATGAAGCTGCATTTGAATTTGGTGGCCTTGCACCCTGCTTGAAGTGGAATGAAACTGCACTTGAATTTGCTGGCCTTGCATCCTGCTTGAAGTGTTATGAAACTGCACTGAATTTGGTGGCCTAGCACCCTGCTGAAAGTGGTAAGAAACTGAACTTGAATTTGGTACCCTTGCACCCTGCTTGAAATGGTAGGAAAATGCATTTGAATTTGGTGGCCTTGCACCTTGCTTGAAATGGAATTTCAAGGAATAGCCATGTCAACTGCCAGCCCACCAGCCGTGAGTTAGCTGCTAGCAGATCAGGCTTGAGGGACTGAACTTCCACCCCAAGAACCCATACCAGCGCTCCAGAAAGCGCCCCCCCCCCCCACTGGCCACCAATATTGGAATTGGTGGAGAGGAGGAATATTGTGTCAGGGGACCAGCCCTCCCATGTGAACATGGGACCCAACGGGTCCCACTTAGGCTAGTATACATTGTAAATAGCTGGGGTCCAAGCACTGAGCCTTGCGGTACCCCACTAGTCACTGCTTGCCATTCTGAAAAGGACCCGTTTACTCCTACTCTTTACTTCCTGTTTGCCAGCCAGTTCTCTATCCACATCAATACTGAGACATTATGTTTGTAGAGGCTTGCAGACAATCTTTGGAGTTAGTCTAGAAATGATGGGATCAGTTTATTTATAACCTGTTAACTGTTTGAGAACAGGTCTTTTGAACATAGTGACAAAGAACATCTTGTGAACTAAGTTACAACTAATAAGAACCTAGACAGTAGTGTGAACAACAATCCCTTCAATTCTACAAAGGTGCTATATACATCCCAGTTACCCTATCTAGATAAGTTTAGTTTAGAGTTACAGCGTGGCAACAGGCCCTTCAGCACCCCGAGCCAATGATCACCCATTCATTAGTTCTATCCTAACTTCTAGAGACAATATAAAGAAGCCAATATACCTACAAATCTGCATGTCTTTGGAATATTGGAAAATGGAGAACTCGCAGAAAATCCATGCAGTCACAGGATTCAAATTCCATACAGACAGCACCCATAGTCAGATTCAAACCTGCGTCTCTGATGTTGTATAGCATCAACACCATCGCTGTGCCACTGTGCTGCCCCCATAAGGAAGTGGGGTATGGTAAGGATGTTAGTGAAACATCCTCTTCACATCAACTCTATCCAGGCCTTTCATTATATGGTAAATTTCTGTGAGATACCCTCTCATCCTTCTAAACTCCAGCATGTACAGGCCCAGTGCTGTCAAACGCTCAGCGTACGTTAACCCAATCATCCCCAAGATCATTCTCATGAACCTCCTCTGCACCCTCTCAAATGCCAGCACATCCCTCCTCAAATATGACGCCCAATACTCCACTCTGACCCGTGCTATACAAGGCCTCCACATTAAATCCCTGCTTTTATATTCTAGTCTTCTCTAAATGAATGCTAATATTGCATGTACCTTCCTTATTACCAATTCAACTTGCAAATTAATCTTTTGGGAATCGTGTACCAGCATTCGAGTATATTTGCACATCTAATTTCTGAACCCTCTCCTCATTGAGAAAATAGTTTGTGCCATTATTCCTACTACCAAAGTGCATGACTGCACAATTTGCAACACAATATTCCATCTGCCACTGCCCATGCTCCCTGTTGATTCCGGATCTAATACTATCCCCTTAGTCTGGTTTCAGACAATCACTGAGTCAAACACTGTTTTTCTTTAATTGTATACAACTGCAGGGACAGTCTCAGATCTATTCACTCGAGCCCTCAGTAGCCTCTCGCAAACAGAACAGAAAGAAACAATCAACACACCCAAACTAATTACTCACACTTTTATACCACTAAACAGAGGCGGGGACACGAAGGGCGCAAAAATATAATGGGTTCACATTAACGGCACTTACTTTGCCTACTTGCAAACAATGTATACAAGCATTCACTCAACAAGAAGCACCTACTCTGTTTACTTTCAACAATGTATACAATAATTCACTTAACACACATACTATGTATAAACACAAATTCCTCTACCCAATCACAGACCTGGGTTTAGTGTCTGTTTAACATTACCTCAGACTTAGTGGCACCTATGGCTTCTTTGGAACTGAAAACAGTTGAGAGCATCTTTACAAATCTAGACTTGATGGCAACATTTAATTACATGAGCCTCTTCGCACCTGGTGTCCCTTTGTCACCTCAGCAGAGCTTGACCTTTTTCACAGAAGCCTGCCATTTCCAAGGGTACCCAAATCCCTGCATATCTACATCCCAACCTGTCAAAGTCCTTCTGCAGACTCACTTCTTACTGTACACTACCTTCCCCTCTGCATATCTTCATATCATCCTCAATCTTGGCCACAAAGCCATTGATTCTATCATCCCAATCATTAATATATAACATGAAATGTAGCGGATCCAACATCAAAATCAGCGGAACACTACTAAACACCAGTGGCCAACCACAAATGCCCCTTTATGCCCTAGTGTCTTTATGCTCCTAGTATCTTCCCTCTAATACCATAGTCTCTCATCTTGTTTAGCAGCCTCATGTGTGGCACTTTATTAAAGTCCTTCTGAAAATCCGTGAACAAAATCCACTGACTCTTCTTTGTCTATCCTGCTATTTACTTCTTCAAACTATTTTTCCTAGGGTAGTGGAATCAAGATATAGAGAGCATAGGTTTAGGTGAGAGAGGAAATATTAATTTGGACATGAAAGGCAACTTTATGGAAACATAGAAAATAGGTGCAGGAGAGCCAGCACCTCCATTCAATATGATCATGGCTGATCATCCAAAATTAGTAACCTGTTCCTGCTTTTTCCCCATATCCCTGATTCCTCCAGCCCTAAGAACTAAATCTAACTCTCTCTTGAAAATATCCAGTGAATTGGCCTCCCCTGCCTTCTATGGTATAGAATTCCACAGATTCACAGCTCTCTGGGTGAAAACGTTTTCCTCATCTCAGTCCTAAATGGCCTACCCTTTATTCTTAACCTGTGAACCCGGGTTCTGGACTCCCCCAACATCGGGAACATTTTTCCAGCAGCTAGCCTGTCCAATCTTTCAATAATTTTATATAGTTCCTATAAGATATCCTCTCATCCTTCTAAATTCCAGTGAATACAAGCCCAGTCGACCCATTCTTTCATCATATGTCAGTCCCACCATCCCGGGAATTAACCTGGTGAACCTACGCTGCACTCCCTCAATAGCAATAATGTCTTTCCTCAAATTAGGAAACCAAAACCGCACACAATACTGCAGGTGCTGTCTCACCAGGGCCCTGTACAACTGCAGTAGGGTCTCCTTGCTCCTATACTCAAATCCTCTCGCGATGAAGGCCAACATGCCATTTGCTTTCCTCACTGCCTGCTGGACTTACATGCTTACTTTTTCACGCAGAGAGTGGTGGATATATGGAACGTGCCAGAGCAGGTAGTTGAGGCAGGTACAATAACAATATTTGAAATACATTTGGACGTGGACATAGGTAGGAAAGAGAGGGCTATGGGCCAGGTGCGGGCAAATAAGATTAGCTTTGAGGGGGCATCTTGGTCACCATGGATGAGTTGGGCCAAAGGGCTTGTTCACCCACTGTATCATTCTATGACTCCATGACTATGAATACTTATTATGCTCAGAGTTCTGTTTCTACTCACTCTTCCCAGTATAAAGCCACATACAATTTAGAGAGCAAGCTCGAGCTGTATCCTTCCTGGGATGGCACTAAACTCCTGCCATCTGGACTGGATATCTTACCTAATTCTTAGTATAAAAGCACTATTAGGATGACCCATGTTTATTGCCTTGCTGACTTTGAGAAGGCACTGATTAGTCACCTCACTCAACCTTTGCAATCCTCGGAGCAAATGTACTCCCTCTGCGCTATTAGGTTTGCAATTCCAGGATAATGACCCATGACAATAATGGAACATAATTCCCAAGTCATGATGATACGTGACATGAAGATGGGCAGAAATGCTGTTTCCAAGCACTTTCTCATTCGAGATGAGTGGATTTGTGCATCAATGTGCACGGCAAACGTTCCTGTCAGATACCCTGCAAGGAGTGTAAGAGGAAAACTGGCTATTAATTACTTAGAAAATAAATAAAGCTTGCTCTCTAAACTTTGCAATGTGCAACACTTTACAAATGTGGTTTCATTTGTGGGGTCCATGACTCAGCTTAAACAATATTTCCCTTTTAATTAAGAAGATTGGGGGTTCTTGCTCCATTTCCAAGAATTAGGTTCCGCGCTGTTATATTATAAGGTGATAAGTAATAGGAGCAGAATTAGGCAATTTGGCCCATCAAGTCTACTCTGCCATTCCATCATGGCTGATCTCTCCTAACCCCATTCTCCTGCCTTTGCCGCATAATCCCTTACACCCTTACTAATCAAGAATCTATCTATCTCTGCCTTAAAAATATCCACTGACTTGGCCTCCACAGCCTTCTGTGGCAAAGAATTCCACAGATTCACCACCCTCTGACTAAAGAAATTTGTTCAGGTCACTTCTATGGCAGTTCTGCAATAGTTAGATGATATATCCTGGCCCTTTCAAGACGATTAAAATTTCATTGTACAATTTATGTAAAGGAGTCTTTCCTAGTTTCTTGACCAATATTTATTTCTCAACCAACAGGACTGAAAACAAGTTATCTGGTCTTTATCATTTTGTTGTCCATCGGAACTTGATGTGTGTACATATGGCTCCCTGTTTTCGATAATACAACAATGAATACACTTCAAAATGTACCACAGTGACTGTAAAGTGCTTTGTGTGTTCCCAAGGCTGAAATGTGTGTCATGTAAATATAGGTTTTCTCATTCCCCCAGAATAAATGTGAAAGCTATTCTATGCCTTTCCTCTGATGCACAGTTTGCAGGAGGGAATAGTTGACAGTGATAACATGACTAAAACGAACATTTAAACGTTAATATTAAGGATTTATTTCCCCCAAGATTTTTCAGCAGAGATTCTAATAATGTTCTCTTGGATGTATATCCATAGCCAACTGTATTGAGCAAGAACCCAGTAATTATTTTAATTTTAAGTGGAATCACTAATGGGTCATTGTAAAATGTATTAATTTGAAAATTTAACAAGGAAAATATTAGATTTTTGAATCTTATTTTCTATTTTTAGGGAAGGATATTAATTTATAGTGGCCTTTTTTATGTGTGTAAGCAGAACTGAGGCTTGAGTCAAAATGACCTAAAAGATTGTTTGAACTTGGACATCTGATCTGTGGTACCTGTAATACACAGCCTGGAAGCTGTTGGGAAGAAATGAAATGCTTCCAACAGATGCCTTTTAATTGTTACAAAGTTTATTATAAAACAATATGAAACGTTTATGTTTAATATTCTATATATCGAGATTTATTTTCTTGCTCCCATGGTAAGTCTATTTTAAGTAAAAGAGTGACAAAATATTTTTTCTAATATTAAAATTTTATTTCTAACTTGAATGCATTATCGGCATCGAATAATGCATTCATGTTAATATTAGAATGTAGCTAATAAATTAATTTTGAGCTGCTAACAGCTTTTTTGTAAATCTTAAAGACTTTAGAATAATTGCAATACAATTATTTGCAGCATTGTAAAAGTTGCAGAAATTGGCCACAAATACATCAATAATGTATTGAAGATTCTTTGGGGTTATAAAGTGAATTTAAATAAAGACCTACTTCTGCAACAATTCTCTGCATTTTTTTAAATGGTACATTCAGAAGCAGGAAAGAAAAGGCAAAGAGATTTGTTAGTTTTATATATGACTTTGCAGTACATCATTTGCCTTACTACAATTCAACATATTGTACATTACATGGATTGCAATTTATGCAAAGAATTTTCTCCTTGGTAAATATATTAGACAAGTTAGAATTTCCTTACAGTAGTTGAAACCCATGTGTAAATAACATACTCATTAAGATGTATACGAATAAATCAATATTGACGTAAATTACAGCAGATGTGCAAAAAATGAGTCTCTCTTTACATGATTTGACTACAGCAATTAACTTTAGCAAGTGGATTCAGTTTATGTGACTTCCTTAACACTACAAACTTCCCACAGGCCTGCAACTGAGTCCTCCACCACCTTGGCTACACATTTCTGACCTTGAGTTCGATATCTGTGCAACAATGTGTTGAAAATTGCCCACATATGCTATGTCCATGAAATGTAGCAATGTTACAAAATGTTGAGATTTAAAAAATCAAGTCTTTAATTTATCCCATCAGATAAAGCATAAAGAAAAGTTTAATTTGACACCTAATTCACTTTCATATCTTCAGAATTAAAAAGGTTATGGCCATTTTCATACTCGGAAATTGGCATCTTGTTCCCTATTGCTTTTTCATTGACTTAACACAAAAGCTGTGATCGAGAACATTTAAAGGCCAATAACTTTCTTAAAATGTAAGAGAACTGAAAGAAATTTTCAGTTATTTTAGATTGAAGCATTCTGAAACAAATATGAAACAATCTTACTTAGATGACTTGAAATTAAAGCATATCATTAGTTAGTTACCTAATTGTAGCTAATTACAAAATTCAATTACTAGATCTAAACATCTATCCATTTCTTAAGAATAGATTAACATTTTTAAATAGCCTAAGTGTCCAAATAACATTCACACAAGAATTCAGAATATAACATAATTTTTAAATCTCATTGTCATGGGTTTATAGGCCAAATGGAAGGAATTTAATGTTTAATACCTGTAAATTAATGGCTATTTAAATCAGCTTGCGAGTGGGATTTTCTGGAACGGGACCATTTAGAACGTTGAGGGTGCGGTGAATTTATACCCCCATATTTGCAGCAAATACACTGCCGGTTCTTCGCGGGGGGGAAATCACCGTTTCACAACTTAAAATGTGAATTAAATACATCTTAAGAAACACTTTTATACATAAAAATAAACTACTTTCTTTTACCTGGTCCTCCATAAAATCCGTCCCAGTTGTCGGCAATGACGGCTTCAGAAGCTGCTTTTAAAATTATTCCAGCGATTAACTTGCCGGGTGAATTTTTTATTAAAACACACAGAACGGCCGTAGGAACCATTCTTTAGCAAAATCTTGGACTCCAACAAATATAATTCAGGACCAGGTCGGGTAAAAACCCCATTTTAACCCGCCCCTCCCCCCCCTCAAACGCGCCAAAATCGTGCACACGGCCAGTGGCAGAATTACTGCGCCGCTGAAGGTAAGTTTTGTAACTTACCTATGAAATGTAGCATAGAATTTTTTTTTTAAATCTCTCAATGTATCTGGTCTATCTTCCGTTTACTATTTCACTCCTAGACCTTCTAAAATCAATTAAACTCTCTGATTTGGAACGTCATAAGCTTCCCTTTCCTTTTGCCTTAACTATCCTTTTACATTCTTCAATTTCCATGCAGGACTAGATTTGAAAATTACCATGTTAATTTGAAATTATATTTGGTCTGAACCTTCTCATCCTTGATACTTCCATTGTTCTGCTTGACCATCAAGTCGCCGTTTCAGGTTCATCTTTGCCAATTCATATTTCTTCCCAGTAAAATGCAAGTCCCACCTCCACATAAGTAATGCCAATGACCCAGGAATCTCCTGCATCCTCTCTTCAATTACACATTAATTTCTCTATCTTCCCCACTCACAATCACACAACATTGATGATACTACTTCATTTACATGATAATACTACATACTACTCAATTACTACATTTATAACCATAACCATATAACCATATAACAATTACAGCACGGAAACAGGCCATCTCAGCCCTACATGTCCATGCCGAACAACTTTTTTCCCTTAGTCCCATCTGCCTGCACTCATACCATAACCCTCCATTCCCTTCTCATCCATATGCCTATCCAATTTATTTTTAAATGATACCAACGAACCTGCCGCCACCACTTCCACTGGAAGCTCATTCCACACCGCTACCACTCTCTGAGTAAAGAAGTTCCCCCTCATGTTACCCCTAAACTTCTGTCCCTTAATTCTGAAGTCATGTCCTCTTGTTTGAATCTTCCCTATGCTCAAAGGGGAAAGCTTGATCACGGCAATTCTGTCTATCCCTCTCATCATTTTAAAGACCTCTATCAAGTCCCCCCTTAACCTTCTACGCTCCAGAGAATAAAGACCTAACTTATTCAACCTATCTCTGTAACTTAGTTGTTGAAACCCAGGCAACATTCTAGTAAATCTCCTCTGTACTCTCTCTATTTTGTTGACATCCTTCCTATAATTGGGCGACCAAAATTGTACACCATACTCCAGATTTGGTCTCACCAATGCCTTGTACAATTTTAACATTACATCCCAGCTTCTATACTCAATGCTCTGATTTATAAAGGCTAGCATACCAAAAGCTTTCTTTACCACCCTATCTATATGAGATTCCACCTTCAAGGAACTATGCACGGTTATTCCCAGATCCCTCTGTTCAACTGTATTCTTCAATTCCCTACCATTTATCATGTACGTCCTATTTTGATTTGTCCTGCCAAGGTGTAACACCTCACATTTATCAGCATTAAACTCCATCTGCCATCTTTCAGCCCATTTTTCCAAATGGCCTAAATCACTCTGTAAATCAATGGATTTAAGGTCCATCTTCTCAACCAACTCTCTCACTCACTGCAGGATCTCTGTCATCATTATAGATTATGGATCACAATCCCTGGCTCTGGCCCCTACCTACCTTAGAATGTTCTACCACCACTCAGTGACATCCTTGACCCAAGCACCAAAAAGCAACTGGATTAAATGGTTGCAGAGCGCTTTTAATCCTTTTCACTGCATTTCTTCCATCCATTTTCCTGTATGCTGCACATCTGAGTCACATGTGGTGGGATTGTCTGGTTGGATTCCTCGGAGAAACCATCAACTTTTTTTGTATTCAAAGCAAAATATGGGTTAGAGAGAACGAAGACTCACATTTGTTTCTCTTATGTTCTTATGACACAGAGGGAGACCATTTTTGTTCAAATATTTCTAATCCATTGCTTTGAACATTTCTGTCAGTCTCATTTTCACTTATTTCTTAGAGTGCAAAGACTAACTTGTCTTTGGGATGTTGGAGGAAACTAGAGCGCCAGGGCAGAACCAGCATGGCAAAGGAAAAATGTGCTAACTCTACATTAATAATATGTGAGGTGAGGACTGAACTTGGGTCATTCAAACTGTGCTGTAGCAGTGTTAACTGCTGTGCCACTGTGTCACCCCGTGATATAGTCGGGCCACTTGTATCGAGCACATTGTTCCAGCCGCAATGAAGAACAAGGAATTGCGGTTTGATTTGCTGTAGCAAACTAAGAGACTTAGCAATATCACAGGATAGATTGAGAAATAACCACAGTGAGAAGTCTCACTGAAACATAATCAAACCCTAAGCAGTCCACTATCTTTCCACCATTATGACATTTTCAATTCAAAAGCACCGAATAAAATTCATGTCGCAAGCAAAATGGGCAGCAATTTTAATACTTTCTATAAAGGAATCTTGTGATGGTGTTAGGGAATTTCTGTGCTTGAGTGCTTGAGTATTATCAATCAATCCTTTATTTCAAAATATAATGCCCAAGTGTCAGTCAGTACTTGTGGGAAGAGAGAAAAACAGGGTTAAGGTTTGATGCATTTTCACTAGGACTTGGAACAGTTCAAAATCAAACATGTTTGTCGCAGAGAAAGGAGGAGTTAGGTGGGGGCAAGGAAGGAAAAAGGGATGTCTATGATGGGGTGTAGACCAAGAGTGATTGAAAGACACAAATGCAGTTGTGCCGTCTGGGGAGGCCGGTGAAGGCTTATTAATTGCAACTGATCTCTCTGGAGAAGGAGTAAATAATTGCTGGAGATTGGAACAAATGCCTTCAATATTCAACAGATTAGTCTGCATCCGTGGAGAAAGAAAAACTGTTAATGTTCCAGGTTGATGATCTTCATTGGAACTTGCCAGTTCTAAAATGACCTAGAAAGAATGTTTATCTGAGATTGGAGAATCCTGGTTGTCAGAAAATTAAATGTTGATCCCCAAGCTTAAATGCAATAGAAGATAGACACAAAAAGCTGGAGCTAACTCAACGGGACAGGCAGCATCTTTGGAGAGAAGGAATGGGTGACGTTTCGGGTCGAGATCCTTCTTCAGACTGGTTAGGGATAAGGGAAACAAGAGATATAGACATTAACAGTAATGTGGAGAGACAATGAACAATGAATGAAAAATATGCAAAAAAGTAACAATGATAAAGGAAACAGGCCATTGTTAGCTGCAGGGCTGGATTTATATGAAGAGAGGCCCCAAGCTGTTCCACTTGTGAGGCCCCTCCCAATGCCCCACCCCCACGACTAGAGGAAGATGGTCCACCAGATTGACACCGATTTGCAGCCGAGCGTGACCAATGAGATAAGGGTCTGGAAAGCTGCGCTTTCTACTTATTTATTTATTGCCAGGGCTAGTGTTGAGTTATTGGCTTAAAACACTATTATTCTGAAATGGAGGGCAAGGAAAATTACTGGGGGGTTGTTTAGTGACTACAGTGCGTTGTGACAGCATATGTAAGAAAGGCCTATGACAGTGTCAAAAATATTATACACCTTGCAGGGCTCTCACTTAATTTTTTTTCTCTGTTGTCAGCCGGGCAAACTTGGCAGCTTTTTAAGTTGCCAAATGACTGTTTAGGTGGTCATTTAAGACGGCTTGCATGACGCATACGATGATGTGCTCGGACGAAGTGTGTAGTGACACAGAGAGAGGGAGAGAGATAGAGAAGGGGGCACACCCTGAGTAGAATGGCAGGTGTCCTGCCTTGGCCGGAGGCCCCCTATATTTCAAGGCCCTAGACTTCAGCCTATGAAGCCTAGTGTTTAAATCCGGCTCTGCGAGACCCCCCTGGATCTCGAAGCCCTAAGCTTAAGCTTGTTAAGCTTATACGTAAAACCGGCCCTGGTTAGCTGTTTGTAGGGTGAAAATGAGAAACTATAGTGCGACTTGGATGGGGAAGGGATAGAGAGAGAGGGAATGCCGGGGCTACCTGAAGTGAGAGAAATCAATATTCATACCACTGGGCTGTAAGCTGCCCAAGCGAAATATGAGATGCCGTTCCTCCAATTTGCAGATACCTCACTCTGACAATGGAGGAGACCTAGGACAGAAAGATATGTGCAGGAAAGGGAAGAAGTATTAAAGTGTCCAGCAGCCGGGAGAGCAGGTAGGTTCAGGCAGGCTGAGCGAAGGTGTTCCACAAACGATCGCCCAGTCTGCGCTTGGTCTTGCCGATGTATAAGAGTCTACATCTTGAACAATCGATACAGTAGATGAGATTGGAGGAGGTGCAAGTGAACCTCTGCCTAACCTGAAAGGACTGTTGGGGTCCCTTGTCACAGTCAAGGGAGGAGGTATAGCGACAGGAGTTGCATCTTCTGTGGTTTCAGGGGAAGGTACCTGGGGAAGGGGTGGTTTGGGTGGGAAGGGAGGAGTTAACCAGGGAGTTGCGGAAGGAACAGTCTCTGCTGAAGGCGGAAAGGGGTGGAGATGGGAAAATGTGGGATCCTGTTGGAGGTGGCGGAAATTTTGAAGGATTATGTGTTGTGTGCAACGGCTGATGGGGTGGAAGGTAAGGACTTGGGGGACTCTGTCTCTGTTGTGACCAGGGGGAAGGGGAGCAATGGCAGTGCAGCGGGTTATGAGGAGACATGAGTGAGGGCCTCATCTATGATGGGAGAGGGGAACCCCCATTCCCCAAAGAATGAGGAAATCTTGGATGTCCTAGTATGGAACACCTAATCTTGGGCGCAGATGCAGCGTAGAAGGAGAAATTGCGAGTAGGGGATAGAGTCTTTGCAGGATAGACACAAAAAGCTGAGGTAACTCAGCGGGACAGGCAGCATCTCTGGAGAGAAGGAATTGGTAATGTTTCGAGTCGAGACCCTTCTTCAACCAAAGCAGGGTGGGAAGAAGTGTAATCGAGATAGGTGAGGGAAATGCAATAGGGTTGGTGCAGTGCATCACTTTAATTTCCATGATATTGACTGAGGAAGATGCTTAAATGGGGCAGAACATGTTTGATGCATCCAAAAGGGTTTCCTGAAACGGTACGTGGATAGCCTGATGAAGATTTTTGCATCTATCAACCTTAGGTGAGGTCCCTAAGGACTAGACACTATTATTCCTTGGTTTAAGAAGGGAAGTTGGAATAATTCAGGAAATTATAGGCTGGTGAGTTATGAATTGGTGGTATGAAAGCTGTTGGAGACGACTAAGGGTTAGGATTTACTTGCATTTGGAAGAGAATGGGCTAATTATGGTCAGTCAGCATGACTTTGCAAAGGACAGGTCATATCCTATTGATTGAGTTTTCTTCAATGATATTTTATTGTCACATGTACAGCACAATTCTTTTTTTGCATACAGTTCAGTAAAAATCTTACTATACACCAGGCACAATCATACTTAAGTACAAAAGTGTAAGTCTAAGATTACACTGAGACAATACACATAAGTCACCATGTTTCTGCCACCAACTTGTACACTTCAATTTCAGAGTTGTTAAATATTCTATGTTCTATCTGACTTATATTCCACTATAGCCTTAAACCTTCCATGCTATCTACAATGCCACCAATGTTCATGTCATAGGAAAATGTAATGGAGATGAAGTTGTGTCCAGTGTTCTGTAGAAGATGACGGAAATCATAATTGATCCGACGAGTCTGATGGGCTAAAAAATGATAACAAGGTGGGAAGAGAGAGATTGAGAGTAGAAAAAAATGGTAATAGATCAGGGATGGATAAGCCATCAAACAACTATAATGGTTGTGATAACATGATTAGGGGAAAAGGATGACATCTGGGAAGCACTGATATTGGAAACTTCATCAAGTTTGATGGAGCCAGAAAAACTGGGAAAACATAATAGAATCCTGACAGTAAGATTACCAGGGGGCCTTGGGTCTTATAATGGATGTTGGTCACTCACTTATCTCCTGAAGTGGAGATATGATCAAGCAAACATTTAAAATGAAAATGATCAGATGTTTCCATCGTTTTAGTTGTCTTCAGATATCAACAACTTCCCCATAATGGCAATGAGCAACTTTATTACAAAAATAACACAATTCAATTGTGTCGAAGAAGGGTTTCGGCCCGAAACGTTGCCTATTTCCTTCACTCCATAGATGCTGCTGCACCCGCTGAGTTTCTCCAACATTTTTGTGTACCTTCAATTGAATAATAGATGGAATGATTTAAAAAAAAAAGTATTCATGGGCCACTATTGTAACTCAATATGAAGAACCATATATATCTATTATGCTCTATCATACTATGGGATGGATGTGAATCATAACAGATTATTTCAAACAAATCATTGCATTATTTCAGTTGTGGTCGATTCATTTGTCATTAAAACGAAGATCTTTAAATTTCACTGTGAATTTCATCTTCAGTGTATAATATTGCCATTTACAAAAAGGCCAATATTTATTCTTCCCTGGTGAACCAATATAGGAAAGTTACATCAACATTTGCATTAAAACGCTGCTTTCATATTTTACCCAAACTTACAGTAAAATACTTTCACGTCCAGTAACTAGTAATGGGCCTGTCCCACATAGGCGATTTTTCAGCGGACTGCTGGCAACTGTCAAGTCGCCGGCAGTCGCCTGAAAAACCGGCAACTGGAATGGCGACTGTCAGAGTGGAACACACAAACACATCGCAAAAAGTGGAGGTCAGGGCAAGCGGAGGCCAGGGCAAGCTGTCTGAAATTCACACGGTGCAAAGCCAAGGTGATACAGACACACACTGTGATGAACAGGAAGGTTGGCGCTGTAATTAAGACGGATAGCGCAGTGTATGGTAAGTCCTTTAAAAGAAGGGGGGAGAGGGGAGAGGGGGGAGAAAGGTGGAGAAGGGGGAGAAGAGGGGAGAAGGAGTGGAGACAACTTTTAAGAAGCCAGACAAATTTTAATAAGCCAGAGATACACAGTTGTGAAGTTCAGCGGACATTTAACATTACCGGTCGGTTATCCTTGGTTCTGAAAACTACTGCCTACGGTTTTTTCTCCAATGACCCAATGAAAAGGACAGGTCAGCGAAGGCGATTAACTAAAACTACCTACGACTACCTCGACTACCTACAACTACACAGCGACCCCACTACAACTGCACCTACGACTAAAGGATTATCGATTATCTCCATGGCGACCAATTATCGGTCGCAGAAAATGTTGAAAAGTTTGCGGCGACCATACTGAGGCCGCAGAGTGCAGAGTCTCCTGCACTCGCCTAAAAAGTCGCCTAAGTGGGACAGCCCCATAAGAATGCTGGAGTTCCATTCTTTGTTGCTATCCAGTTACAGCCTGGTGCAATGCTGTGTGATCCTTATGGGCCTGTCCCACTTAGGCAACTTTTTAGGTGACTGAAGGAGACTTTGCAGTTGCCACATGGTCGCCACATGTTTGCAGGTGGTTGCCGGGTAGTCGCCTTCATGTTCGTGAGGA
This sequence comes from Amblyraja radiata, assembly GCF_010909765.2. Lineage (NCBI taxonomy): Eukaryota > Metazoa > Chordata > Chondrichthyes > Rajiformes > Rajidae > Amblyraja > Amblyraja radiata. Next base: position 67,407,797 of record NC_045961.1, read on the forward strand.
GTTCCCACATTTTGGGAACTAGTTGCAGCCTCATTATGGTCATCGAGAATTGTTCAACATGTTGAAAAATTAGCGGCGACTATAATGAAGTCGCCATGGAGAGTAGCGCGAATTCCCGAGCCGTAGGTGGGTCGCAAGGAGGTCCTAATGGGTTGCCAGGAGGTCGAAGGTTCTCGTAGGTTGGAGCCGGTGCTGAATTTCATTGGCTCATTGGGGGAAAAAAGGGTAAGCAGTAGTTTTCAGAACCAAGGAACTGACTGGTAATGTTAAATGTCCGCCGAACTTCACAACCGTATATCTCTGGCTTCTTAAAAGTTGTCTCCACTCCTTCTCCCCCCTTTCCCTCCTTCTCCCCGCTTCTCCCCCCTCTCCTCCCCTATTTTAAAGGACTTACCGTACACTGTGCTTTAGCTGTCTTAATTACAGCGCCAACCTTCCTGTTCATCGCAGTGTGTACCACCTTGACTTTGCATTGTGGGAATTTTTTAGACAGCACTCCCCCGCTTGCCCTGGCCCCTGCCTTTGCGATGTGTGAGTGTGTTCCACTCTGACAGTCACTGTTCGAGTTCCCGGTTTTTCAGGTGACTGCCGGCAACTCGACAGTCACCGGCAGTCCGCTGAAAAATCGCCTATGTGGGACAGGCCCATTACGTTCATAGAAGATGAGGCTCAATGGTATCATCCACTCTGTCCAAACACATCCCTCCACTTCAACATTAAGCTCAAATACTGATCAGTATGAGCAGATTTTCAATATAGTTATCACAGAAACATAGCCCAAAAGATCTAAATTGCCTGTTGCCAAAAAACTGTTGAAATGACGCCATGTTGGGGGTGTCAGCTGATTCCATATGAGGCCCTCTTGAGAATGAAACTCAGCAACACATGAGTCCATTGACACTTAGTGTGGTAGAATTGGTTATATGCAGAGCCTTGAGGTATAAGAAGGAATCAGTTAGGATGCAGAAAGCGATGGGATGTAGATAGATTTGGGTGGGCAGAGAATGAGTTGGGGGTGGATGAGATAGGATAGGATGAGGCAGATGGTGTATGGTAGTGGAGGTAAGATTTTGGAATTGTATGCTGGTGGTTTGACAAGTGATCAGGCAGGACATGGCAGATCAATTGAATAACTACTTTGGTTCTGTCTTCACAAAGGAAGACATAAATAATCTGCCGGAAATAGCAGGGTCAAATGAGATGGAGGAACTGAGTGAAATCCAGGTTAGCCGGGAAGTGGTGTTAGGTAAATTGAATGGATTAAAGGCCGATAAATTCCCAGGGCCAGATAGGCTGCATCCCAGAGTACTTAAGGAAGTAGCCCCAGAAATAGTGGATGCATTAGTGATAATTTTTCAAAACTCTTTAGATTCTGGAGTAGTTCCTGAGGATTGGAGGGTAGCTAATGTAACCCCACTTTTTAAAAAGGGAGGGAAAGAGAAAACGGGGAATTACGGACCAGTTAGCCTGACATCGGTATTGGGGAAACTGCTAGAGTCAGTTATTAAAGATGGGATAGCAGCACATTTGGAAAGAGGTGAAATCATTGGACAAAGTCAGCATGGATTTACGAAAGGTAAATCATGTCTGACGAATTTTATAGAATTTTTCGAGGATGTAACTAGTAGAGTGGATAAGGGAGAACCAGTGGATGTGTTATATCTGGACTTTCAGAAGGTTTTCGACAAGGTCCCACATAAGAGATTAGTATACAAACTTAAAGCACACGGTATTCGGGGTTCAGTATTGATGTGGATAGAGAACTGGCTGGCAAACAGGAAGCAAAGAGTAGGAGTAAACGGGTCCTTTTCAAATTGGCAGGAAGTGACTAGTGGGGTACCGCAAGGCTCAGTGCTGGGACCCCAGCTATTTACAATATATATTAATGATTTGGACGAGGGAATTGAATGCAACATCTCCAAGTTTGCGGATGACACAAAGCTGGGGGGCAGTGTTAGCTGTGTGGAGGATGCTAGGAGGCTGCAAGGTGACTTGGATAGGCTGGGTGAGTGGGCAAATGCATGGCAGATGCAGTATAATGTGGATAAATGTGAGGTTATCCACTTTGGTGGCAAAAACCGGAAAGTAGACTATTACCTAAATGGTGGCCGATTAGGAAAAGGGGAGATGCAACGAGACCTGGGTGTCATGGTACACCAGTCATTGAAAGTAGGCATGCAAGTGCAGCAGGCAGTGAAGAAAGCAAATGGTATGTTAGCATTCATAGCAAAAGGATTTGAGTATAGAAGCAGGGAGATTCTACTGCAGTTGTACAGGGTTTTGGTGAGACCACACCTGGAGTATTGCATATAGTTTTGGTCTCAAAATCTGAGGAAAGACATTCTTGCCATGGAGGGAGTACAGAGAAGGTTCATCAGACTGATTCCTGGGATGTCAGGACTTTCATATGAAGAAAGACTGGATAGACTCGGCTTGTACTCGCTAGAATTTAGAAGATTGAGGGGGGATCTTATAGAAACTTACAACATTCTTTAGGGGTTGGACAGGCTAGATGCAGGAAGATTGTTCCTGATGCTGCGGAAGTCCAGGACAAGGGGTCACAGTTTAAGGATAATGGGGAAACCCTTTAGGACCGAGATGAGAAAAACATTTTTCACACAGATAGTGGTGAATCTCTGAAACTCCCTGCCACAGAAGGTAGTTGAGGCCAGTTCATTGGCTATATTTAAGAAGGAGTTAGATGTGGCCCTTGTGGCTAAAAGGATCAGGGGGTATGGAGAGAGGGCAGGTTCAGGATACTGAGTTGGATGATCAGCCATGATCATATTGAATGGCGGTGCAGGCTCGAAGGGCCGAATGGCCTACTCCTGCACCTATTTTCTTTGTCTATGTTTCTATAACTGGAGATTGTGAGGGAGACAGAGTTAGAGTAATTAGGGTTAGGAGTCAGGTATACAGGGAATTGGCCGTATACGATAGGACTCCAGCCACGCAAACAGGATAGGTGGGTCATAACCTGAATGTGTGTGGGGTGTGGAGGGGCTTGACTGACTGTGCGCCCTAACAATAGCAATGCAGTGTTGGGCGTGTAATTCTTTGCCACAGAAGGCTGCCGAGGCCAAGTCAGTAGATATGTTTAAGGCAGAGGTAGATAGATTCTTGATTAGTACAGGTGTCAGAGGTTATGTGGAGAAGGCAGGAGAATGGGGTTAGAAGAGATAGATCAGCCATGATTGGTGGAGTAGACTTGATGGGTCGAATGGCCTAACTCTACTTCTATCCCTTATGACCTTATGAGGGCAGATGCGTGGTGTTTTCTTTGGTCTGTGATTGACGAAGACATGTTTGCATTCAACATTAGACTGGATAAAATGTGATTGCACATCACACTGATGCCTTGTGCAATACACTAAATATTTCCAGGCAATGGAGATTTCAAAGGAAAAGATAGAAAAATAACATGAAGATAAATGATACAGTAATCCAAATAAATAAAAACAAACTTTAGCATCTTCTTTAAAAATGCGTTGAAATAAAGTGGGTTTGTTTGGATTATTTGTAATATAACCCCCGTTCATTGTAATGTGTTATCATATTTTTTTAATACAGGCAAAATGTAAAGTAATTTCAAGAACCTAGATTCGTCACATCATTTTTATTTGAAACACAGGGGCTGGTAGTCTGTTGCCTTTCTCCTATGGGTACCCCACACTTCTACAATTATTATTTTACAAGCTAAATTTTTTTCATTAAAACTTATTCTTTTTTCAATGAAGAAACTAATCTATCAATCTTCTGCATTATGGGCCTGTCCCACGAGCAAGTGACTGCATGCGGCAAGCGCGACCAAACCAGAAGCCGGGGCCGCGCGGGGGATGTGCGGGGGCCGCGCGGAGGTCGAGTGATCCCTGTACAGGACCTGTCCCACCAGCATGCGACTGAATGCGGCGAGCGCGAGCAAACCGGGAGTGGGGGCCTCGCGGAGGTCGAGTGATCCCGTACGAGTTGTCGTGAAGTTCGAGCGAAGTCCGCGGGAAGTTAGCGCATGACGTATGGCGTCAAGTCACTGCGTACGATGTCAAGACGCTGCGCACGCCCGTCGAGGCGGTGTGTACGGCCTCAATGCGGCTGCGGGCCGGCAGGCCGTTGCCGCGCGGAATTTTTGGACAGTGTCAGTTTTGCGGAGCACAACTCCATACGGCTCCGGCGATCGAAGTGGGACCGGCCCCGCGAGGCCATACGGCTCAAGCGGCCACATTAGGTCGCATGCTCGTGGGACAGGCCCTTAAAGATATTGTTCCACTCTCTCTTTAACTCTTTTTGATGTTATCTTTAATTATCTCACTTCATCTATCGTTGTTTAACTCAGCAACATACTTCGTTATTTTGAATGTTATTGTCAGTTGTCTCCTAATGTAATGGATAAATAAATTTGAAAATAGAAAAAAACACAAGTGTTAGAAATCTGAAATTGAAAAAAGAAACAGAAAATACTGCAAACAATCAAAAGGTAAGGCAGCATCTGTGGAAAAATCACAGAGGTTAAGTTTTCAGGTTAAACATCCATCATTATAAACCTTATAAATACTTTCTAAATGACACATCAAAATAATATCCTGCCATCTGTGTGGTATCATTCTTTGACGATATCTACATTTATTTCAGAATCTCATCAATCCCACATGGCTCAAGATGCCAAGTGTAAGATGATTACTTCAGAATCTTCTGCTCATACAGAAGTGGGAAGTTGGCTTGAAAGAACAGAAGCATTTGTTTTAACTGATAATAAATCCAAACTGATTTGCAGAAAGCTATTGGAGACCGAGAAGAAAATGCTGGAGAATGTCTCTACACTGATACAATAATTTGTGGTGTAGAGTAAAGCATCAACATTACACTGATCAGATGTATCTTCAAATTGACAAACATGAAAAGAACCGTGGTCATTGCAATTACTAAGGTAGTGATCTTCACCATGAGTCCCATGCACAAGTGGCCAGCTGATGGCTAAACCTGTCTTCTGCAATATCTATCTCAACACAATCCTTGGTTGCCACTTACAATGTAGAAAGGATACTAGTTTGTGTTGAAACCCAGGAATCAAATAACAAAGGTAAGAGATAAGCCATTTAAGTCTGAGATGAGGAGAAATGTGTTTTGTCTGAGATTTGGGAACATGTGGAAGTCAAATATTTAGACATATTCAAGGACCTGAATGTTTTTCTCAGGGTCAGATGGTACAAGGGATAAGAGGAAAAAGCTGGAATAGAAAGATTAAACGAGAACTTACCGTTTGAAGTTTGATCTTTATTTTATGAGGTTGAAGTGAGGGAATACATGAAGAGCCCACCAGTCCGCATGCGCGTCAATCTTCAGAGCGGCTGTATGAAATCACAGACTAGTTGCTGAACTTAAGCTACAGAAAGATTAACGACCTTAGAACTACCGAATGATCTTTATGAGAAGTAGGGTTGGGAGTGGAGGGCACGTATTCCCTCACTTGAACTTCTCATAAAATGAAGATCAAACTTCAAATGGTAAGTTCTCGTTTAATCTTTCTATTTTATATCGAAGTCACGTGAGTGACTACGTGAAGCATTCAAAGTTCTGTGGTTTCATGCAGTGAACCAGTCCCCATGCAGACACATTGCTCCAATCGACCAAACATGGTTGAAGAAACATACTTAATTGAAAACATGATGTTAATTTGCAAACATGTCTATGCTTGAATAGAAAAACAGTCACTTTACATCAGGGATAACCACTTGATTCAATTAACACAGCTTAAAATTCTGCTAGCAAATAAACCAGGCCTGTTAATTGGTTTATTGTAAAATGTTTGAAAAGTTTGCTCATCGGCCCATCCTGCTGTGGCAAGAATGTGATTTGCGGAATTCCATATTACTCGCTGCCGAAGTAGCTGCAGCCCTGGAAGAGTGAGATTTTAAAATATCAGTATCCACTCTCGCGTCTGGTAATACGAATCTTAACCACCTAGAAATGGTTTGCATCATTACCCTTCTGTGTGGCTTTTTATAACTGATGAAGACAGCCCGTTCGCTGCCTCGAAGGTTTTTTGCAACCTTGATGTATTCTTTAATATAGGTAACCACACATAATCTGCGATCTGGTGGATACGCCAAGAGCTCCAATTTATAACCCAACGCACCTGACCTACTCTGCTTAATTAATTCATCTATATAAAAGGTTACTTTATTATCAGATATAACCGCATTATCCTGCCTCAGTTTCTGAAAAGACTGAACACGTTGTGCTGAAACGAGCGCCATGAGCATGACCAATTTGTAAGTGAGCTGGGGCAAAGATAATGATGCGGTCGGTACCCAACTGCGAAGCAGCATTAATACCATTTTAACGTTCCATACCTCCCAATATCTACGCCTTGGAGGGTTTCGGATAAAAATACCCTTCATGAATTTGGATACCAGTGGGTGAGAACCCACAGAATGATGACCTGACCCCAGCACTAAATATGAGGACAAGGCACTACGAGCAGTGTTAATAGCGCTGTAGCTTAACTTTTTCTCAAAATATAAAGTTGAAAGAAATTCCAACACATCGGCTTTATCTGCCGTAAAGTAATTTATATGTGCTTTTACGCAAAAGTTCTCCCATTGTTTGATATATGAGACGTACTGCTTCTTTGTGCCATCATGCCAAGCTGCAGTTATTACATCCACCATCCGGTCGGATAATCCGAGCCCCACGAAAGGCCTTCTTAAATTCTGCAAATTAACAGGTCGATTCGATCATGTAGAGGATGAGGTTCCCAAGAGACAGGCTGAATTAGCATATGTTTATGCCTGTGAACAACCATGGGTGGTTCCTTTCATAATCCTTTCAATAAAGGGAACCATGGTTGTGTCGACCAATTAGGCGCTACTAAAATACCTGATGCCTTGTCTTGCATTATCTTTTGCAAGCATCGTCCAATGAGGCAGAATGCAGGGAAAGCATAGAAGAACACTCCCCCCCCAGTCTATAGAGAATGCGTCTATAGCCGCCGCCCCGGGTCTAGTTGCCAGGCTACATATCGTGGTAATTGGTGATTGAGCCTGGAGGCGACCAAATCAATATCTGGTGTTCCATAACGAGCTATAACGTCATTGAATACTACTTGATTCAACATCCACTCAGTTTGATTATTGAATCTTCGAGGTCTAGCATCTGCTACCCTATTAAATCAGCCCGGCAAATGAGCAGCTGAAATCCAAATGCTCCTATCTATACACCAATCCCAAATACGTTTAGCCAAAGTATCACAGGATACTGATTTACTTCCACCCATGTGATTAACATATGCCACTGCCGTTGAGTTATCTATTTGAAGTCTAATATGCACATCATGTAGCTTCCCACAGTATGCTTTCAAGGCATAAAATGCTGCCAGCATTTCACGATAATTGATACCATATTTATGACTAAAGCATAACTCCTCCTTCTTCCATTTAGCACCACAACTAGAGACGGTGTTAGTTGCACACCATCCCAGTTCACTAGCATCACTCTGCAGTGCTGTTGTAGGTTTACTAGACAGAAAGCCGCCGGAACAATGATGAATATTGGCAATCCGCCATTGAAATTCAGCTTTAGATTTGGACAACAACTGCATAGGTCTGTCGAAATTACCTTTGTGGAATCTAAGTGCCCGATCCTTTGTACGCTCCAGATTCCAATAATGCAAAGGCCCGAAACATGCAGCTGGGAAGGCAGCTACTATTTTGCCAATTACCCTAGCAACCTGGCGAATAGATGGTTTCTCCTTAATCAGAAGATTAGAACAAGCCTCTATCAAATCTAGTTTTTTTCCCAATGGGCAGGGTCACAGACATCTCCACTGAATTGATAATAAACCGTAAATAAGCAATAGACCTAGTTGGTATCAGTCTGGATTTGGCTGGATGGATGATGAAACCCAATTTCTCAAAAATGAGCTTGGCAGCTGAAACAGCTAGCTTTGCGAGATGCAGTGTTCTCCCGATAAACAGAATGTCATCTATATAGCCCACAATATATGACCTTCAGCTCTAAGCAGGGCAAACACTGGTTGAAGCAGTTTGGAAAATAACCGAGGGGCTGAGCTTAAACCATTTGGTAACACCTTAAATTGCCACAGCTGCCCCATCCAGCTAAACTTCAGATATCTCCGGTGATTCTTGTGAATCGAAACCGGATAATATGCATCCTTAAGATCGATGGATGCCATAAAGCAACCCTCGGTAATTAGCTGTTTAGTAGTATGGAAATTTTCAATTTTTAAATGTTTATACTGCACATTTGAGTTGAAGTTTGCCAAATCAAGGATGATACGGCATCCAACATTGTTCTTCTCCCTCGAGAATATGTTACAGATGTATTGATCCTTCTCATGAACTGATCTCTCAATTACTCCTTTTTTATGCACTGCGTCTATTTCTGCTTGCATATCCAAAGTGTCTTTTTTGGAACAAATATACGCCTGACTCGGCGTATCTTCTCTAGGTGGAAATGAGTTAGGCAAAAACTCAATTTTATAACCCATTATACTGTGCAGTATAAATGGGTCCGAGGTTATCTGACGCCATTCATGCAAAAATCGACTTAACCTGCCACAGACTAATTCCTCCACACACCCCATGACTGATGTGACTGATGGATGCACATCCACCTACTTCAAAGGTTATAAGCAGTTTAACACCAGGGCCAGCAGACCCTAGTTTTGGTTCGGTCTCCTTCCCTTCGCTCTGAAAGCTTGAGCCGTTGGGAATTGAGGCTGCCGCATCTTCCAGGATGGACGAGATGGGCCTTGGCCTAAAAAAGACCTGTGACTGGGTCGAAACTGAGCAGATCTGAAATTCCCACCAGACTCAGAGAACCGATTTCTGCTGGTTGAGGCGTAGGGGTGATAACGCCAGAGTAGAGGAGTCTTGCCCATATAGGATGCCTTGACCATGCTAGCAGCCTTTTATTCCTCCTGCAAGTCCTTGACTTGCTTACCCAAATCTACTCCGAAGAGGAATTTAGCAGGCTGAACATTGCTAGATCTGCATAAATGTGCGAATTTGGGATTCAATTCCGGCTTAATGCTCTCTTTTCGGAAGCAATTGATCTCGAAATAGCAGACTGAAGCCTGAACCCAGGACTAGATGAATAGTTATGTTCTCTGACCTACGGACCTATCTCCTAAGTTGTATTATTGATAGTTTATCCTATTTTTCTAATTTCTTTCTTTCTTTCTTTACTTTTCCTATCTATAAATATAAATAAATAATTAGAGGCAATGTTAATATGTAACCGATAAAGGACGATCCCAGCTACTTTGGTAACTAGGTCCCTGGAAACCTGGATATTTAATATGTAACCGTTAAACAAAGTCTGTATTGGTTTGGACTATGATATGCAGATGCCTCTAATAAAAGTTTATTAAAAAATAAATAAAAGAAATGAGCATTGCACAGTAGTGCCATTGCATCCTGCTGAGATCCGGCAGCTGAACCTCATCCACCAACCCAGCAAAGGCCGTAATACCTGCGGAAAATAGCCTCAGGATCCGTTGTAGTTTCATCTCTCTGGATCTTGTTCTGCACCCGATGTTTTCCCAAATGGTAGCATTGACTATGGGCACATCCAAGGTTTTGCAATTCTCCAGCTGGGATATCTCCCAGTTGTTTCCAGCATAACATCTTCCTTCAGCTGGTGAGATGTGAGGTAGCTGATGCTGCTGGCCAACTCCTATTGAAGTGGCTTGCCCGTCCCCGAAGGAACAGCAAATTTAGAGGCAAGAGCGGGCAACTGTGCCTTATGCGATTCACGCACATCATGCATTAAAGCATGGGACTCAGACACATATTCATATTCGGCGTCAGCTCCATACTGATCTCCGACACTCCCTTCGTCCGAGTGGGAGGAATATTGCAACCCTGAACCAGGAGTTGCCACAGGCGTTTGAGTCAAACTGCTTGTGCATGCCTCTGTAGCACGGAACATATTATGTGCCAGCATCTTTTCCATCAGATGCTCCAATTGAGACAAACGGCCAATCACATCTGTCATAGATGTGGGGACAGCATCCTCTTGGCCTGAATCGTCCGACAGGACTTGACTCATAGATTTTGCTTTGGCTTTTCCCCCCTCGGGGCTGCCAAGCTGCTCCCTCTAGGAGCTGAATCAGAGCCAGCTGCCAGCGACTCCGAGGTAGAAATGGATGGCCGTCGGCTTTTCGTACTGCCGCGGTTCTCTGCTGCCGGTTTCACCGCAGCCCGTTTTGCTTTTGCCCTAGGCTTTTCCATGGTAAAAGACCTAGATAAACGTTGGAATTAATCCACACAAAACACTCCCTGTGCACATTTGCACTTACCTGAAAGGTTTTTAAACTTACCGCTGGGGAGAGCGACGTTCCCCCCAGCCAAACCTCGCGCCATGCATTGACGTATTGACGCGCATGCAGACTGGCGGGCTCTTCACGTAGTCACTCACGTGACTATAATATAAAATAGAGTATTGAATTTGAATGGCCAGTAATGGTGATATTGAAATGGCTGAGGTCACAATGGCCTACTCCTGCTCCAATGTTTCTGTTTCTGTGCTGGCATTGACCATTTCTGCTGGCACAATTCTGAAGTAATGTGCAAACACTGATACAGAATCTTCAAAACATCTGAAGTATACCTTCAGAGCAAATAATCTATTGAACGGCAATTTTATTTACGCGAGATCAGAGCGCAATGTGTCTTTCTATATCATCAACTAAATAATTTGTCAATCATCCAGCATCCTTTCACAGGACTTGCACATGTGAAAAATAATAGGATTGCAGATTGCCTCAAACTAAAATAATTATGGCAATGACTTGAACTCATTTGCTTGAAGAGATGATTAAATTATAGGCAGAATTAATAATTATCAGAATGAAACTCTTTCCAGTTAAGGAAGTCTATCAAAACGACATGCATGGTGAAACAAGTGCAGTCAATTGCACGTTACACCTGAGTGAAATTACAGTAAATTACTCTCCACAAGATGGAAGAAATAAAATAATATGTGTTGTTCTAAAGAATAATGCATTATAGGCATGATTGGGTGGAGGGCTGCCTATAGTATTCATTTTAAACACATTGACAGTTACATAAAACTCAAAACGTGGAATCATAATTTCACGGTGACCTTTCCTTTCACCCTGCAGCTTCACACCTCCAATCATAAGGTCTGGGTCAAACAGATGGTACAGCTCTCAAGTCTCACCCTGTCATGAGTTTCAAAGCACAAATAAGTATTAGTAATAAACACTTGCATCTTTATGACACATGACAGATTGATCAGAAAGATCCAAAGGAAATCAGAAAACTGCAAAGTAAAAAAAATAGCTCAATTGTAGGAGGCAAGGAGTAATAAATAATTGACAGATATTTCAATAGCTAAAAGGATTTTTGGAGTGGGGTTCCAATGGGCTCTATGATAAGTCTATAGATTGTTATAATATTTAATAAATGATTTAGATTTAAATGCAGAGGACACAATTAAGAATTCAGCAAATGATAGGGGAATTCCTTTTCTAATTAATAGAAAGAAGGCTAAGGAATTCAGAAAGATATCAGTTCACTGGTCAGATGGCTAGAAAATTGGCAAACAACTTCAAGTATGGAAAGCTATCAGGAATAACAATGGAACAGAATATACATCAAATGGTAGGATGCTGTAAAGTATCAAGGAACAAAGGGTCTCAATAGAATTTGTCCAGAGATTCCAATGGATAGCATTAGAACTCAATAAAGAAGTTAAAAATGGTTTCCTATGTTGATTCATGGATTGAATATGCAAGCATATTGTACAGAATTACTTAGGTCATATATTTATAGTCACCATTTGATAGGAAGGATATTATAGCACCAAAAACATTAAAGAACAGATGCATGGATATTGGCAGGAATCAATAAGTTTATTTATGAGGATGCTGTTGACTGGGCCGGTACTGTTTTCATCAAAACAAAGAGATCAGGGAATATGTGTACAATGATTTAGAATCAACAACCAATTGTGTTTGGCAACCTGCAGGTCCATATAAGCATAGCTCACTAAGGATAAATGTATTATTGATCTCTCTAGCATGTTGTGCATGGAATCTGCTCGTTATTTAACAATAATGTCAATCATTCTTCAATAGTTAATTAACTTTATAATTCCAATATTACAGCAATCAAACACTTTCCAGAGGTGATACTCTGATACAACATAGGTTAACAATTTAGATTCTGTTAGATTCTGTTAATGCCTTAAGGACCTATCCCACATCCACAACCTAATTCATGAGCTCTGCCGAGTTTGCCCTTGACTCATACTCACAACATGGTCGTCACGAGGTCGAAGGAGGTCGTAGGAGGTGGTAGGTAGGTCATTGCATGCCGTGATGCTAGTCGTAAGTACTCGTGGCATCAAGTAGGTCGGGGCGTTTTTTCTAGCCTGATGAAAAATGTCCACGAGTAAAAAAGGTCGTGAATTAGGTCGTGAAAGTGGGATAGGCCCTTTAGATTAATCTGTGATTCTGTTGGACATCTTCAAATGAAGCTAGCAAAGGAATCCCCACAAATGGTCATGATGTCCTCAGTCTTACAGGTAATGCCTCATTGATGAAACCACCCTAACTTGGAAGCTTGTACAAAACTCAGTTGCCTTAAATGCTCTCCTTCAAAATTCCTTAATTCCCTGCAGTCACACTTCGCACAATGGATGGTATAAATCTACATGTTGCAGTAGTTCTGACAACTCAGGCTTTGTATTGTATTGTATTGTATTCAAATTTATTGTCATTGTCTCAGTTAGAGACAACGAAATGAATTTTCCTTACAGGCAGTATCATAAAAATAAAAATAAATAAATAATAATAAATAATAAAACATATTAAAAATAAAATAGAATTTAAAAAAAAGCACAAACACTGAAAGTCCACGACACAACATAACACAGTGGCACCAAGGTGAGGAAGGCACCATAGTCCAGCCAGCCTCCCCTCCGTTCTTCCCAGATGTTCACTCGTGGTCGAGGCCTTCCTAGCACCCGCAGTCGCCGCCCCGGGTGGCCCGATGTTCAGGCCCTCACGCCGGGCTGGTGGAACGCCGACGCCGAACCCCCTACAGTTCTTCAGGACAATGTGCAGCCCTCAGCTTGCTTTAATTACTTAGCCTCCTAAAGTCAGAACAGGGTTAGCAATTAATAATAATAATGATTGATTCCATTGGCAACTTCTCAGATAATGGGAAATATCTACAAGCAATAAGACAGCGATTTGGCAGGAGATGATAAGTAGCATTGTGTTATCTAACTCCCAGGCAATGAACATCTTGAGCGAGAGGCAGTCTACCCACTAATCCATGGCATTTCATTAATATTACCCGCACTGATTTCTCCACCACTGACATCCAGAGAGTCACAATTGATCACAAACTTATTGCACCTGCCAAACAAATGCCATCAATGCAAGAGCAAATTAAAAGATAGTTTATTTTATGGTAACTCAACTCAATTCTGCATATGCCACCATCAGCAAGGTGCAAATAATGAGTATCATGCAATAGCTCAATTTGCCTGCCTTGGTCTTCTTCTTCTTCTTAAGCCCTTTGCACCTCTAGGGAGCATAGGCCATTGACAAATGTCATCCACCTCACTCGGTTGTTGGCAGTTCTTTCGAGATCTCCCCAGTTGAGCCCACTCTCAGAGATTTCTGTCTGGACACCTCTTCTCCAGCTGTTCCTGGGGCGACCTCTTTTCCTTTTCCTTGGAGGTTCCATTTCAGGGATTGCCGTGTGATGTTTGTGGCAGGTTTCCTGAGGGTGTGTCCAATTCAACTCAATTTTTTCCTTTGAATTTGTAAGTCAATGGGCTCCTGGCTTGTTCTTTTCCACAGGTCCACATTGCTTATTTTGTCTCTCCACCAGATGTTAAGTATTCTCCTAAGGCAGGTGTTAATGAATGTTTGCAGCCTGTTTGTAGTGTGTTTTGTTGTTTTCCATGTCTCTGATCCATACAGCATCACCTGTTTCACATTTGAGTTAAAGATGCGTATTTTGGTGTTGATTGAGACGAGTTTTGAGCTCCAGATCTTCCTGAGCATGTTAAACATTACCATAGCCTTATTTATTCTACTTTTTATGTCTGCCTCTGCCCCTCCGTTGATATCCACAACACTGCCTAGGTATATGAATGTTTCTACCTCCTCTAGAGTAGTACTGTGCATAAGGATAGGGTTTCTGGTTTTGGAGTGAATCCTCATCACCTGTGACTTTGCTGTATTGGGTGTAAGACCAAGTTGTGTTGCAGCTTGTGAGAGTCTGCCTGTCTTCTCCTGCATTTGTATCTATGTGTGTGAAAGGAGAGCTATATCGTCTGCAAAGTCAAGATCATCTAGCTGCTCCCACATTGTCCACTGAATTCCATTTATTTCCCTTCAGTTGTTTCCATCATGATCCAGTCAATTGCAGAAGGAACAGGAATGGTGACAATAGGCATCCCTGCCTGACGCCCGTCCTGACATTAAAGCTCTGAGAGAGCTGGCCTGCATGCATAACTTTGCATGAGGTTCCATCATACGAGTTATTGATTAAGTTTATGATCTTGGTGGGAATTCCATAGTGGTCCATTAGGTGCCATAGTGTTGTCCAGTCTAAGCTGTCAAACGCTTTCTCAAAGTCGATGAAGTTGATGTACAGGGACGCGTTCCATTTAATAGACTTGCCTTGGTCTAGCTCCAGCTAAAATATTCTAGTCACTCAGCACTATCCAATATAAGGAGTCTGCTTGATAGACATCTCCATCCATTATCTGTGTTGTAATACATATAAAAATACTCAAAATGCTGGAGTTACCCAGTGGGTCAGGCCACAGCTCTGAAGAACGTGAACTAGTGACATTTCAGATCGGAATCCTTCTTCAGTCTGATTGTAGTGCGGGGGAGAAAGCTGGAAGTCAGGTGGGGATGGGACAAAACTTGGCAAGTGATTTTGATGCAGGTGAAGGAGGTTTTGATTCACAGTTAGGTGGAGGAGTGATGTCACATGCAAGCTGGAAGAAGTGCATCTCATATTCTGCAACCCAACAATATGAAAAATTATTCATGACGTCGCCTATCCTTTTCCCAAGAGATGCCACCTGATTCGCTGAGGTACTCTAGCACTTTATATATATTTTTTGTAAAACAGCATCTACAGTTCCTTGTGTCTACATAATAGATAAGATGCACTGCATTAAATCACATCGAAGCTTCTTTTTTGTTTTGTATCAAAGAAGACAGAGAAGAAGCCAAATGGGAACACTACCATCTGTTCCTCCTCCAGTTACATATCATATGGTTGTGCATAACTCATTATTTCCAAGCCTAAATCCTGGAACTCCCAATCCTGAACCACCACTTAACACTTATTCTTGAAAAAATACAATGTTTAAAGGAGATAGGTCACTATCACTATCACTCTCTCAAGGGAATGATTTTGCCAGCATTGCCCACAAACTGCATATAATTTATGGCAAAATTGATTTCCAACCTGCCATTTCCCATTTTTGTTGTTTGTTTTGAATACTTTTTACAGAGTTTCAAAATCTTCTTGGCTCATATTTCCTTCATTTGTTTTTATTAGGTTTTTTCGCTCGACAAATTGTTATCAGATCTTTGGAGAACTCTTTATAAGGTCCCTGCACCAGTTTTCATGCCTTTCTAAACTTGTTAAAATCCTCTGCATTCAATCATGTCGGGTAATACAGAGCAATCTGAGACAAGTAAAAAATGTAGCATCCCACTGCATTAATGTACATAGCAATCCCAAATGTCAATTTGATCCATTATTGGCTATACACAACTGTAAAAGGAACTCTGAATAAATGCCTGGGAGCAGGGATTTTGTTTTTAATTGGCAGAAACAATTAATCTTCACACTATTGGACCAGATTACAGGATTTTTAGTTGTGTTCTAATGTGACATTATTGAGATTAATTCAAAACGCTAATGCCAATGACGTTGACAATCTAAATTCAGAATCTGCTTGTTGAAAGTGAAAACAGTTTGTAGGAAAATGAACAAAGGCCCAATTTAGAAATGCGCTCCTTCTCAATGATTTTCAATAAGCCCTCATTGTTTCTGAACTCAGTGCTGTAGCTTTCCACGTGTCATCCAAAATAATCCAATGTGAAACAGACGTTTCAAGGATTTGTTCACTTGGTCACACCATTAGTTTCTTTTGCTCTGTGAGACAAAAGAGTGAAAGGAATCAGAGTGACCTCGGGTGCTTAAAATAATCCAACAAGTATCAGTTGTCACCAAGTCCTTGATCATAGAAGATCAAAGCATGCGTGTGGAGAAAAAAGTTTTTATTTTTTCTGAGTGTTACATCAATTGCAGTTACATCTTCAGACAATGCAGAATTTTTGAAAAGTACATTCTGCATGAATATGTATATAATCTATTTTAAAATCAAATGTAATTTCTTTGTTTATATGACAATTGATAATCTCTGTTTGAATGCTATAATTTGTACATTGGTCACATAACTTTCATAAATAGTCAACGGCATCATTCAGTGCCCGCAAAATTCAAGGGACACTGTTCCCAATATTGATTTTCCTTCTATGAGACACCATTTTTTGTAAGAACAATTCAGCTGGAATCCTTTTCTTCTCAGTCTGCAGCTTAAAACAAGTTAATTAAGAATGAAAATTCGCCTCTTTTTAGCTTGTTCATCTTGAAACACCAGATAAGTCTTCTTAATGTGTATTCTTTAAGTAATTCCAGGATTTTCTTCACTCCCTCACCAATCAAGGTTCATCACCTCTTGCTGAAGAACTTTATGTTATCAACTCTAAAGTTTCCTTTTATTAGGTTCACTTGGCCTACCCCAAACGTTTTCTGATTTACCTGTTGCAGTTCTGAATGTTAATTAAATCATAAAATCTATTTTCAGATGTCTCATTTCCTCAGTGATTATTCTGTGACTTTCTAAGTGGAGGTTTATGCTATCGCTTAAAATTAATTCCTATAATTTGTCAACCATCAGAGCAAAATTAAAATTATTATTTTCTCTTTCCTTCTACTGTCACTAACAATTATACCATATTGGCTGAACTCCAATCTTCTAACACTAATCCAGAAGCCAGGAACCACGTGAACAGGTTAAACAGACCTGGAGCAAATACACAGCCCTGTTTCATGCTACTGGAAATTTCAAATGAAGTGTCACCAGTAGAGAGGACAAGACCCACTATGCTTTCCCATGAAATTCACCTGGATCATTCACCTCTTGCACATTATCCAGCAAGCTTCAAAATCGGTATTTCCATGCTTCTATTTGTGGGACCATGTTTAAACTGGATTGTTTTAATCTCCTTAACTGCTTCCCAATGCTTTGGGGCCAATTTATAGTATTGTTGTTTCCAATCCAGTTTTGCTGTGTCACTTTTTAGCCTAGTAAAATTGGCCCTATGCCCATTCGGAATATTTATCCTTGCTTTACATTTGTGCCAAGAAAGCACACCTACACCTCGACTTCCTTAGAAGGTTTAGGAAGTTCAGCATTTCATGGAACATGGAAACATAGAAACATAGAAAATAGGTGCAGGAGTAGGCCATTTAGCCCTTCGAGCCTGCACCGCCATTCGATATGATCATGGCTGATCATCCAACTCAGTATCCCATCCCTGCCTTCTCTCCATACCCCCTGATCCCTTTAGCCACAAGGGCCACATCTAACTCCCTCTTAAATATAGCCAATGAACTGGCCTCAACTACCTTCTGTGGCAGAAAATTCCACAGATTCACCACTCTCTGTCCCCAAAAACTCTCACCAACTTATACAGATGCATTGTAGAAAACATTTTATTGGGATGCATCACAGCATGATGTGCAAACAGCTCCATTCAAGACCGCAAGGAATTGTAGAGAGTTGTGGATGTGACGCAGAACATCACGTAAACCAACCTCCCTTCCGTTGACTCTATCTACACATCATGCTGCCTCGGCAAGGCTACCAGCATAATCAAGGACCCTGATCACTCCATCTTCTTCCCTCTCCCATAGTCAAGAGGTACAGAAGTTTGAAAATGCATACTTCCAGTTTCATGGACATTTTCTTCCTAGCTATTATCAGGCAACTGAACTGTTGTCTCACCAGCTATCGTGTGGTCCTGACCTCCTATCTCCTTTTTGGAGATCTTCAAACTATCTTTAATTGGACCTTTTTTGGACATTACCTTGCACTAAACATTATACCCATTATCCTGTAGCTGTACACTGTGGATTGTGTCATTGCAATCATATACAGTCTTTTCACTGGCATAATAGGATACAACAAAAAGCTTTTCATTGTACCTCAGTGCATGTAACAATAATAAAATAAAACTAAACTAAACTAATTATGAAAATTTTACAAAATTGTGATCACTTATACAACGGGGATCATGACAGAAGCATCCTCGTGGCGATCCCCGGAAACGACGACACGATGCACATTGTGACGCGTCGGGCGACCAACTCTGTCAACATGTTGGATGTCGATGGAAGCCAACAGCGAGCTGACACACGAGCGAACAAACTTATACAACAATGCACTCGGGTCCTATTTCTTCTACTTCACAGCTTCATTTCCTAAAAGTGATTCTGAAAATGTCTTCTCTTTGGTTGAACCTACTACATATTGGATAAAATAAACTATCTCCTGAATATAGTTTGGGAATTCTGTGCTCTATGCTTTTCACACTTATTGTATTGCAGTGAATATTAGGGTCATTGAAAGCACTATTAATTAATTTCAGAAATTTGACATTTTTCTCTTTTGGACCCCTTTAGTACATTGGTAGTATGTTTTTTTTTGTTTGTTAGTAGAACCCATTTGATTATCCTTTGAAAATATCATCCCTTCTCATGGCTATAATTATTTATTTAACCATTATTGCCATCTCCTGCTTCCTTCTCTATTCCCTTGCCTATATCTTTTGAAAATCCTGCAATCAAGAACATCGGAGTGTCAGTCCCGTTCCTCGTTAAGCGATGTTTCAGTGATTGCTAAGATATCAAACTTCCATTAATATCCAAATTGTATTGAGGACAGCTATGGATTTTCAGACCTAAAACGTGGATCACGTTTTTTTTAAACTTAATGCTGATCAAAGATTATGACGTATGAGTAGGAAGGAACTGCAGATACCAGTTTACACTGAAGATAGACACAAAAAGCTGGAGTAACTCAGCGGGTCAGGCAGCATCTCTGGGAAAAAGGGTCGAGACTGTTCTTCAGATTATGAGAAAATTTTGTTTCTACAATTTTAACAAATAACACTTCATAAGAATTTTTAATTTAATTAAGTTCTTGTGGTGTACTTGGCAAAGTGGAGGGAAAGTATGTACATGTGTCGCTGGGCTATAATTTGAGAAATGACCAAGCAGTTTGTAATTAAATGTTTTTTAAATGCTGACATTCCTATCTGTACTGTTAAAAACGTACCCATGCCATGATACAGATATATTCCCTATCTCTCTATGATTAATCACAGACATAGAATTGTCCCAAACACCTATAAATTGGACACATTTATAGAAAGACTAAAAAAAATTCATATTTTGTGTTCAAGAAGGAACTGCAGATGCTGGAAAATCGAAGGCACACAAAAATGCTGGAGAAACTCAGCTGGTGCAGCAGCATCTATGGAGCGAAGGAAATAGGTAACGTTTCGGGCCGAAACCCTTCTTCAGACTGGTTATTTTGAGCTACTTTGTTGATATGTTCACATAAGAATATGTATAATGCATAACTAATGTACAGAATGAAGATGGAATTAAGGAAATGTCCCACTCATTATTTATAGGATTTAGCATAATAATCTGTGGCATCCTCCATGGGAGATTTATACCTATATCATTGTAATTGGTCAATGATGTATGTATTAAGACTAGGTTTAACATTGTGCTAAATTTCAAAGCACCTCACTTCTGGCACAAATGAAATGTAGCGAATAATAAAGGACAATGTATTTATAAATTTTTACCACGGATATGCAGATTTACACTGTATTAATTTACAATAAAAATCATGTGGGTAGAACAGAAGGAACGGAACATGACAAAGAGAAAACAATTAGTTGATAATCTGGAACCAAATAGACCTATTTTGCATTTCAATTAGTATCATGCAGAATATTTTAAAATAAAATTAAGAAATGAAGAAGGATCACACTCCTACATCAAAGTAAATTGAAACAATTAATTTACCAGGTGAGACACACATACCTGTAGTTGTAAAAATAAATGATTGACAATGTACATAGGAACAATGCCAGGAATCGACTTCTCTAAGATAATAAGTGATAACGTGTGGGTTTAAACTAAATAGTGGGGGGGGGGGGAGGGATTGACAAATTCAGAGTACTAGATTAAGTGGGACCCGTTGGGTTGCATCTGCCCATGGGTCCATGTTGTGGTGGTCCTGATTCCTCTTTCTCCCCTCACCCCTCCCCCCACTCTGCCCCTTGCCATTCCCCCCCACGCACTCACAGCCATTCCCGTCCATTGGGTTCCCATTGTGACATAGAACACGCAGGCATTACTGCGCAGGCACAGCTGACAGGCACGGCAAGTGTAATAGGTATTTATTAAAACTTAAAATGTGAATAACTCTTATAATATAATAATGTAGCGGGTGCGTGAGGGAGCCCGGAATGAAGGCGAGGAGCCAGGCAAATTATGTAAAGGCTTTAATGAGCACAACACACTACTCAAAGGGACAGAGTCACTTTCTTGAACTGGATTGTCTTGGTTTCTTGGTTCTTGGTTTCTTGGTCCTCCAAAATATTCCAAATGGAATTTAAACTGGAGGTCTTTACTGAGTCAAACCCAGTTTTAGGCTTTGCCACACATTTTGTTTTGTTTCAATGTCTGAAATAACAAGGGACTGAGGTTCCTTGGAATTTAATCGCCTTTGCATTAATTTGGAGTTAGCTCAGCAACAGTTTGGGAAATCAAGAGATGTACTCCTTACAAGTGAAATCAAGCATGCCGTCAAATTGGAGGTGCAAACACATCAACTTGAGAACAACCAGGAACTGCTGCTCCCACAGAGATGGCTTCACATGAAAGAGGTTATTGTTTTGCAGACAAACATAAAATCTAACTTTTGACACATTAGTACAATGTGATTTGAGAACAGTGTTGATACGAAGGGTGATTACATCAGCAGTTGTAAAAATCCTCATGTGTGAATCGCACATGAAGAATTTCCTCTTATCAGTCCAACAGTCTGTCTGTCCCTTCCTTCTCTGTTGTTTTAAAGTATGTGTTAAATGTTTGTTTTAGTGTTCTTTAGCTGGTTTTATGTGTGGGGGTTTGGGGGAAACATTTTTTTAATCTCTTCCCTCAACAGTGATGCATTTTTTTCTCCGTATTGTGTCTATGTCTGCACAGCTGCCTAAATTCGTGGAAGTGACTGACTTCGGGACTTAACATCGCGGAGCTCGCGATCCCTTTGCCAGCGATCGACCTCGGAGCACCAGCCGTGGGAGCCTGCAAACTTTAACATCATGGAGCTCGCAGTCTCTGCTTAGAGACCGACTTTGGGAACTCCAGCCGAAGGCGCTTCAACCGCCCTGACGTGGGAGCTTCGACTGCCCCGACGCGAGAGCTTCAATCGTCCCGACGTGGGGGCTTTGAGCGCCCCGACGCAGGGGCTTCGATCGCCGGCTGTGGGAGCTTCAATCGCCCCAACGGATGGTACGACTGCCGCCCACGTGGGAGAAAAATGAGGGAAGAAGATTAGACTTTATTGGCTTCCATCACAGTGAGGAATGTGGGGAATCCGCTGTGGTGGATGTTTATGCTAACTTTCATGTAGTTGTGTGTCTTATTGCTTTATTTAGTATGGCTGTATGGCAATACGAATATCACTGTACCTTAATTGGTACACGTGACAATAAAAGACCTTTGAAACCTTTGATAATTTATTGTTCTCCAATTTGAACTTGTCATACTCTCACAGTTTGACTTGAAGTAGCACTTTCCTTGTTATTATTTATAGCTACTTTGGCTCTGGGGAATAAGGGTAAACATTTATTGATGTACGTTACATAGAGCACAGCACCAAAATAAACTTGCTGAACGTGCTATATCTGATGATAGAAACACACATCGTGAAGATGAAGAAACCAGTTAGAGGATCACCACATGACCTAACATACGGAACTGCATGGACAACTCAAAATTCTTTCATCTAACATCCATCAGCTATATTTATATACAGGGCAAACACCTACAGGAGCTGAGATTCTACATCCCAGAAGCCTACAAAATCAATAACTCTGACTTACACAAGCAGTATTGAAAACAATGTCTTTGCTGTGGATGCACCTAAGTTTTTGGGGAATGTTATCAGAGGATAGAAACCAGCATGTACCAGTAAAGAGGAATAAAATGTACAAAATAATCTGGATGTCAGATGAATTAGTTTGAGAGAAAGAACCTTTATGGGAATAGACTAAGAGAGGACTGGAAAATGACAAACAGATTAAGAATCACATGTATGAACGCACAAAGTTTGCATTGATAGATAGTAGTATTGGGCAATAACTGTTACAGTTATTTAATAAAATTGGACGAAAAAAGTCTTTTTTGGTGTACTGAGCAGTTACTGTGCCTAGATCTCCCATCTAAGACGACCTGCAAAGCAAAACCAAACTGGGGAAAATAGATTCATGCATTAAGATAAAATGTGTTCAACTTTCAAAGGTCCATCAAATCTGTAGCAGTTCTATGTAGGGTCAGCATTTCCTGTTAATCCGGTGGGCGGCGCGACTCACGTCGCAGCGGCCTCTGCAGTCCGTCTGTCTTTTTGTTATTTTTTGTTCCGTTTTAATGTAGTTTTTATTTTTTTGATGGGGTATGTGTGTGTGTGTGTGTGTGTGTGTGTGTGTGTGTGTGTGTGTGTGTGTGTGTGTGTGTGTGTGTGTGTGTGTGTGTGTGTGTGTGTGTGTGTGTGTCTGTGGGGGGTGGGGGGGGGGACTTTTAAAATCTTTCCCCTGCACGGAGAACCCAACCTTTTCTTTGTTGGGTCTCCGTTGTCGTTGGGGCTGCAACGTGAAGCGGCCTCCAGCAGGAATGACCTGGGGCTCCATCACGGAGCTGCGGACTTACGTACCATCGCGGTGCTGGCCGAGTTCGGAGCGGGTGGAGCTGTGGTGGCGCGCTGCTGCGACCCGATCCTTGGGGATTCGGAGGCTCCAACCGCAGGTCTGATCGACAGTGATATCGGGAGCCCGCGGGTCCCTGCTGGGAGACCGCTTTTCGGGGCTTCCGCAATGGCGACTTTTCCCGCCCGAGTCGCGGGGTCGAGGATGACTTGGAGCGGGGCCTGACATCACCCGGCGTGGCTTCAACGGCTGCAGGACTTTGCTAGCGCCCGACGGGGGCTCCAACACCAAGACCCGGAGCGCGGCCTTGCATCACCCGGCGCGGCGTTAATGGCCGCGGGACAATTGCCATCGCCCGCCGGGGGCTTTGACTTTGACTCTGACATTGGGGGGGAGAGGGGAGTGCAGGGGAGAGATAAGTTTTTGCCTTCCATCACAGCGAGGAGGAGATGCGCTGTGATGGATGTCTGTGTAAATTGTGTTGTGTCTTGGGTCTTTTTTTCTTGTATGTATGACTGCAGAAACAACATTTCACTTGAGCCTCTATGAGGTTCAAGTGACAAATAAATTGTATTGTGTATTGTGTAATCCCAGAATAAGACAGGACATTCTATTTGCCGGACATGCTATTGTTTGATAAAGGTTCATTGTGATTGGGTTGCGCTTGTGCTCTTTGCCTTTATTTATAAAGCCCAGCATCCCAAATATATTTCAACCATTTTCTGAACTTGATCTACCACTTACACCAAACTGTATACACTATTGTGTGGTACAAAATGATCAATATGGGACTCATTACAGCATCTTGCACTCAGATCCATGGCATAATGATGCTGTTGTCATAGTGGGAACACATAGCGACGCACTGAAAAATTATTGTGGCAAATGCGGTGATCTTTCAGTGACACAGTGGGGACCCTTCAGCACCTGACTTTTTCAAGATCTACTATGGAGCTTTCTCCTTTATTGTGACTAAAAAACAAAGAATGCATTGTGCTTTTATGTTCCAATCTATGTTGGCACACACAATAAACATAGAAACATAGAAACATAGAAAATAGGTGCAGGAGGAGGCCATTCGGCCCTTCGAGCCAGCACCGCATTTCACTGTGATCATGGCTGATCATCCCCAATCAATAACCCATGCCTACCTTCTCCCCATATCCCTTGATTCCACTAGCCCCTAGAGCTCTATCTAACTCTCTCTTAAATCCATCCAGTGATTTAGCCTCCACTGCCCTCAGTGGCAGGGAATTTCACAAATTCACAACTTTCTGGGTGAAAAAGTTTTTTCTCACAGTCGTAAATAGCCTTCCCTTTATTCTAAAACTGTGGCCCCTGGTTCTGGACTCGCCCAACATTGGGAACATTTTTCCTGATCTAGCTTGTCCAGTCCTTTTATAATTTTATATGTTTCTATAAGATCCATCTAACCTCCAGTGAATACAAGCCTTTTCTCATATGACAGTCCCGCCATCCCAGGGATCAATCTCGTGAACCTACGCTGCACCGCCTCAATAACAAGGGTGTCCTTCCTCAAATTAGGAGACCAAAACTGCACACAATACTCCAGATGTGGTCTTACCAGAGCCCTATACAATTGCAGAAGAGTGCTGTGCATATGATGTTGACATTAAATGCATGTCTGATGCTGAGCCACCATCAGATGTGCTTCTGTGGATCATGCCTCAAGGGTGGTAAACAGTGAA
Source organism: Amblyraja radiata (assembly GCF_010909765.2). Classification (NCBI taxonomy): domain Eukaryota; kingdom Metazoa; phylum Chordata; class Chondrichthyes; order Rajiformes; family Rajidae; genus Amblyraja; species Amblyraja radiata. The sequence continues at coordinate 67,432,613 of NC_045961.1, forward strand.
AAAGTTGTTGAGCTTAAAGATAGGCTGGGCAATTGGGCAATCAAGAGGCAGATGAAATTTAATTCAAACATGTAGAATTAAATACTTTAATACAAAGATGAAAGGAATAAAATAGTAAGATTAAACGAGAACTTACCAGTTCGAAGTTTGATTTTATGAGGAGTATGTTGAGGGAATACATGAAGAACCCCACCAGGACGCATGCATGTCATTCTTCAAACAGCAGTGGGAAATCACAGATAACTGTAATGACTAAACATAGTAAGATTAGAGAAGAAGATACCAGTTGAGTATATGATCAAGGGTGGAAGCGGAGGGCACGTATTCCCTCAACGTACTCCTCATAAAATAATGATCAAACTTCGAACTGGTAATTTCTCGTTTAATCTTACTATTTTACTTCGGAGTCACGTGAGTGACTACGTGAAGATTTTAAAGCTCTGTGATTCCATGCCGTGGAAATGAGTCCATGCATCACATCTGCCTTGATTATGGGGAGAATAGTGTTAACATTATTAGACATCAATACGATATTGAAAAACAACGATAAATTTATTAACACCAATTTATAGCCCCTATTTATAGGGTAAAATTATATTACAGAACTTAAAATTGTTTCTGCAAATGTTCCAGGTTCAATTACTGGTTTGTTATAAAATCGTTGGAAAGTTTTCTCCTTTGACCATCCTGCTGTCTTGAGGATTTGGTCCATAGGAACATCCAACTTCATAGCTGCCGATGTAGCTGCAGCCCTGGTGGAGTGAGATTTAAAAATGTTAGTGTCTACTCCAGCCTTTATTAGGACCTGTTTTAGCCATCTCGAGATGGTCTGGACTGTCACTTTTTTGTGTGGCGGTTTGTTGCTGATTAAAAGTGCCATTTCTTTGCCTCTGATGATCTTAGTATACTCCATATATAATAGCAAGTGTGTTACAATACAGAGACGATCATCTGTCGGGTAGGCCCTGAATTCTATTTTTAGGCCTGCTGACCCCTGTCTGTTCTGTTTGACTAATTCATTGATGTGAAAAGTTAAATTTCCAGATGAAGTAGTCATGTTGTCCAGCCTTATTTTCTGTAGCGACTGGACCCTTTGTGCCGTGACCAAGGCCATCAGCATGACTGTTTTCATAGTCAGTTTCTGTAGGGACAGAGCTGTAGCTGGAGACCAGTTTCTTAACATGGTCAGTACAATGCTCACATCCCATATTTGGGAGTACCTGGTTCTTGGGGGATTAACATTAAAAATGCCCCTCATGAGTTTAGTTACCAGGGGGTGTGTCCCAACAGAATGCCGCTCTGTTCCTTGCCACAGGTATGTTGACAGAGCACGTCTGGCGCAGTTGATGGCACTATAACTGAGCCCCTCATCGTAATGGAGGCTTGCCAGGAATTACAGAACAGACGGGATGTTCATAGATCTGTGGGTGATGTTATTGTTGTGACAGTACATTTCCCATTTTTTGATGTACACCAAGTACTGTTTTTTGGTGAACTGTCTGTGGGCCGCTGAAATAATATCCACTGTTCGGTCCGTCAGTCCCAGGTGTATTAGAGGTGCTTTCAAACTCTACAAATTAATAGGTTTATATAATTATGACATGGGTGACTTTCCCTTGTTATGGGATGAACCAGTAAATTAGGTCTATGATGGATGGTGATGCACGGTTCTAATACCATGTCGAGTATCACCGGGAACCATGGTTGAGTAGGCCAATCGGGTACTATCAAAATACCAGACGCAGAGTCTTGCTGTATTTTCCTTAATACCCGACTGATGAGGCAGAAAGGAGGGAATGCATAAATAAACAATTTCCCCCAATGCAGCGAAAATGCATCTGTTGCCGCTGCCCCAGGGTCTGGTTCCCATGAAACATAGTTCGATAACTGGTGATTGAGCCTGGATGCGAATAGATCGATATCTGGTGTTCCATACCGTGCTGTAATTTCAGCAAATACTTTTTTATCCAACATCCATTCGGTGTTTTCATTGAATTTGCGTGACCTGGTGTCTGCCACTAAATTTAGTTTACCTGGTAAGTAGGTAGCTGATATCCAAATATCTCTCTGGATACACCATTGCCAAATTGTGTTGGCCAGATTGTCACATGATGTCGATTTGTTTCCACCCATATGGTTGATATATGCTACCACGGTGGTGTTGTCAATTTGTAGTCTAACATGCTGGTGATATAACCCAGAACAATATGACTTAAGGCCATGGAATGCACCTAACATTTCCAGGTAGTTTATGACCAGTGTTTGTAATAATGATGCCTCCTGTGCATTCCATCTCCCTCCACAGCTGGAGATAGAATTGGTAGCACCCCAACCAAGTGCACTGGCATCAGTTTGTAGTACCATAGACGGGTTGCTGATAATGATTGGATTGGAACAATGCCCAATGTTATCTTTCCACCATTTTAGTTCCATTATGGCCTCTGTTGGTAGCTTCATTGATCTGTCAAAATGACCACCATTAATTTTGAGTGCTCGTATTTTAGCCCTCTGTAAATTTTGATAATGTAATTGTGTGGCTGGAAACGCAGCCACTGTTTTGCCAATTATTCTTGCTACCAGTCTGATGGATGGTTTACTGATGTCAATGATTTTGCTGCAAGCCTCTATTTAGGCTGTAACCTTTTCTTTAAGCAAAGTCACTGACATGTGAACTGAGTTAATGGTGAACCCCAGATAATCCATTGTAGTTGAAGGTGTTAATTTAGATTTAACTGGATGGATGATAAACCCCAGTTTTTCAAATAATTGTTTTGTGGTTGTTACCGTTTGTTTAGCCAATTCCAAAGTTTTGCCCACAATAAGTATGTCATCTAGATATGCCATTACCATGTGTTTTTGTTTCCGCAGAAACGCTAGGGCTGGTTTCAAATTTTTTGTGAACAGCCTGGGGGCTGATGTTAGACCATTAGGTAGTGCCCTGTACTGCCATTGCTGACCCATCCAGTTGAATTTTAAATAACATCTGTGGTCACCTCTTATGGGTACTGTATAGTAAGCATCTTTTAAATCGATGCTTGCCATGTAGTAACCTTTGGAAATCAATTGCTTAGCAGTAACAAAGGTTTCCATCTTGAAATGAATATATTGTACAAAAGTATTCAAATTAGTCAAATCTATGATGATGCGGCAACCACCATCTTTCTTGTTTTTGATAAAGATATTGGACACGAATTCCTGTGATTCGTGTTGGGTTTTCTCAATTACTCCTTTTTTATAAAGCCACTGTAGTTCAGCGTGTGCTTTTGATTTTTCTTTGCCTATAAGCACGAACATTCGGTTCGGTACATGCTGAACTGGAGGGTTATGTTTTTGTATAAATTCTATGGTATATCCCTGGATACTGCTTAAAATATAAGTGTCGGTAGTTAACTTATTCCATGCATCCAGATAGAAGTGTAATCTCCCACCAACCTCCATGCTCCCTTCAATTCATAAGGAACCAGACCCACCTACCTCCATGGTTACCAGTGGTAGGTTTATTACTTTTTCGGTATCCTCCGTGGACGTTGAGGCGCCGGTGTCTGGGTCTGTAGTTGGGTTGGTGTTGGGGGTTTGCGCATTTTCCAGGAATGCCGGTCTGGGCCATGGCCTAAAAAAGACCGATGTTGAGTGTACCTGGCCTTTGAGCTTTCACCAGTTTGTCTTGTCCGACTGGTGGGTGCGTAGGGGTGCTGTTTCTGGCCGAAGTAGTTTTTAGACGTTGCTTTAATGAGCCCCAGGGTTTTAGCCTCTTCGTCAAGTTCTTTTACCTGTTTGGATAAGTCACCTCCAAATAGTAATATTGGTGGTTTGGAGGTTCCGGGTTTGCACAGGCCTGCAAATTTGTGGTTTAAAGCCGGTTGGATGGCACTCTTCCTAATACTATTTAACTCATATTGGGAGTTGCAAAATAAACCCAGTGCATCCTGCTGATCTTGTGTCATGTCTTTTTCGTTTATTGTGCGGGCGAAAGCCGTAATTCCCGCTGTTAGGACTTTCAGAACTTTTTGTAGTTTCAAGTCCCTGGCTCTGATTCATGCTCCGACATGTTTCCAAATACACTGGTTGACACTGGGAACATTCAGTGATTTGCAGTTCCCTGGTGGTAAGTGTCTTGCTGTGGTGTCCAATAATGCCTGTCCTTGTAGCTGATTGAATGACATGTAATCGATACTTGCAGCTAATTTAGGTTCCAGGTTTTGGCCAGTTTGGTCATGTTGAATGAACTGGGACACCATATCCAATAGGTTTTTGTTTTCTTGCACCCCATGCACACTAGGAGTATGTTCTGCACACCCCTCTTCAGGGTCAGCCCAGAATTGACCCCCCCACCCCCGTACTCTCCTCTGATGAGGGAGAAGCACTGTGCAGCCCTACTAGAGGTACTGCGGTAGGACTTACTAGCTGCCCACTGTGACTAGTCTCCATCTCCTGGAGCCTGTCACTTTTGAGCATTTGCTCCATCAGCCGCTCCAACCGGCTCCAATGCTCTCGGGCACTGGCCGCTCGCGGCTGCTCCTGTTCCTCAAGCCGCTCCAACCGGCTCCAATGCTCTCGGGCACTGGCCGCTCGTGGCTGCTCCTCAAGCCGCTCCAACCGGCCCCAATGCTCACGGGCACTGGCCGCTCATGGCTGCTCAAAGTTTGACTCATCGGAGTCAACGATTCTGTCAGTTTTTTGCTTCGCTTTACCGCCCGGCCGCGGTGTTGATTTGGCCGGTGCGGGGGTGAAGTTGGGCACAGCTGTTCCCATTATGGGAGATTGGTGTGCCGTTGGCCGCTGCTGGCTGCCCGCAACTCCGCGGTTCTCCCCCGCCAGCTTTTTCGCAGCCTTCTTGTTTTTCTTGGATCTGTCCATGCCTCCACCTGTGATAATAGTAAGTGGAAAGAACGCAGAGTCTCCTTACCTGCTGTTCCCGGCTTTTAAATTCTGCCGCTAATAAACTGTTACTCGTTGCAATGTGTATAGCGATATGACACGCATGCGTCCTGGCGGGGTTCTTCACGTAGTCACTCATGTGACTCCGAAGTAAAATGAGGAATAATTGGCACAGCTCTAACAGGTGTGTAAGGACAAAGGGAAGTGATGTAAATATGCATAAATCTTTGAAAGATGCAGGACAAAGAACATAAACCTGTGGTATTGATCGTGGTTTATTATTGTCATGTGTACAAAAATACAGCGAAAAATTGGCTTTGTGGCCTAGTCAGACAAATCATACCATACATGAACATAATCAACCTGCACATGAGAACAACAGGTAGTGAAATAAGGAAACAGAGTGCAGAATTCAGTGTTATAACTACAAAAAAGTGCAATCAACTTATGAGAGTCTGAAACAGGGATGAAAATATTCTTGAATCGGGGTTAATGCTTTCTAGATTTTGTATCTTTCAACTGATGGGAGTGAGAAGAGGGAATGTCCAGGATGTGAATGGTCTTCAATTAAATTAGCTGCTTTCCCGAGGCAGATGGGACGGAGGCTAGATTGAATCATACAACATGACATTTTAAAAACAGTTCAAAAAGCAGGTGGAATTAATGCATGTGTAGCTGCTGCTGCTTGCTGCTGCTGGCGCCGACGATGGCTGCCATGGTGTATGGCTCCTTGCTGTTTGTTCGTTTGTGTCGTCTGTGAAAACCCTACAAAGATTATCTTCACGAGAGAGGTACCCATTAACATTGGACATACGGCACCTCCAAACACGGTTCCAGATTTCTCTCACTCGCTGGATTATTTGGACATACTCGTCGGCGGACCTGTGGCTGCGTTCAAGGTCATGAGACGGAGGAGGACCCGTGGGAAGCGTTCTGTAGCACTCACCCGACTCCGGCGATGAGGATCAAGCACACCACTCCCGAGCATATTCCTGGCAAACGTACATTCTCTCAATTACAAATTGGGTGAAGTGCAATTACTGTGATGGACAAACAAGGACATCCCTCGTGCTGCTGCCTTGTGCTTCACCGAGACCTGGCTGTGTGTCGAAACCTGACAGTGCGCTGCAACTGGCTGGCTTCCAACTTCACAGAGCAGACCGTGAAGTGGAGGCAGCGAGGAAATTAAGAGACGCTGGAATATACTTCTATACCAACCAGGACTGGTGCAGCGACATCACGGGTAATGTCAATCATCTGCTCTCCCAACCTAGAATCCTTCTTTATCAACTGCAAACCCTTCTACTCTCCTTTATTCTCACTGGAGTTTACCCCCCCCCCCCCCATGCCTGCGTACGTGACGCGCAAACGCAACTCGCTGACCAGGTAATTGGGTAGAAAGTGACTCCATGGTCATTGTTTTGGGGGACTTTAACAAAGCTAACATCAGCCGCGACCTTCCAAAGTACAGACTTCAGGTTACCTGCCCCACCAGTGGTGAGAGAACACTTGACCATTGTTACACGCCAATCAAGAACGCATATCGCTCTGTTCCCCGGGCGGGTCTGGGTTTCTCTGAACATTGTCTAGTTCACCTTATTCCAATCTACAGGCAGAAACTAAAATCTGCTAAGCCTGTGGTCAGAACAACGAAAAGGTGAACAAGCAAGAGCATTAAGAACCTATAATCCTGCTTTGACTGCACGGATTGGAATGTGTTCAGGGAAGCAACCACAAGCCTCAATGAGTAGACAGACACTGTGACATCATATGTCAGCTTTTGCGAGGATAGTTGCATTCCAACTAGGACCCAGACCTGGTTCAACAATGACAAGCCCTGGTTTACTGCAGAACTTAGACAGCTCTGACAGTCTAAAGAGGAAGCCTACATTAGCGGGGATACAGGCAGGCAAATGTACAAGCTAAGAAGAGGAATCAGAGCTGCAAAGGAAAGGTACTCTGAGAAGTTGAGGAGCAATTTCTCAGCTACAAGAGGAAAGCACCCCGCTCTTTGGACAATCGTCCGTTGACCAATTACCTGAATGAGTTCTACTGCAGGTTTGACAAGCAGAAATGTAACCCTGGTACCCCTCCCCCCTCCCCAACCAACACAGCCAGACCCCAGTCTGCAAAGACTGGACCCTTCTACACCCATTCCTCACCATTCACCACTTCACACCTACTTCAAGCAAAACTCCAGTCTGAAAAGACTGACCCTTTCCCACCCCAACCAACACTTCACTCCCGCTCACAGCCTGACCCCAGTCTGCAAAGACTGGACCTTTCTACACCCACTCCTCCCCAATCACCACTTCACACCTACTCAAACCAAAACTCCAGCCTGAAAAGACTGAACCCTTTCCCACCCACCCCTTTCCAATCACCAATTCACACCCAATTACCCACCCCCTCCGTGCTGCACAACATCGCTTCTCCATCATCAACAAAAAAATAGAAGAGGTGGAGAGGCTGTTCAGAAGACAGAAAAGCCGGAAATCTCCAGGACTGGATAAAGTTTCCCCCTCTACTCTCAAGCTCTGTGCCGAACACCTGACACAGACATTTTCAACCAGCCCCTACAAAGCTGTACTGTCCCTGCCTGCTTCAAAGTCTCCACTATTGTCCCTGTACCCAAAAAGGCAAGGAATACTGGTCTTAATCACTACAGGCCTGTTGCACTGACCTCTGTAGTCATGAAGACCCTTGAAAAGCGTGTGCTGGCCAAGCTGAAAAATATCACAAACCCTTTGGATATTCTGAACCTTCTGCAGTTTGCATATCGGGCCAATAGATCTGTAGATGACTCAGTTAACCTGGGCCTGCACTTCATCCTCCAGCACCTAGACAGTCAGGGGACCTATGCGAGGATTTTGTTTGTTGATTTTAGCTCTGAATTCAACATGATTGTGCCAGAGCTACTACACTCCAAACTTTCTGAATTGACTGTGCCTGAACACCTCTGTCAGTGGATCACCAGCTTCTGGACAGACAGGAAGCATCATGTGAGGCTGGGAAAGCACATCTCGGACCCGCAGACCCTCAGCATAGGAACACCGCAAGGATGCGTAATCTCCCCTCTCCTCTACTCTCTCCACCAATGACTGCACCTCCACTGACTCCTCTGTCAAGCTTCTCAAGTTTGCGGACAACACAACCCTGATTGGACTGATCCACGATGGGGAAGAGTCTGCCTACAGACAGGAAGTGACACAGCTGGCTTCCTGGTGCCATCGCAACAACCTGGAGCTCAATGCTCTTAAGACAGGGGAATTGATAGTAGACTTTAGGAGAGTTCCCCCTCCCGTCACCCCACGCACCATCAACAACACCACAGTCACGTCTGTGGAGTCTTTTAAGTTCCTGGGAAGCATCATCTTCAAGGACCTTAAATGGGGGGCTACCATCGACTGGGGCTGCCATTCGCCATGGTGAGGATGGGCCCCCGCTAACCGGAACGAATGTCTGCCTTAGAAGGTGGCAGGATGCTCAGCTTTGTCCCGGTATCCACGAGGAAGCGGCCCCCAGAGCGCCGATCCCAGGCGAAGAGGCGGTGAATCTGGCCGGCCACCACGGGGGACTGTTGGCAGCCGGCCCCGGCATTTCCCGGGAACGTGCATGGCTGACGGCATTGCTGTGCTGCAGCACCCCAGCGCTGGTGGTAATAGCACCAGCGCTTGGAACCTGCTGGCGCTGGACTGCAGGTGCAGTACCCGCCATGGCCACGGGGGATCGTACAGGCCTCCGGGAGCAGCTGTCACTCCTTCCACAGCTCCCCCACCCAAACGGAGGAAATCGGGCGCTGCCGGAGTGACATCATCAGGGCGCGCCGTCCACAGCGTGTCAGCATGCCTGCCGACGGCCAGCACATTTGCGTCATCCGGGCGCGCCATCCACAGCGCGTTACCATGCCTACCGAGGGCCTTGATGTCGGCGAAGGAGGCATCGGTGAGTTGCAGGCAGATGTAGACCGGCAGCAGATGGAGGTAGGTGTACTCGAACATTAGGCATAGCGTGTGCCCATCCAGAAGCGCGACCATCTCGTTTAGGAGGCTTGATGACCGCCGGTCGCCTAGGCCCTCCACATGAAGGAGCCTGGCAGCACGCTCCATCCTGCTGAGCCCATAAATCTGGAGCAGGAGCTCCTTAAGGCCGAGGTATTTCTCGGTGGCCGCGGGGGCTGCAAAACCTGCGTGACCTCTCCGGCCGTGTCCTGGTCGAGGGCCCCCATGAGGTAGTAATAACGGGTGTCATCTGCCGTAATGCCCGGCATCTGGAATTGGGCCTCCGCTTGATGAAACCAGACGTGAGACCAGGTGGTCCAGAAGGTAGGTAATTTAACCGAGACCGCGTCGAGAGACAGGGACCAGTCAGCCTGTGAGGTGGACGGATGGGCGGTACTGTCTTTTGCCTCTATCATGACATTAATGGAGCATCAGGCGTCACCAATGTAGCACTACATCGATCCCGAAATGATGGCGAGGAGCCAGGTGCTTCGGGAGATATTTTTAATAGCGGTCTTTCTCCTTTCCAGACGAGTCTGCTAGAGGAAGATGGCACCTAAACCCTTGCCTTTTATCCCTCTAGCTAAGGGCTGCCTCCGGACTCATCCATTCCCGTGCCGAGAGGTTTGATCGTGGGAGTGGCCCGGCCCTTGGGAGCCGCCACACGGCCATCGTAGAGTCTGTCCTCACCTTCTCCATCATGGTCTGGTTTGGCTCAACCACCAAGCACGACATCCGGAGGCTGCAGCGAATTATCCGATCAGCTGAGAATGTTATTGACTGCAACCTTCCCTCCATTGACGAACTGTACACTGCAAGGGCCAGGAAGCGAGCGGGTAAGATCATTTCTGACCCCTCTCACTATGGCCACAAAATTTTTGAATCACTTCCCTCTGCAAGGCAACTCCAGACTGTCAAAGCTGCCACAGCCAGACATAAAACAGCTTTTTTCCACAAGCTCTACTCAATAACCATAAATCTGTAGCCTCCTTTTGCTCTGGTATTTTATTTAATTCAAATGGTAATCAATAATGTTTTATTATTAATGTTTGATGTTTTATGTGTCATTCCTAACTGTCACTGTATTTCGTTGTCACTTGCGGGCGGAGCACCAATGCAAATTCCTTGTATGTGAATACTTGGCCAATAAACGTATTCATTCATTCATACATTCATAGAGGCAGAAACAACAAAAGCCGGAGGCTGTACTTTACACAAACTTGCCCACATCCAGAGAATCCCATCTTATTCTGGGCATCACACTTTAGGATAAATGCAAAGGTCCTGCAGAGACTGCAGAAATTATTAGAATAATTTGAGGATAATAAATTGCCGGTAAATGAAGTCTTAGTCATAAAGCATGGAAACAGTCCAAAATCATCCATGCTGACCAAGGTGCCCCATCTAAGCTATTTGCTTTAATTGGTCCATATCTCTCTAACTCCTTTCAATCTATGTGCATCCATATATTTGTTTTAATGACCTGCCTCGACTACTTTCTGATGAGAGTGAAATGAGGTTGCTTTCTTTGAAGCAAAGGCAAGAAGCAAAAAGAGAGATTGTTAAATGCACGCCAGACAAATAGAAATAAGTTATTCCATTCATGGATGTTTCCAGCCCCAGGAGATTTGTGCAAAGTGATGAGCAAAAGATACAGGAGGGAAGTCCTTTTTACAAAGAGGGTGTTTATGACAAGGAAACCAATGCTGATGAAAACTGAGCAAATCAGAGCTTTCACAACAAAACGGTTGGGCACCTGAAGGGAAATATACAATAGACAATAGACAATATGTGCAGGAGTTGGCCATTCGGCCCTTCGAACCAGCACCGCCATTCACTGTGATCATGGCTGATCATCCACATTCAGTACCCCGTTCCTGCCTTCTCACCATATGCCCTGACTCTGCTATCTTTAAGAGCTCTTTCTAACTCTCTCTTGCAAGCATCAAGAGAATTAGCCTCCACTGCCTTCTGAGGCAGAGAATTCAACAGATTCCGAACTTTCTGGGTAAAAACGTTTTTCCTCATCTCCGTTCTAAATGGCCTACCCCTCATTCTTAAACTGTGGCCCCTGGTTCTGGACTCCCCCAACATCAGGAAAATGTTTCCTGCCTCTAGCATGTCCAATACCTTAATAATCATATGTTTCAATAAGATCCCCTTTCATCCACCAACATTCCAGAGTATACAAGCCTAGCCGCTCCATTCTATTAATATTTGACAGTCCCGCCATCCTGGGAATTAACCTTGTGAACCTACGCTGCATTCCCTCAAAAGCAGGAATGTCCTTCCTCAAAATTTGGTGACAAAAACTGCTCACAATACTCCATGTGTGGTCTCACTACGGCCCTATACTGGCTCCTATACTCAACTCCTCTGTGCTCCTATATTCAACTCCTCTTGTTATGAAGGCCTTGTTATCTTTCTTCACTGCCTGCTGTATCTGCATGCTTACTTTCAGTGAGTGATGAACAAGGACCCCCAGATCTCTTAGTACTTCCCCTTTTCCTAACTTGATGCCATTCAGATAATAAACTGCCTTCCTGTCTTTGACACCAAAGTGGATAACCTCACATTTATCCACATTCTGCCATGCATCCGCCCACTCACCCAACCTGTCCAAGTCACTTTGCATCCTCATAGCATCCTCCTCACAGTTCACACTGCCACCCGGCTTTGTGTCATCTACAAATTTGCTAATGTTACTTTGAATCCCTTCATCTAAATCATTGATGTATATTGTAAACAGCGGCAGTCCCAGCACCGAGCCTTGCGGTACCCCACTAGTCACTATCTGCCATTCTGAAGGGAACCCGTTAATCCCTACTCTTTGTTTCCTGTCTGCCAACCAGTTTTCTATCCATGTCAGTACCCTACCCCCAATACCATGTGCTCTAATTTTGCCAACTAATCTCCTATGTGGGACCTTATCAAATGCTTTCTGAAAATCCAGGTACACTACATCCACTGGGTCTCCCTTGTCCATTTTCCTAGTTACATCCTCCAAAAATTCCAGAAGATACTATCTGAATAGCGTCAAGTTAGGATACTATCTAAATGGCATCAAGATGGGAAAAGGGGATGTACAATGGGATCTGGGGGTCCTTGTACATCGGTCTATGAAAGTAAGCTTACAGGTACAGCAGGCAGTGCAGAAAGCGAATGGCATGGTGGCCTTTATAACAAGAGGAATTGAATATAGGAGCAAAGAGGTCCTTCTGCAGATGTACAGAGCCTTAGTGAGACCACACCTGGAGTATTGTGTGCAGTTTTGGTCCCCTAATTTGAGGAAGGACGTTCTTGCTATTGAGGGAGTGCAGCGTAGGTTTATAAGGTTAGTTCCCGGGATGGCGGGACTGCCATATGCTGAGAGAATGGAGCAGCTGGGCTTGTACACTCTGGAGTTTAGAAGGATGAGAGGGATTCTAATTGAAACATATAAGGTTGTTAAGGGCTTGGACACACGAGAGGCATGAAACATGTTCCCAATGTTGGGGGAGTCCAGAACCAGGGGCCAGAGTTTAAGAATAAAGAGTAAGCCATTTAGAACGGAGACGAGGAAACACTTTTTCCTCACAGAGAGTGGTGAGTCTGTGGAATTCTCTGCCTCAGAGGGCTGGCTCGAAGGGCGAAATGGCCTACTCCTGTACCTATTGTCTATTGTCTATTTTCTGTTGTCTATTAGTCAAGCATGATTTCCCCTTTGTAACTCCATGCAGACTCGGACCGATCCTGTTACTGCTTTCCAAATGTGCCGCTATTTCATCTTTTATAATTGACTCCAGCATCATCCCCACCACCGATGTCAGGCTAACTGGCCTATAATTCCCTGTTTTCTCTCTCCCACTTTTCTTAAAAAGTTTGATAACTTTAGCTACCTTCCAATCCACAGGAACTGATCCTGAATCTATCGAACATTGGAAAATGATCACCAATGCGTCCATGATTTCTAGAGCCACTTCCTTAAGTACCCTGGAATGCAGACCATCAGGCTCTCGAGATTTATCACCCTTCAGACCCATCAGTCCATGCAACACCATTTCCTGCCTTATGTGAATTTCCTTCAGTTCCTCCGCCACCCCAGATCCTCTGGCCACTAGTATATCAGGGAGATTAGTTGCTTCTTCCTTAGTGAAGACAGATCCAAAGTACTTGTTCAGCTCGTCTGCCATTTCCTTGTTCCCCATAATAAATTCACCTTTTTCAGTCTTCAAGGGTCCAACTTTGGTCTTAACTAATTTTTTCCTCTTCACATACCTAAAGAAGCTTTTATTATCCTCCTTTATATTCTTGGCTAGCTTACCTTCGTACCTCATCTTTTCTCCCTGTATTGCCTTTTTAGTTATCTTCTGTTGCTCTTTAAAAGTTACCCAATCCTCTGGCTTCCCGCTCATCTTTGCTATGTTATACTTCTTCTCTTTTATTTTTATACTGTCCCTGACTTCCCTTGTCAGCCACGGTCACCCCTTACTCCCCTTGGAATCTTTCTTCCTCTTTGGAATGAACTGATCCTGCACCTTCTGTATTATTTCCAGAAATACCTGCCATTGTTGTTCCATTGCCAACCCTGCTAGGGTATCTTTAAATAATTTACTGAGTGATGGGGGAAGGGTGGGGGAAGGGTATTGACTGGATTAATCTACAGGAAGCTTGCAAGTATTCAGTGCGCTGCCATCCCATTATAAATTCTACCTACTATTATAGTCATGATTCCATTTGGTGCACATATAGACCTATATAATGTACAATATAGCCCTGTTACTTGGGGATGAAAGCTAAATAATTGACACTTCTCAGCATGCGGCGCCAAGTTCTAGATCATACACGATAATGGAAGTTAAAAACTTCCTGGCTGCTCTTCCCCAGGCAATTTCCCTGGATGGCATCAGATGATGGAATTCCTTTGGAGTCAAGCAATGGAACATGAAGCTGTTACAATTGTACTTGTTTTGGGGAATCTGCTCACGGGCTGGATTAAATGCAAGACTAGCATATCCTTGCTTCTTAAGAGAGAACAGTCATGATGAATAAAGTTGATATTAGCAAATGTACATTATTTGTGTATGAATTGAGTTTGCCAAAATGGTTATAGTTGTTTAAAGGTCTGTATTTTGATATAACCAAAAATATATTTTAAATTAAAACATGAAGTGCTGGAGGAAATCAATTGGTCAGGCAGATTTGTGGAGGGAATGAGCAGGTAACATTTCAAGTCATTTGTATTTTGATGAAGATTCCAGTATCTTCCTTTGCATGTCTCTTTGTGACCGCGCGGGTTTCCTCTGGGTATTAATGTTGGTTGATGTTTGGACCAAAGGGCATGTTGTCACACTGCATCTCTCTATGATACTGTAACTTATCCCTCATTGTGGTTCTTCATCAGTTCCCTGAAACATTTACCCCTAACTCCCAAAATTCAATTCCAGTCTTCATTCTGCCCCTGGAGCTAATTGCTATCCCCTACCAAGGCTCCAGCCCATGTTGTAACCAAGGACACAGTCCATAGAAGATCATAATTTCTGAGGTGTTGTTAGTGTTATGCAGTATTCAATAGGTTGATAGTTATTGGGAATAAGCTGTTCTTGAATCTGGTGATCATGGTTTTCAAGCTCCTGAACATTCATCCTGATTACAGAAGTGAAATTAGAGTGTGGCCGAGCTGGTAATGGGTCATTGATGATATTGGCTGTTTCCTTCAGATCACTTTGATGGTGGGGAGGTCAATACCTGTGATTGATCAGGCAATGTCTCTCACTGACTGTACTCTCTCTCCTTTGTTCCTGTATGTTCAAGTTGACAAACCAGGCCATGATGCAACCGTTAGCTGTCTACTGTCCACTTGTAGAAGTTTGATAGAGTTTTATCACATATCAAATCTCCTCAAATTTCCAAGGAAATAGAGGCATCGATGAGCTTTCTTTGGTCTTGCATTAATGTGCTGGGTCCAGGACAGATCTTTAGAAGGATGCACTCCCAGGAATTTGAAGCTGCTAACTCTCTTCACCACTGTCTCATCAATGAAGACAGGCTTTCCTTTTTGAAGTCAACACTCAGCTTCTTGGTCTTGTTAATGTTGAGAGCCAGATCATTGTTCTGGCACCATTCAATCGGATTATCAACCTCGCTCCTTTACACTCATTATTACCTCTTATTCGTCCAACAATAGTGGTATCATCAGTGAATTTAAAGTCGGCAAAGGAGGTATATCTGGCTACACACGCCAAGTAAAGAGAGGGTAGATCAGGGGATTGAGCATACAGCCATTGTGCTAATTGTGGTTTGCCGATATACTCAAGGTATACCTTATTGAATTAATTTATCTTTTAAAATTATTTCCTGTCTGGAAATTAGCTTCAATAATCCTGGATGCCAAGTTACCCCAGTATGCTAAACACATGACTTCCAGCATGGGTTTCAGCCAGGCAGTGAAGCACAGGGTTTATCGATAATACATGTAGGCTCTTGTTTAGGATGGGACCTTTTGCATTCCTTCCTTGATCTGATCATTCAGTGCAGCAGGGTGTACAACAGTGGGTAATTATACAGCTCAGATTAGCTGCATCCATTTGTGGAAAATACTTTTATCAATGTGCACCTCAATAACAAACTAATTAATATAGAAAACTAGATGACCCGTTGGGTCCCCGTTGTGATGCCAGAGATCCTCGAGACATTCAGCTATTTCAAATTCCATCTCATCATTCCTTCTGGGCGTGCCGCTGCCGGGCCCGACAACCCTCCCCCAACTGCATACGCGCGAATACTGGGCCCGACAACCCTCCCCCAACTGTGCAGGCACGGTTGACGGGCACAGCAAGTGGGAGCACACTATGACCCGTTGGTTTCCCGTTATGACGCCAGTCTAGTACCTACGGAAGTATTAGATCAAAATGGCGATCTGAAAATGGCGCCGGGCCCGGCAACCCTCCCCCAACTGCGCACGTGCGGACACTGGGCCGACAACCCTCCCCCAACTACGCAGGCACAGCTAACGACCACGGTAAGTGGGAGCGCACTGCGCTGGTGCGACTGCCATGTTGAAACTTGTCCTATTCACAGTATAAAGTTCATTAAAGTTTGTAAAGTAATTTATTTAAAAAAATATAACGGAACTTGATACTGCACACTGCAGGTGAATGGTGAGTAAGGAGCCAATAAAATTGTTGCGCTATCGTGCACCGTTTTGGCTGTATTTCGGGAACATTCAAACTTATAAGATGAGACTTTTGGTTATATATATATAGATGAAACATTATAACACTAAATGCATCTTCGCCAATTGAAATATGCAATTGAGAGTATTCCCATTTTCTATACAGTTATTGCCATGTTTTTACTTTGGCTTTTCCCCTCATGGTCTCTCAGTTTTTATTTTATGTGCTGAAATGGCTGCTGTGCAGTTGCCAATTATCACAACCCATTTGTCACTCTTGGGTGTTTTGATGTTCTTGAGGTCATTACATTCGTGCCAATTATTGTTGTCCATCTTCTCATATTATTCTTTTCATCTCTTCCTAACTTGCTTCTGTCCTTTGAGTCTTCGCACTGTTTTCTTTTTTATTTCAACATTTTTACTTTATTGCAACACACTTAGTTTTACTTATTTCCAGCTGCAACAATAAAAAAAAATCTTGCATTGGTGTAGTGTAACATCTCAGGCGATTTCAGAAGAATAATCACACAGAATATGATATTAGGAGTGGTCTAGAAAAGAAGTACGGTTTCAAGAGGAAACTAGAATTGCACAGGAAAAGATACAAATGGAGACAGATGCATAGAGGTTCTTCACTGGGTCATACATTGTAAAAATAATATAAAATATCTTGGGCATATCTATCTATATTACTAGAACTAGGTTCTTGACCGCTTTCGACTTTCTGTTTCGTGATTTCTGAGAGAACGCACCCACTTACGGCTGTCATTTTTGGCCACCTCGCTCAGAGTCCCACTCTGCCAGATTCGACCAGAGGATTTTTCCCATTGATGAAAAATTAGAGAGTTATTATTGTTTTTTAAAAAATCGACATTCTCTCTGCTGCCCCCGCAGGCGGCAGGGGGGAGGGACTATAAAACCCGGAAGTGTCGTGCCCCTTTGAGACGGAGGAAGTGAGAGGGTCACGGCTCTCTGAGCTGCGAATAGCACTGAACGCACGTCTACTCCACGGTGAGTCCCCTCAATGTGGTTTTCAGAAAATGTGTTTTGTTGGCTTGCAAAGTGTTTGCCCAATTGGCTTGGCTTTTAAAGGGCTTTCAGAAAATGTGTTTTGTTGGCTTGCAAAGTGTTTGCCCAATTGGCTTGGCTTTTAAAGGGCTTTCAGAAATTCTGTTTTGTTGGCTTGCAAAGTGTTTGCCCAATTGACTTGGCTTTTGAAGGGTTTTCAACAGTTTTCGGATGGATAAAGCGTGAATAAACATTTTATTAGATCAGGACTGTGTTTAATTGCAAAATTGGTGTTCATTTCGTGACTTCCGCTTAGTGGCAAGATGGCGCTGATGACGTCATTTCCGGTTAGCGGCAAAATGGCGTTGAGTGCGTAATTTCCGGTTAGTAGCAAGATGGCGCTGACAGCAGAAGGCACAGAGTGAAGACGTATTTGAATAATTCAAGAGAGCTTACTGCTCTCCCTATGGTGAGTGTGTTTGTTGGACGTTATTTAAAGCACGATTTTGCTTCAGCAACAGCCTGGACAGGAGGCTTTAAACGTTTGAATCATTTGGTTTACACACTGTATGTTCACCATGTTCTGAAGTTACATGGCATTTTAGTATTGTGAGTGTGTGAGTGTGTGAGTGTGTGAGTGTGTGTGGCTGTAAGTGAGTCTCTTTGCGTGTGTGAGCCTGTGTGTGTGTGTGTGTGTGAGTCTGTGTGAGTCTGTCTGTGTGTCTGTGTGTCAGCTTAAACACCCACTCCCTTTCAATAGGATATTGATAATTTGCAGAGGTTGATTATGTCCAATTAACAGCTAACAATGATGCCATTCCTTGGCTTGCATCTGAGTAAAATGTAATTCAAAACCCACATACGGTTTGCAATTTTTATTAAGGATACTGCCAGCCCACCAGCTGTGAGTGACTGAACTGCCAGCCCACCAGCCGTGAGTGACTGCACTGCCAGCCCACCAGCTGTGAGTGACTGCACTGCCAGCCCACCAGCCATGAGTAAGTGAACTGCCAGCCCACCAGCCTTAAGTAACTGACCTGCCAGCCCAATAATCCATTCAGTCCATCCTCTCCCCTTCTCTCTCACAGAGTCTGTCACCTGTTTTGGGCAGAATTTCTGGCAGTTTCTCAGCTGTCAGCCTGCCAGGTCCGAGTGACTGAGCTGCCTCACCTCAGTGACTGAGCTGCCAGCCCAAGACTCCATTCGGCCCACATCCATACTAGCCCTCTGGAAACCAGTCCCTTCAGCCCACACACCCATACTAGCACAACAGAAAGCCTCCCCCCCACTGGCCAGCAATATTGGAATTGGCGGAGAGGTGGAATATTGCGTTGGGTGACCAGCCCTCCGGTGTGATGCTGGGACCCAGCGGGTCCCACTTAGTCTAGTACATTCATATACACACCCTCTGCTAAACTTATGTCTTACAATCTCCTATCATGATGTTAAATAAAGCTCAGGGTGAGTGAGGCCGTGGCGTGCCATAGGTTTGTGGATATTATCAGAGAAAACAAATCAGGGAGGTGAGGAGGAGATTGTGGGAATAATTGTATAGTCCAGAGAGTGAGTCTAACCATATAACAATTACAGCATGGAAACAGGCCATCTCGACCCCTCTAGTCCGTGCCGAACACATAATCTCCCCTAGTCCCAGTTCTGCGTTCTAGCAGAAGGTTAAAGAAAAAGAATATCATGGCATGAGATTCGAGAGATTCAGTTAGAAGATTACAGAGTGCAACAATATTGCTGAGGCAGGACAGAAAATTGAAGTAGGCTAGAGTGATCAGAAATATGGATATGATTAGCAGATGGAGATGTCAGAGGTGTGCCAAGAAAGTCAATGAGAAGATTAGAATGGCAAGAATGATAATCGGAAAAGAGCAGAGAGATGATTGTTGGCAAAGAAGATTGGTGCAGAGGCCAATGAGAAATCTAAGGAGTAGTGAGGAACATCAGAAAGGTAAAGAGATCAATTGTGTGGGTTTGGTGGTGAGAAGTGATGGTCTATTATTGAGGGATATTACAGGAAAACAAGAAGTTAACAAAAGAATGATTAACTCTCTTTTAAGGGTCTTATTTTCTGGAGACCCCAGCAGAAGCCCAGGTATGGATGGACCCATTATGTAACACAGGAGCAGCCTCTTAAGTCAATGCACTATTTATTTATTACGAATCCATGGTAAAAAACTGCACGTAATGATTAATGGACATGTGCACTTTAGTGATGACATTGAAATTTATGAAAGCACTCCCAAATGCTGCTTTATGAAACTATACACAAAAACATTTCAGTACACAATATATTTTTTTAGCCTTGAAAGATTTAAGGAAGAATTCCAAGGGGGAATGCCAAGATAAGTAAAGGCATGTCCAGCAGTTATGAAATATGTGATGTGTGGAACAAACAAGGATTGAGAACTGGTGGGACACAGGCTTGACTGATGTTGTAGGACAGGATGACCTTACAGGAATTAGCAAGGCCATTGATGGATTTAAATGTTTGAAAGAGAGTTTTGAATCCTGAGTTTTGTACGATCTAAAACAAATATATACAGATGTGATGAAACATGCTGGGAAGATGATAGGAGGACAATGAGAAACGTATTTAATTAGACTGGAAAATAAAAAAATCATCAAAGATGTTTTGGCAGGGAATAGGCAAGGACTGAGGCTGAAAATGTGAAATAATTGGTTGCAGCCAGTCTTTCTCATTGAGGTTATGTGAGGTTGAAAACTCAATTTAGAATCAAACAGGATATTAAAGTTAGAAATGTGAAGATGACTTCTTAGAAATAAATAATAAATACAAAATAAATGTCAGTAAAGAAAGCTGGGCAAGAATGCAATTAAGGCACAGAGAAAGACAGAGAGAGAGAGATGCGTGTAGATAAGCAGAGCAGTGAATTTTCTTCTAAAATGTCACGGAAGAGTAGAATGTTCACAAGAAGTAAAGGTGTGAGATTCATTGGGACTTCCAGTTGGAAAGAGTAATCTGATAAGTGATAATCTGAAAATCTTGCATTTTGGAAAATCAATAGGAATGCATCATTTACAGTGATATAATTCAAAACAATGATAGCGATTATATGCTTCCTCGTTGTGAAAAAGATTTAGTTTCATGCCTGAATACACAACTAATGTATTTTCATGGATAATCAAAAGATAAGAATGTGGTATTTTAGGAGATAGGGTATTCATGATGTAACCACTGGAATTGATTATTCCCCTCTAATTATAGACACTTTCAGAATACGTATAATAGATGTGTAGAGAGCAATTTTAGTTCAAAAGTAACGTAATGTCAGGTGGCATCTTGGCTCCAATTTGCTTTATTTATGGACAAGGCAATGAGAGAACTCATCAAATATTCATTTGAGAGCATTTAAGTGCAATTGTTCAATCTCTAAAAGAAAACTGGGAAGGATGACGATGAAATGAGGTCCCGGCAAGGTGCAAAAGTTATAACTAACACAGATCAAACTAATGTGATTTTGATGCCCAAAGGAATTCTAACAAGGCACATATTATTGCAAAACCTGTCTTTCTTAAATAAATAATGATTGCAGTTTCACGAAACAACCAAATTAGTTTGACACAACTCTCTTGCTTTAAAAAATCACAACAACAATTAGATCACGCAGCAAGAATCTGGACATTTCTTAAGCAGTTTCTCATCCTGTCAGAGGCAAATATACAACTATCTGCACAATCACCTTTGAATTAAATTTGATTTATATCTATGAGTTCTGGAGCCCGAATTCCAAACTGATGTAAGAGGATTACAGGGAAAATGGCCAATGTCATTTATCAAAAATAAATGGAGAATTTCTCAGTCTGAACAGCATTTAAATTGGAAGAGTTTGTGTACTAATTCCCCAATTGGGAGCAATTGACAAGCTGCATTGCTTGCAAGGAGCACTTGGGCATGCTTTATGATGATACATATCTACTGGCTGCAAATTTAAGGCAGTGTTCATCATGAAAGCAATATTTTACACTAAGTACAGATGCTGCCTTCCACACATACTGCCTGATCTGCTGGACATTTCCAGCATTTTTGTTTTTGATCTAGCAATTGATTATTTTGCTTTATAACCATATAACCATATAACAATTACAGCACGGAAACAGGCCATCTCGACCCTTCTAGTCCGTGCCGAACACGTATTCTCCCCTAGTCCCATCTACCTGCACTCAGACCATAACCCTCCATTCCTTTCCCGTCCATATAACTATCCAATTTATTTTTAAATGATAAAAACGAACCTGCCTCCACCACCTTCACTGGAAGCTCATTCCACACAGCCACCACTCTCTGAGTAAAGAAGTTCCCCCTCATGTTACTCCTAAACTTCTGTCCCTTAATTCTCAAGTCATGTCCCCTTGTTTGAATCTTCCCTACTCTCAGTGGGAAAAGCTTATCCACGTCAACTCTGTCTATCCCTCTCATCATTTTAAAGACCTCTATTAAGTCCTCCCTTAACCTTCTGCGCTCCAAAGAATAAAGCCCTAACTTGTTCAACCTTTCTCTGTAACTTAGTTGCTGAAACCCAGGCAACATTCTAGTAAATCTCCTCTGTACTTTCTCTATTTTGTTGACATCCTTCCTATAATTAGGCAACCAAAATTGTACACCATTATCCAGAATTGGCCTCACCAATGCCTTGTACAATTTTAACATTACATCCCAACTTCTATACTCAATGCTCTGATTTATAAAGGCCAGCACACCAAAAGCTTTCTTTACCACCCTATCTACATGAGATTCCACTTTCAGGGAACTGTGCACAGTTATTCCCAGATCCCTCTGTTCACCTGCATTCTTCAATTCCCTACCATTTACCATGTACGTCCTATTTTCATTTGTCCTGCCAAGATGTAGCACCTCACACTTATCAGCATTAAACTCCATCTGCCATCTTTCAGCCCACTCTTCCAACTGGCATAAATCTCTCTGTAAACTTTGAAAATCTACTTCATTATTCTCAAACCCACCTATCTTAGTATCATCTGCATACTTACTAATCCAATTTACCACACCATCATCCAGATCATTGATGTACATGACAAACAACAGTGGACCCAACACAGATCCCTGTGGCACCCCACTAGTCACTGGCCTCCAAACTAACCATCCACCATTACTCTCTGGCATCTCCCATTCAGCCACTGTTGAATCCATCTTGCTACTCCACCATGAATACCCAACAATTGAACCTTCTTAACCAACCTTCCGTGAGGAACCTTGTCAAAGGCCTTACTGAAGTCCATATATACAACATCCACTGCTTTACCCTCATCAATTTCCCGAGTAACCTCTTCAAAAAATTCACGAAGATTAGTCAAACATGACTTTCCAGGCACAAATCCATGTTGACTGTTCCTAATCAGACCCTGTTTATCCAGATGCTTATATATATTATCTCTAAGTATCCTTTCCATTAATTTGCCCACCACTGACGTCAAACTAACAGGTCTATAATTGCTAGGTTTACTCTTAGACCCCTTTATAAACAATGGAACAACATGCACAGTACGCCAATCCTCCGGCACTATTCCCGTTTCTAATGACATTTGAAATATTTCTGACATAGCCCCTGCTATTTCTACACTAACTTCCCTCAATGTCCTAGGGAATATCCTGTCAGGACCTGGAGACTTATCCACTTTTGTATTTCTCAAAAGTGTCAGTACTTCCACATCTTTGAATCTCATAGTTTCCATAGTTACTCTACTTGTTTCCCTTACCTCACATAATTCAATATCCTTCTCCTTGGTGAATACCGAAGAAAAGAAATTGTTCAATATCTCCCCCATCTCTTTTGGCTCTGCAGATTTCTGTCCACTCTGACTCTCTAATGGACCAATTTTATCCCTCGTTATCCTTTTGCTATTAATATAGCTGTAGAAACCCTTTGGATTTACTTTCACCTTGCTTGCCAAAGCAACCTCATATCTTCTTTTAGCTTTTCTAATTTCTTTCTTAAAATTATTTTAATATTCTTTATACACCTCAAGCACCTCATTTACTCCATGCTGCCTATAATTATTGTCGATCTCTCTCTTTTTCCAAACCAAGTGTCCAATTTCCCTTGAAAACCACGGCTCTTTCCAATTTTTACTATTTCCTTTCAACTGAACAGCGACATAAAGATTCTGTACTCTTAAAATTTCACCTTTAAATGTCCTCCATTTCTCTTCCACATCTTTCCTATAAAACAAACTGTCCCAATTTACTCCTTTTAAATCCTTTCGCATCTCCTCAAAGTTAGCCTTTCTCCAATCAAAAATCTCAACCCTAGGTCCAGTTCTGACCCACTCCATAATTATATTGAAACTAATGGTATTGTGATCACTGGTCCCGAACTGTTCCCCAACGCATACCTCTGCCACCTGACCCATCTCATTTCCTAACAGGAGGTCCAGCACCGCCCCTTCTCTAGTAGGTACTTCTATGTATTGCTGCAAAAAACTATCCTGCACACATTTTACAAACTCCAACCCATCCAGCCCATTTAAAGAATGTGTTTCCCAGTCTATGTGTGGAAAATTGAAATCTCCCACAATCACTACCTTGTGCTTACTACTAATATCTGCAATCTCCTTACATATTTGCTCTTCCAATTCTCGCTCCCCATTTGGCGGTCTATAATACACCCCTATAAGTGTTGCTACCCCTTTCCCATTTCTCAGTTCCACCCAAATAGCCTCCCTAGACGAGCCCTCTAATCTATCCTGCCAAAGCACTGCTGTAATATCTTCCCTGATAAGCAATGCAACACCTCCACCTCTTGCCCCTCCAATTCTATCACATCTGAAGCAACGAAATCCTGGAATATTCAGTTTCCAATCACAGCCCTCCTGCAACCATGTTTCACTGATCGCCACAACATCATACTTCCAGGTGTCAATCCAGGCTCTAAGTTCATCCACCTTTCTTACAATGCTCCTAGCATTAAAATATACACATTTAAGAAACCCACCCTCTCTTATTCTCTGTTTATTGTCTTTTTCTTCTCTCTCCCCTACATTTTGGGTCAGAGTGCTACCATTCTCAGCCTCCTGCCTCACACACTGACTGCTAACTTTCCCAATTTGAGTCCCTCCCCCCTACCATACTAGTTTAAAGTCTCCCCAGTAGCCTTTGCAAATCTCCCCACCAGGATATTGGTCCCCCTTGAGTTCAAGTGCAACCCGTCCTTTCTGTACAGGTCGCACCTTCCCCAAAAGAGGTCCCAATGATCCAGAAACTTGAATCCATACCCACTGCACCAGTCCCTCATCCACTCATTTATCCACCACCTCGCTCCATTCCTACTCTCACTGTCGCGTGGCACAGGCAGTAATCCTGAGATTGTTACCTTTGCAGTCCTTCTCCTTAACTCTCTACCTAACTCCCTAAATTCTTCTTTCAGGACCTCTTCTCTTTTTTTACCTATGTCGTTGGTACCTATATGTACCACAACCTCAGGCTCCTCTCCCTCCCATTTCAGGATTTCTTGGACACGTTCAGACACATCCCTGACCCTGGCACCAGGGAGGCAAACTACCAACCGGGTCTCCTGTCTGCGTCCACAGAATCGCCTATCCAATCCCCTGACTATAAAGTCCCCTATTACAATTGCCCTCCTCTTCTTTTCCTTACCCTTCTGAGCAACAGGACCGGTCTTTGTGCCAGAGGCCCGGCCGCTGTCGCTGCCCCCAGGTAGGCTGTCTCCCTCACCCTTACTCAAACATGAGTACTTATTTTCAACGTGTACAACCACCGGGGTACTCACCAGTCCCTGCCTCTGCCCATTGCCCTTCCTAACTGTGACCCAGTTTTCTGTCTCCCGTGGTCTTAGAGTGACCACCTCCCTGTAACTCCTTTCTATGACCTCCTCGCTCTCCCTGAGCAGACAGAGGTCATCGAGTTGCTGCTCCAGTTTCCTAACACGGTCACTTAGGAGCCCCATCTCGACGCACCTGGCGCAGATGTTGACGTCTGGAGGGCACTCAGACTCCATGACCTCCCACATCTGACATCCAGAACAGTAAACTGCCCTGGCCCTCATTCTCCCCCTTATCCGAATACAATAAAGCCTTACCCGGGATACAAGCCAATCAGCTGCTTCCTCTAGTCCGTTCGACCAATCAGCAGCTTTCACCAGCCCCCTTTATTTGAAGTGTGATCTGCGAATGGAACGTTGCAGATTTTGACTCCTACCTCTGTAACGGCTCCTGGGCCTAGCTCCAGGTAACTCCTCCTCGCACCAACGGCTCCCCGGGCCTCTGTGGAAGCAAGCCCCGTGCTGTTTTTATACTCACAGCTCCAGGTAACTCCTCCTCGCACCAACGGCTCCCCGGGCCTATCTAATTAGAATAAACATTTTGTCTGTACAACTGGATTGAATTTGTAATGCAGTGAGTTTTTTTTTTCCTTATGGGGACATAGGTTCCAAGATTCAGACAGATTCCTGGAAATTAGATCACCAATCACCATTTATTCCAGTGTAATGTAATTCAAATCCAATTTCACCAACAATGGGCCGTGTTTGAGACCTTTTCCTGGCTGATACATTCCATTCAGCAAATGTGAGTTAATCCTGAATCACACGTGATCTTTAGACTTTAGAAATACAGCGTGGAAACAGACTCTTTGGCCCACCGATTCCATGCTGACCAATGATCACTCCATGCACTAGAACTATCTTACACTCTACGGACAAACAACAATTTTACAGAAGCCAATTAGCCTACAAGCCTGTACATTTTTGGAGTGTGGAAGGAAACCGGAACCCCCAGAGAAAACCCATGTGGTCACATAGAGAACTTACAAACTCCATACAGACAGCACCCGTAGTCAGGATGGTACCTGGGTCTCTAGTACTGTTAAGGGCCTGTCCCACTTGGCCGTAATTTGCGCCTCATTTACGCGTCATATGTAAAATAGGTCGATGCGTTGTGATGCACGGGTAGCATGTGGGTAGCGCGGGACGGGCGCATGGAGAGGCGTGGAGGAGTGCGGAGTTGTGTGTGGTATGGCGCAGCGCTCCAAGGTTTCGTCCTGTACGAAATCCTCGCGCGCCACCTGCGTGACGTATCACGTACGCACGCTAACGCATTGGGTACGCACGCTGATGCATTGGCGTCGCATGCTGCGTCCCGACGTATCACGGGTATTGCGTGGTTGCATCACCGTGCGTAAACCATGTGTCGTCGCGCTCCGCAGGGTATTCTAATGACGTCACATGCACCAGACGGCATGATGACGCGTGATTTGCACGTGATGTCACGCCTAACGACACGTCAACCTATTTTACATATGACGCGTAAATGAGGCGCAAATGACGGCCAAGTGGTACAGGCCCTTAAAGCAGTAACTCTACCACTGTTTCACTGTGCTGGCCTTAAAATCCTGACAGGACTTTTATTTCTCCGCCACATAAGAAGTTATAATTTCCTGCACAATGCTATTTTTGGAGAACGTTGTGAGTGGCTTTAAATTACCTTGTCCTGGAGGCGTCCTTCATTGCAAATAATTCTTAATGCAGCACAGTGCTGATTTGGGAAACCTGGAAGTGAATTTAATGCTATCCTACATTCTACACATCATTCACAAATAGGAAAGACCCCAAACTCACTCTGAGCGGCAACTCCCAAACAACCACAAGATTCTCCCTTTGTTTCTGCTTTAAAAAAAAAAAAGATAAATTTTCCCAGTTCCCCACACACTCAAACACACACATCCTCTTGCTGGAGATCCCTAATCTCTTCCTCCCCATCTTTCTGCTGACTTTCAGCCTCCAGAATGCAACACAGTCCTCTCATTCTGAACGCTTGAGGCCATTACACACATTCTCCTCCAGCTGCAATCACAACTGACAACAATATCCAAATAGATTTTTACCACTTTAGTGGACTTCTCGGGCAAAAAACACAGAGAGCCTCATAGAATAGATCAAAGGATCAAGGATGATTTGGATAGGAGTGAGAAAAACCTGCCGATCTTTAGAATTCCCCTTTCAAGAAATGTTCAATATATTCAAGATGTTGAACAATAGATATTTTGGGCACTAAGGGGATTAAAGGATATGGAGAAGGGATGCAACAGTGGAGCTGAAAACTTGCAAAACAGTGATTTATTATCAAATGGTTTCAATCAAAACTCCATCCCCTACTCCCAATTCCTCCGTCTATGCCACAACTGCACCCAGGACGAGGTGTTCCACACCAGGGCATCAGAGATGTCCTCATTCTTCAGGGAATGGGTGTTCCCCTCTTCCACTGTAGATGAGGCTCTTGTTAATCCTGGCTAATTTGGAGCAGCTAGGACTTCCAAATGAGGTTACGTTTCAGGGTTGCTGGGAGATTTGGTCAAATTGGAATTGCTCTCTGCAGAGCTAGCAACAGCTGCAGAGAGGTACCAGAGTGTCTGGAGCTTAGATACAATTTGCAAGCAAAGAATGGGAGGATCTGCAAACCCTGTCATTTTGGTGCAAAATGCATAGAATGTATTGGATGGATGCAAACCAGACATACACCTTGTAAATAGTTCTAAATAATGTTGCAGAGTTTGACTTTGCCAAGTGTTGATTGGATGAGGTGTTGAGCCTTGTCTGGGTTTTCTGTAAATCAGGGTAAATGTTTCTTAGTTGGCTTCCTCTCGGAGTCCGTTTTGAATACAATGTATTGAACTGTTGTATCATTGGGTTAGGGAAATGCCTGTTATGTATGCGGTTAATAGATATCTGTAATTGGGTTATTGAGAGACTACCCCCATGTGGTTCGGCCCCTCGAGGTCCCAGGACATGTAAAAGCCCGCGATCACGAGGTTCAGCGTCGATCTTCTGGAAGAACCCTTGGGACTGCGGGAACTTCTGGAGTGTCTCTGTCTGAGCGAGGCCTAGAGGGCTTGAACAGGCAGACACGAGGATCAAACCCGTGGTGGGATAGGTACAGTAGTTGATCTGTAACGCGCTTTTGGTAAAATAAAATTTAGTTGTTGCAAGTGCTTGATTCAGTGTTTTAACTGAAACTAGACTGGGGGGAAAGCTTAGAAATGGGCAATTATCACTCTCACCAGGGTCTCTTCTATACCCCATAACTCTGCTCCAACGTTTTTGCCACCTCCAACAGGATCCCACCACTGGCCACATCTTCCCATCTCCTCCCCTGTCTGCTTTCCACAGAGACCACTCCCTCCATTACTCCCTGGTCAATTTGTCCCTTCCCACCCAAACCACCCCCTCTCCTGGCACTTTCCCTTGCAACCACAGGAAATGCTACACTTGTCAATTTACCTCCCCCCTTGACTCCGATCAAGGACCCAAGCAGTCTTTCCAGGTGCGGCAGAGGTTCACCTGCACCTTCTCCAACCTTATCTATTGCATGCGCTGCTCTAGGTGTCAGCTGCTCTACATCAGTGAGACCAAGCGTAGGCTAGGCGATCGCTTCGCCCAACACCTCCGCTCGGTTTGCAATAACCAACCTGATCTCCCGGTGGCTCAGCACTTCAACTCTCCCTCCCATTCTGAATCTGACCTTTCTGTCCAGGGCCTCCTCCATGACCAGAGTGAGGCCCACCGTAAATTGGAGGAGCAGCACCGCATATTTTGCTTGAGCTGTTTACACCCCAGCGGTATGAACATTGACTTCTCTAATTTCAGGTGGTCCATGCTTTCTCCCTCTTTCCCTTTCCCTTCCCAACTCATCCACAACCCACTGTCTCAGCATCTTCCTTTCTTCTTCCCGCCCGCCCCCCCACCCTCACATCAGTCTGAAGAAGGGTCTCGAGCCAAAATGTTGCCTGTTTCCTTCGCTCCATAGATGCTGCCTCACCCGCTAAGTTTCTCCAGCATTTTTGTCTACCTTCGATTTTCCAATATCTGCAGTTCCCTCTTAAACATTTTGTCTACTCCACTGCAAAATCTCCTCAAGGTATGCCTATTTTGAAGAAGTTATCCTCCTCTCTCTGAAGAGTTTAACAACCTCCTCTCTCACTGCCCCCCCTCTGTGATTCCCCCTTCGCTCCAACTCTACGATCACATCCTAACCCAGACCCGTTACCACAGCCATGTTTGCTTTCTCGGGACTTGCCTGCTACTCCATCTTGTACCTCGTGGTTTCCAGCTCCAGTTCGCTACCTCCCAGTTCGGACCCAACCCGGAGTATAGATACCAACTGGTTCTCGTTCCGTGTTCTGCGATCTACTCTGGCTGCGACGTGCCGGCACCAGCAGGACCTCGCTTTGACTCTCCTGAAATTTCGGGCCTCACTAACCCAGACCGGCAACGGATCCCAACTCTACTTCATCCAACGGCAGATCCACGTCTTCAATAAACGATTCCTGGCCCACCTGGACTCCACCAAGGACCTTAAACTCGCCCGCCTCCAGGTCACTCCTGCCACCGACACTCCGCGACTCGACCACCTGCAGGCCCCTGGCCCCAACACAGGCCCGCGCCGCCTACCCGAACACCATCAGGCCGAGTCTCACGATGCCATCTTTGCCACGAGGAGCAGCACCAGCACTCACCGCCTCCCGGACCGACCTCAGGCCCGGACCACCAAAGAAGCCGCCGTCGACGAACTCCACGTGGCCGCTGCGGTTGAACTTATCCACCGATAACGCCGACTCTCGCTACCTCACCAGTAACTGTGACTATCGCCCCCTCACCGATACCGCGCACCCACGCTACTTCCCCGATTCCTCAGACTATCGCCACCAAAATGGGACGGCCGAACCTCTCCGCCTCACCGTGACCTACTCACCTCGCCGCCTCACCATGACCGTTGAACCTCTCCGCCTCACCAGGACTGTCGAACCTCTCCATCTCACCAGGACCGCCGTACCTTTCTGCCTCACCGGGATCGCCGAACCTCGCCGCCTCATCGGGACCACCGAGCCTCATCGCCTCACCGACCATCCGCTGACCGGGACCTCCTACGCTTTGCCCACTGACTCCACTCCCCACGGGCCTCCACCATCAACTTTACCTACCCTCGCCACTCCACCGCTCTCCAAAGGCTCAGCACCGGGCCTGAAATCTCCATGCTGCAGACTCTGACCAGGGGGTCTAATTGTGCTGGGTTCTAGTGCTCGTCCCCCTAACACAAGGACCCTTAGTGGTTGTTCCACTGGGTCTTTTCCTTCCCCCTCAAACCAGGTGTCCCCAGCTCTTCCACACCCAAACTATAATCCTCATACCCCGTTCCTCCCTGGCCACCTACCACCCCCCCACCAGACATCGCCTCGGCCACTCACCTGCCTTCCTCCGGCTCCAATCCCCATCCTTGCCGTGTGTTCACCATCCCCCCTGACCACCACCTATTGGATATCAAATGGTCTGTCCGCAGCTGAGGCCTCACCTTTGTTCACCTCTGTCCCCACCTCAATGAGTTCCCCGTCCGCCACGATGTGGAGCTCTTCTTCCGACGCCTCCGCATCAAAGCATTTTTCCATGGGAAGAAGTCCTTGTCCCCCAGTGATGGCCCCTTCTCCCGTCTCCAATAGATTCCCCCCTCTTCCCCCCTCATGGCCATCTACCGCATTAGATCTTTTTATTTCAAACTGCCGGCAGGACATAAACCTCCTCAACTTCTCCACTCCCCTTTCTCACTCTAACTTTTCCACCATGTTTTCCAGTACAGCCTTCCACTCACTCTGCAACAATCCAGACTGGGTGATCAAACCTGCCGGCAAGGGAGGTGCCGTGATTGTCTGGCGCGCTGATCTCGACAAGGCTGAGGCCACGAACCAACTCTCAGACATCTCCTCCTACTTATCCTTGGACCATGACCCCACAGATGAGCACCAAGCCACTATCTCTAACACTAACACTGACTTCATCACTTCCGGCTCCCTGCCCTCTCAAGCCTCCAACCTCATCGTTCCCCAGGCATGCACAGCCCGAATTTACCTTCTCCACAAAATCCACAAACCTGACTGTCCTGGCAGACCCATTGTTTCTGCCTGTTCGGGTCCCACCTAGCTTATTTCCTCATACCTCAACACCATCCTATCCCCCCTGGTTAAATCCCTCCCTACCTATGTTCAAGACACCTCACACGCTCTTCGTCTACTCCATGACTTCTGTTTTCCAGGCCCCCATTCCCTCATTTTCACGATGGATGTCCAATCACTCTACACCTCTATCCCCCACCAGGAGGGTCTTAAAGCCCTCCGTTTCCTCCTCGACTGCAGAACCAACCAATCCCCGTCTACTGATACTCTCCTCCACCTAGCGGAGCTGGTCCTTACCCGTAACAACTTTTCGATTGACTCCTCCATTTCCTCCAAATACAAGGCGTAGCTATGGGCATGCGCATTGGCCCAAGCTATGCCTGCCTCTTTGTAGGGTACGTCGAACAATCTTTGCTCAAGGCGTACCATGGCCCTATCCCCAAACTCTACCTCCGCTACATCGACGACTGCATTGGTGCTGCCTCCTGCACCCATACACAACTCACTGACTTCATCCAATTCACGACTAACTTCCATCCGGCACTCAAAAGAGTTAGTGGCGGCGCCTAACGGCAGTGGCTCGACTACAGTCGTCCGTCTTGTTTTATTTTTGTCTTGTTAAATGTATGTCTTGAGTTAGTTTTTTTTTGTTTTTTAGCTGTGTATATGTGGGGGGTGGTGGGGGGGCTGTGGGGAAACCATTTAAATCTCTTCCCTGTGCGGGGACCCGACTATTCCCTGTCGGGTCTCAGATGTCGTTGGGCCTAACATCGTGGAGCTGGCGGCGACCTCCGGCCGGGACTAACCTGGGGGCTCCAGTTGCAGAACCTGCGGAACTGACATTGCGGAGCTGGCCAACTTCGGAGCGGGAAGAGCTGTGGTGGCGTGCAGCTGCGACCCGACTTTTGGAATTCGGATGCACCGGCCGCAGACCCGGTGGACGGGAACATCGGGAGCTCCAAGTCCCTGGTGGGAGACCGCTTTCCCGAGCTCCGGAACGGCGACTTCTCCCGCTGGAATCGCGGGTTTAAGGACATGGAGCCGGGGCCTAACATCGCCCGGCGTGGCTTAAACGGCCTCAGGACTTACCGTCGCCCGCCGGGGGCTTTAACATCGGAGCCCCAGCTCGCCTCGACACTGCAGTTGGACTGCTGGACCACGGGAGAAGGAACAAAGGGAAGAGATAAAGACTTTGCCTTCCATCACAGTGAGGAGATGTTGGAGACTCATTGTGATGGATGTTTATGTAAACTGTGTTAAGTGTGGGTCTTGGATTGTTTTGTAATGTACAAAAACTGTAGAAATGATATTTCGTTCAAACCTAGGTTTGAATGACAATAAATTGCATTCTATTCTAAATACACCTGGACCATTTCCAACATTTCCCAACCATTTCAAGATCTCACTATCTCCATCGCAGGGGATAGACTATTGAACGACATCTACTATAAACCCACTGACTCCCATGGCTATCTGGACCACTTCTTCCCACCCTGCTTTCTGTAAGGAAATGTCCTCATTCTTCAGGGAACGGGGGTTCCCCTCTTTTACTATAGATGAGGCTCACCAAGGTCTCTTCTATACCCCGAAACTCTGCTCTCACTCCCCATCACCCCACTCGTAACAAGGGCAGAGTCCCCCTTGTCCTCACCTTCCACCCTACCAGCCGACACATACAACAAATAATCATCCTTCGCCAATTCATCCCATCCCACCCAAACCACCCCTTCTCCTGGCACTTTCCCTTGCAACCGCAGGAAATGCTACACTTGTCGCTTTACCTCCCCCCCGAGACTCCATTCAAGGACCCAAGCAGTCTTTCCAGGTACGGCAGAGGTTCACCTGCACCTCCTACAGCCTCATCTGTTGCATCCGCTGCACTAGGTGTCAGCTGCTCTACATCGGTGAAACCAAGCGTAGGCTTGGCGTTTGCTTCGCCCAACACCTCTGCTCGGTTCACAAAAACCAACCTGATCTCCCGGTGGCTCAGCACTTCAACTCTCCCACCCATTCCGAATCCAACCTTTCTGTCCTGGGCCTCCTCCATGGCCAGAGTGAGGCCCACCATAAATTGGAGGAGCAGCACCTCCTATTTCACTTGGGTAGTTTACACCCCAGAGGTATGAACATTGACTTCTCTAATTTCTTCCTTTCTTCTTCCCACCACCCCCCCCCCCCCACCCGCACATCAGTCTGAAGAAGGGTCTTGACCCAAAACTTTTCCTATTTCCTTCGCTCCATAGATGCTGCCTCACCCGCTGAGTTTCTCCAGCATTTTTGTCTACCTTCCATTTTGCAGCATCTGCAGTTCCCTCTTAAACAATTCACTCAAGAATATTATTTTATTAAGCAGTTAATAAGTTTAGTTTGCTTTATTAAATTAAACTCAACTCTCATAGTCCTTCTGGTAATGGAGACCCCTGGCGACATCAAGTCAAAGAGTCTTTGATAGCCCTTGACACCACTCATGATCACATTTCTATAGGGAATTCCATTCAGTTAATCCGATAAGCAAACAGTTCTCAACCAAAACTGCATTCTTGCATTCCTTCCACTATCAGGGAATTTTGCCAACATCGAATGCAAGAGTACATTCTCTGTTTTAAGGCCATTGGCACCACTCACATTTCATGAACAAAGGTGAAGTCCTCCTCATCAGCCGACAATGATCCCTTTTCGCACAATCAATTTCCTGTCATGTAGCAATCAGCTTGATTGAAGCTGTTAGCTCATAGTCATTATGGCACCAAATTTTTGATCAACATGACAAACCTTTAATTATATAAGTAGAATGTACAATATCATTATTCTAAACTAAGTTTTTGATGTTTTCTGCATCATAGTAGGAAGGAACTGCAGATGCTTGTTTAAACCGAAGATAGACACGAAAAGCTGGAGTAACTCAGCAGGTCCGACAACATCTCTGGTGCAAAGGAATAGGTGATGTTTTGGGTCCACACCCTTCTTCAGTTATGGTTTGAATGAAGGTACACAAAAATGCTGGAGAAACTCAGCGGGTGCAGCAGCATCTATGGAGCGAAGGAAATAGGCGACATTTCAGGCAGAAACCCTTCTTCAGACTGATGGGGGGTGGGGGGGAGAAGGAAGGAAAAAGGGAGGAGGAGGAGCCCGAGGGCGGGGGGATGGGAGGAGACAGCTCGAGGGTTAAGGAAGGGGAGGAGACAGCAAGGGCTCACAGAGGGTGTGTAGTTAGAGAGGAGGTGGTGAAACTGTCTCCGGAGAGAGGAGGAGAACTTCTTCAAAGTAGGCATACCTTGAGGAGATATCGCAGTGGAGTAGACAAAGTGTTCAAGAAGGAACTGCAGATGCTGGAAGATCGAAGGTACACAAAAATGCTGGAGAAACTCAGCGCATCTATGGAGCGAAGGAAATAGGCGACGTTTCGGGCCGAAACCCTTCTTCAGACTGATGGGAGGTGGGGGGGAGAAGGAAGGAAAAAGGGAGGAAGGGAAAAAGAGAAGGAAGGGAAAAAGAGAAGGAAGGGAAAAAGGATAAATGGTTTGAATGAATATTGGAGAAGGATTGGGAAGCTGCATTTACTGTTCCTATTTCTTATAAAATATTGAAACACACAAATAATTATGCAGCATTTGTAGAGAGAAGAGGTTCATGTATCAAATTGACGTCCTTCTGTACAACAAAATTATTTTTTATTTCTAGTATAATTTGATTTTAAATGATACCCTGCAAAATGATACCCTTTGAAACCTGAGCTACCTACAGTGTACAATGCTTAAAGCACTGAAGAAATACCACATTATCTCTTCTAAATCCTCCCGCTCAAGTGGGAGGATAAACAGACCAATGCCAGTGTACTCTCCCAGTGTAACATCCCGAGCATCAGGGCTCTATTTATATTCTGTTGGTTCAATTGGCTATTATAGTAAATGATTTCCAGGAGAGCAGATAAAATGATTCACAATGTTCTTAAAGCCTCCTTGTAAAAAAAAACAACATTCTCATGGGGATAGACACAAAAAGCTGGAATGACTCAGCAGGACAGGCAGCATCTCTGGAGAGAAGGAATGGGTGACATTCTCACGGGCATGTTGGTTTACATCTGCTCAAAATGGAGAAGGAAAATTTGGGGAAACAATGATAATTCTGAGTCTGCTCATCAGGACCTGCAGAAACCCAGTGAATAAAGCATAAGTGTATTACCTCCCAAGCTATATCCTCACTCACCCAGCCCAGTACTTTCTGCAACACCCCACCCCTCCCTTCACTCAGTTTATTGGTCATCTTAGAAACCAGGAACTGGAGTGGGAACAAGTCATCCTCAACCCCAAAGCACTTCTTTGAAGTATAAGGCAATGATATCCAGAAAAAAAAAGTCATTGCTGTTAAAGGCCTTTGCACTGAAGTGTGAACTGGTACTGTTTATTATAATCAAGGTAGAAATCTGATATTTTGTTTCTTATTTGCTCCATCCTTCTTTGTTTCAAGCTGTCTCTGAAGCAATGTGATAGCAGGCACATTTTCAGTTAATTATTCATTTCACTCTTGCTGAGAGTTGATTTAGTAATGCAGATGAAGGGCAATGTGTCTTTTATGTCTGTTTGTTATCCCAGTTCACAGTAAGAATCAGGTTGAAAGCAGATTTTCCTCTGTGGGTGTCCACCTTACTGTAAAAATGAATAAAAAGCAGGGAACTTGTAATGACAGCGATAATGAGGTATGGCTTGTATTATTAGTTATTTTTTCAGCCTCATTTCTTTGATAGCTATAACCTTTATAATTGTTTTTTTTATTGTATTTACATTCACACTGCAAAATTTACTATATATTTTGTTTATCAAAATGATTCTCTAATTAATAATTAGACCATTTAGAATTATTATTATTATTATTACAATTTAATGAAATTTGAGGTAAGATTTTATGCTAAATAATTGGCAACTGATTTTTGATGTCATCTTGATACAACAGTACCCAAACAACATGAAATAAAAGCTACGTCTCTTAGTTCAGAATCAAACTCAAATTTTCTCATCATTCAAACGTTAGATTCCACTATTACTCATGCCACTTAAATGACTCACATTTAATTATTATTAATATAAACAATAATGTTTAGACTCTACATTTAAATAATACTTCGCATTTCAGCTGAAATGTTATGACGCAAAAGATTAACTCATTGACTTTTGAACTTCCTTGTTTGAACACTTACCAGAAAACACCTTAACACACGCTTAAAAAAAAAAACAATTTTAATTGTTTCCCTTTCTCCTTTTTATTTTGAAATCAGCTATGTGTACTTTCTATTACAGAAAATGTTTGAGGGCAATTCATTTTTTGAAAGTCATAGCATTGAAAGGGACCTTTCAGTCCATTTTTCAATGCTGGTTTCTAGTAATCTAAACAATTTCACCCCCTCATGCTTTTTGTCAAGCACTGCAAAATATTTCTCCTTAAATATTAGTCAATTCTCTCTTGAAAGCTGTTTGATTGCTTTTCCACCACTCTTAAAAGCAATGAAACTCCGATCAAACTCTCTGCATGAAACATTTTTCCTTACATCCTTTTTATGTCAAAAAAAAATATCGATTCCTTTGTTATTGTGAAGACTCCCCAAAAGAGAACAGCTTCCCTCATTTGAAGGCTGGAGGCCTGTACTTACTGGAGTTTAGAAGAATAAGGGGGGATCTCATTGAAATCTACCAGATAATAAAAGGCATAGATAGAGTGGACGTGAAAGAGATGTTTCCAGTAATGGGAAAGTGTAGAATCAGAGGACACAGCCTCAGAATGAAAGGATGTATATATAGAATGGAAATGAGGAGGAATTTGAGGGTGGTTAATCTGTGGAATTCATTGCCACAGACATCAGTGGAGGCCAGAACATTGGGTGTTTTAAATCAAATTGATAGGTTCTTGATTAGTAACGCCATTAAAGGTTACTGGGAAAAGACAGGGGAATGGGGTTGAAAAGGAAGAATCGTTCAAAATGGTCTAATTCTGCTCCTACATCTTATAATCTTTAGAGTAAATTAAATTCATACTTATAACCATATAACCATATAACAATTACAGCATGGAATCTCGGCCCTACAAGTCCGTGCCGAACAATTTTTTTCCCTTAGTCCCACCTGCCTGCACTCATACCATAACCCTCCATTCCCTTCTCATCCATATGCCTATCCAATTTATTCTTAAATGATACCAACGAACCTGCCGCCACCACTTCCACTGGAAGCTCATTCCACACCGCTACCACTCTCTGAGTAAAGAAGTTCCCCCTCATGTTACCCCTAAACTTCTGTCCCTTAATTCTGAAGTCATGTCCTCTTGTTTGAAGTCATGTCCTCTTGTTTGATGTTTCTCCATGTTTCTCTTTTTTATAATGGGTGTTCAAGAATTTTCAGTCAGTAATTGTGAATAGCAGCACACTGAGACAAATTTACAATGTGGATAATTTTGTATAATCAGACTATAGTGGATTAATATGAAAGTGACATTAATATGTTGCATTGTGAAAAAGGCTGGCATTATTTAGCTAGAAAACAATAGGTCTTTGCACATAGAAGTTGCTGTTTTTCAATCCCTTCGTAATTATGAATAGAAAGATAAATTTTACAAAGTCACATGCACAAAGCTTTGCTATCCAGTAGTTGTCACAAGAAACTCTGGTACAAACAGAACATTCTCCAGTAAGTGTTAACTCCATAAACAATGCACATAATGTCACGCCAT
Organism: Amblyraja radiata; assembly: GCF_010909765.2. Taxonomy (NCBI): domain Eukaryota; kingdom Metazoa; phylum Chordata; class Chondrichthyes; order Rajiformes; family Rajidae; genus Amblyraja; species Amblyraja radiata. The sequence goes on from NC_045961.1 coordinate 67,470,315, forward strand.
GCAAAATAAATATGTGTTCAGCTAAGTCTTGGTATAAACAACACAAAATAAAAACAGGGAATGCTAGAATTACTGAGCAGGATAATCAGTGTCTGTGGAGAATGATGAAAGGTAATTTTTTAGGCTGATGACATTTTGAGTACATACAATTGTAGATTGTTCTGTTCATATTATTGGGTTATTAGCTGTTTGAGCGGTGGAAGGGGAGAGGAGGGAAGAAATAAGTGCAAGTACAGGTGGGGCACAGGGGAAATGGGAGAGGGAAGATGAAAAGTGAGTGTGGGGCAGGATTAGGGTGGAGGGGGGGGGGGGAACTGGAGGAACAACACCTCATATTCAGCTTGGGTAGCTTACAACTCAGCGGAATGAAAATCAAATGATTCAATTCTCTAATTTCTTCCCCCTAGCTCCCCCACCACCCCCCCACCAAAAGCCTCCTACACCTCTATAAACCTATTGCCTGCCAGGGTTGTCCCGACCCTCATCTCTCTCAGCTTTCACATCCGACCCCCCCCCCCCCCCTACAATCAGTCTAAAAGAAGGTTAGTGGTAAAATTGATTAAATCAATTAATTTTACACGGGTGCAGAAGGCAGCCCCGAAGCTATTGTCAATGAAGATAGAAAGAGTCAGGGAATGGTGCCAACATATGTTTGTAATAATGACTGTTGAACATAATCAACAAAAAGGCAAATCTGCGGCTTTGCACTGACATTTTAATAACTCTGGCACTGGCCACTCAAATCAGCTGCCCTGGACATTTTAATTATTGTTTTTACTGTATTTTAATGTTGCTGTTTTACCTGTTTTTAACTATTTATACTGTTTCATCAGGTACAGGATTGTTTTTACTGTTATTATGTGTGAAATGTTTTAAGTTTCATGTGCGATGCTCTGGTATTCCCTGGGAAACGTCTTCTCATTTTGCACTGTACAACTGTTGCTTTGCAAGATGACAATAAAGGTTGAAAGGATGAGACATTCCATACCAGGGCATCGGAAATGTCCTCGTTCTTCAGGGAATGGGGATTCACCTCTGCCACCATAGGTGAAGCTCACACCAGGGTCTCATCCATACCCCGTAACACTGCTCTCTCTCCCCATCCCCGCACTCGCAACAAGGGCAGAGTCCCTCTGGTCCTCATCTTTCACCCCACCAGCCGGCAAATACAACACATAATCCTCCGCCATTTCCGCCACCTCCAACGTGACCCCACCACTCGCCACATCTTCCCATCTCCCCCCATGTCTGCCTTCCGCAAAGACCGCTCCCTCCGCAACTCCCTCGTCAATTCTTCCCTTCCCTCCCGCACCACCCCCTCCCCGGGCACTTTCCGTTGCAACCGCAAGAAATGCAACACCTGTCCCTTCACCTCCCCCCTCGACTCCATTCAAGGACCCAAGCAGTCGTTCCAGGTGCGACAAAGGTTCACCTGTATCTCCTCCAACCTCATCTACTGCATCCGCTGCTCTAGATGTCAGCTGATTTACATCGGGGAGACTAAGCGGAGGTTGGGCGATCGTTTCGCCGAACATCTCCGCTCAGTCCGCAATAACCAACCTGACCTCCCGGTGGCTCAGCACTTCAACTCCCCCTCCCATTCCCAATCCGACCTCTCTGTCCTGGGTCTCCTCCATTGCCAGAGTGAGCAACAGCGAAAATTGGAGGAACAGCACCTCATATTCCGTCTGGGGACCTTGCGTCCGGATGGCATTAACATTGAATTCTCCCAATTTTGCTAGTCCTTGCTGTCTCCTCCCCTTCCTCAACCCTCTAGCTGTCTCCTCCCACCCTCCCATCCGCCTGCCCTCGGGCTCCTCCTCCTCCCCTTTTCCTTCCTTCTCCCCCCCACTCCCCATCAGTCTGAAGAAGGGTTTTGGCCTGAAACGTTGCCTATTTCCTTCGCTCCATAGATGCTGCTGCACCTGCTGAGTTTCTCCAGCAATTTTGTGTACCTTCGATCTTCCAGCATCTGCAGTTCCTTCTTGAACACAAGGTTGATTGATTGATTGATCTGGTATCAGTAATGGTAATGGAATCAGTTATCAGTAATGGAAAACTAGCAGATACACATAAATTCGCATCTGCTCCACTAATATAATTTAAGGAAGAATATCTGTCATTCTTTACCAGTCTGAGTTTCCAAACTAACCAATGTGGACAGCGGTTATCTCTTAATCAACTGTAGCAATGGATAGATGTGTCTCTTAGTTCAGGGGAACATTTGGATAGTCAGTAAATTCTCGACCACCCATTAATTCTCACACCCCATTGCGTGATTATCATGGCTCAAACAATTAAAGTTAAAGGCATTAAAGTTCACACTTCTGATCACATTTTATCTGATCAGCTGACAGCATATTTGAATTTGAATTTGATTCCTTTATTGTCATTCAGACCTTTCGGTCTGAACGAAATTTCGTTGCCTGCAGTCATACACAATAATAATAAATAACAAAACATAAAATAAACACAAATTAACATCCACCACAGTGAGTTCACCAAGCACCTCCTCACTGTGATGGAGGCAAAAGTCTTAGACTCTGTCTCTTCCCTCCTTGTTCTTCCTCTGCGCTGAGGCGATCCAGGCCGAAGATGCCGCCCTCCAGTCCAGCGGACCTCCGTGGTGATGTCGCCGCTGCCGAAAGCCGGAACGCCGTCTCCGCTCTGAGTCGTCCCGCCACAGCCTCAGCTCCGAGTCGGGCCGCTGCCGAAAGCTGGAACGCCGCCTCAGCGAGTCGAGCCACCGCTGCCTCAGCTCCAAGTCCCGCTGCCTCAGCTCCGGGTCCCGCTGCCTCAGCGAGTCGGGCCACCGCTGCATCAGCTCCGAGTCCCGCTGCCTCAGCTCCAAGTCCCGCTGCCTCAGCGAGTCGGGCCACCGCTGCCTCAGCTCTGAGTCCCGCTGCCTCAGCTCCCAGTCCCGCTGCCGAAAGCTCCGAGTCCCGCTGCCGAAAGCTCCGGGCCGCTGCCGAAAGCCGGAACGCCGCATCAGCTCGAAGTCGGCCAGCCTCGCGTTGTAATGCCTGGCTGGCTCTGCCTCCGGAGCCTCGAGGTCGGTCGCAGGTTGGAGACCGCCAGCTCCGCCATTAGGCCTCAGCGCAGATGGAGGCAGAGAAGGGGGATACGACAAGAAAAAGCCGCATTCCCCCGAAGGAAGAGACAAAAAAACATGTTTCACCCCCCCACCACCATAACACAACCAAATAAACTAAAATTTAGCTAAAACAAGACAAAAAAACAACTAAAAAAAGTAAAAACAGACGGACTGTAGGCAAGCCGCAGCTGTTCAACAGTGCCGCCACTTCCGGGAATATATCAGATATATTGTAGAATTTTACGTGCAAATACACCAAACTGCTGCATTTTGTGTCATTCCTTGCAATGAAGTGGAAAGGTTTACTATACAGATGATATTAGCAGCTTATTCCTTTGGCAAACCTCGCCCCACCCTTACAGATATATTCCCCTTGTGTCAGTCAATCGTTCGCTTGTGTGTCAAATGACGTTCTGCCATCGCTTTGCCACAGTCAGTGCCACATCTTTGCCTCTGCGGAGATTGTCCACAGTGCATGCCTCTCTGCCGCAAGGCAGTAGGTGGGCCATTGTCTGTACTTCTCCACAGTTGCACTTGCCAGAGTCCGAGAAGCCCCAGTTCTTCAGGTTGAGTCCACAACGTCCCACTCCAGTGCAGAGGCAGTTTAGGGCTTTCTGGGTAGTATAAGGCAGGTGGTGTCCTGGTGCCATCTGTTATTTGTTTGGGGTGCCTGGCACGGTTGGCTCTAGTTCCATGAAGCTGTTCCGACTCTTCATGCATTTCTTGGCATGTTGGTGATCGTGCAAGGGGTGGCGGGGGTCTGTGTCCGCATTGAAGCGTTCTACTGCAGCGGCCCAATCACATCTTCGAGATGGTTCGCCGATGCCAGCCAGCTCGTACAGATGTTCAACCTTTGTTGGTTTCAGGCATCCTGTGGTTTTCTTGCAGGCAGTGTTTAATGCAGTCCACCTTGCGTGCATGTTTAGAGCGGCTCCAGACAAGGCTTGCATATTCTGCCAATGAGAAACAGAGCGCCAGGGCTGCAGTGCGGATTGGTGTTTGGTCACTTCCGAATAAGCTGTTTCCCAATTTTTCATTGGCATTGTTCTGGGTGTTGACCTTTGCCTTGGTTTTCACAACATGTTGTCGATATGATAACGTGCGAGTTATCAATGATCCGCATCTAATTTGCAACTGAAAATTAACTTGTTTTCTCTTGGAAGTTATGCAGAGGGGTTTTCAAAGCGAAACATTAAATCTTTTTCATTTCCAATAATTTCCCATCCTCAATCTTAATCTCAGGCCTGATCCATTGTAAAGCTCTGATTGGTATGAAATGTATACCAAACATGAGTAGCAGGATCACCAGTATGTGTTACTCTGGTTAGTCAAGCAAAATAAAATAAAAATGATAATTAAAAAAAAATTAATGCTAACTGGATCCTTCCTCCCTTGGCCAAGGCTACTGACCTTGATTAAGTCTAAAATGAATAAAAATATTATCCTAAGTTCAATTTTGCTGAGATGGAATATTTAAAACATCATTTATTTTTAACCTGTCACCATATGTCGATTCCTTTGCAGTAATAAGGATGTACAATGTATAATATTGGTTAATACAACTACATATTCAATTCAAAATACCTTCCTTATACTGCTTGCATGCTCAGTTTCATTTCTGAATTTTATAATTAAAACTCTGGTGATTGTCTTACTTTCAACTTGATTTATGTCTTCTTGATTTCTATTCCTAACAAACCTGCCCCATAAGATTTTCTCTTTACTTAAGCTTTGTAATATTAATATTACTTTGTTTCCTCTGGGACCATAGAAGGCAGTGAAGGCCGATTCTCTGGATGCTTTCAAGAGAGAGTTAGATAGCGCTCTTAAAGATAGTGGAGTCAAGGGATATGGGGAGAAGGCAGGAACGGGGGACTGATTGTGGATGATCAGCCATGATCACAGTGAATGGCGGTGCTGGCTCAAAGGGCCAAATGGCCTACTCCTGCACCTATTGTCTATTGTTTATTGTCTATTGATGTCTCACATCTTTACTTGAGATATATCAGGGACTATTCATCCAGATATATTTGCTTGTGGGGGAGATAACATAGCAAAGTGATATGGAAATCAACATGTCAGAGTCTGTGATTTAAACTGATTTAGTTTTCGACTGGAGTTATTCTTTGGCACATCACATGAATTTACTATTATTGTTTCAGCCCAGAAGTGCTGCATTTACCTTTGAACCCAATCCAGATTTCACCTTGAAGTCAATACCTGAATACTTTTAGTCGATTTTTCTTTGCGTTTGTCTCAGTAGATCACACTAATACAACATAATGCCTACCGTGTGAAATTGAAAGACCTATGCTCAGTCTGACAGACATATTGTGCATGCTTAATCTGTAAAATCTCTTGAAAATGCATATAGTATAGTCATGTTAAAAAAATACATTCATTGAATTATATTCTATGGATTTGCTTTGAAGAATTTTATATATCACTAGACCAAGTGCAGACCCGTTGGGTCTGTTCCCCCAAAGTGTAGTTGCGGGGGAGGGGCGGCATGCGGCGTCACACACACTAACTATCCCCTCCCCCCCCCCTCCCGCACACATGCTAACTACCCCCCTTGATATTATATTAATTTTATTAATTTGCTCCTTTTACCCCATAACTGCCATATCCACTGACGCATAGCCCCCAACTCGCAGGCGCATCTAGAGAGGGGGGGGTGGGGGTAGAGAGTGAGGGCAGAGAGAGAATGGGGAGAGACAGAGAGAAAGGGGCAGAGACAGAAGGGCAAGAAACAGAGGGAGAGGGGGTGGAGGGGAGGAGGAGAGAGAGGGTGGGTGAGGGGGGGAGGGTGAGGGAGGAGGGGTGAGAGGTATGGGAGGACAGAGAGAGGGGAGGAGAGATAGGGAGAGAGGGGGGCTGAGAGGGGGGGAAGGGGAGGGGAGTGGAGTGGAAAGGGATCGGTGGAGAGTGTTGGGGTGCGGGGTGTCTGTTTGTTATTGGGTATAGGGTAGTGTGTATAGTAGGGTGTTTATTTTTTAGGTTTTGTCCTTTTTTTATTTTTTTTTGAGCTTTTTTCTTGTCCCTTTGTGTTTTTTCTCTTCCCCTGCTGATCGTCTCTCTCTCTCCTCGCTTTCTCTCTCCCTCTTTTTTCCCTCTCTCTCTGCTCTCTCCCTCTCCCTCTCTGTTTCCTTTCGCTTTTTTTGGCTCTCTCTCTATCTTTGTCGGAGATCTAGTTTAAGATATAGAGAGAGCAAAATTCATCTGTACATCACGCGTTCAGAATGTTCTGGAAATGAAGCGTGCGCATATCATGCACGAAAGCTGTCGGCAGCTCTATGGAATTCAGGGGAGCAGCCTGCCGCGTCACACACACTAACCACCCCCCCCTCTAACCACCCTCTCTCCCTCTAACCACCCTCTCTCCCTCTAACCACCCCCCCCCTTCTCGGGCCACCCCCCCCCCCGCCCCCCGCCTTCCCCCTCCCTACTCTCCCCCCCCTCCACCTCCCCTCCATCTCCGCTCCCTCTCCCCCCGTCCTCCACTTCTTCCCTATTCCCCCCTACCCTCCCCCTCCACTCACACAGCAGGTCCGATCTAAGCTGTCAATGAATACAGCACATTTATCTTTAAAAAACTGTCTTTCAAATTAAAAGTTATTGTTAAGAATTAGTGATGTTAAGTGACAAATAATTAAATTAAATTCAATGAAAACCAATGAAATCTACAACCTGGCAGCTGGGGGGCGGGACCAGCAGACAAGCTGGGGGTGGGGCCTGGCGGGGCCACCAGGCAGGTTGGGGGGCAGGGCCGGGCCGGGCCACTTCGGCTAGGTGCAGAGGCATTGTGAGGTCAGCGGGCGGGGCCAGGCAGGCCCACCAGGTATGCTGGGGGGTGGGCAGGGCCGGGCGGGGCCAGTTGGGCCAGGTGCAAAGGCATTGTGAAAGGGAGGGAGGGAGGGGGAGAGATCTCCCACCCCTGTCCCATTGTGATAAGACATCTGTGAGATGGCACTGTGAAGTTTGATTTTGGTGGGAACATGTGAAAGTTCCAATCTCCCTCACCTGTCCCATTGTGATGACATATATGTAAATGAGATCCATTGTGATTGGACATCTGGTTCTGCCCTGCAGTATTGTGGCCATCTGTGCCAATATGGTTACTGAATATCCCAAAAGTTGATCTGGAGATATGGGAGGCAAAAAGGAGAAAAAAAAATTCAGACCTAAAGACAGAATATCATAGCCATATAGATAATAGATACAGGGAACACCTCTTAATTTTCACAGATGGATCAAAGGATCCAGTAGCTGAAACAACAGGGGCGGCTGTGGTAGTCCAGGGGATGAATGTTGAGCTTTACAAAAGAACAAACAACTATTTGACAGTATATACAGTGGAACTGTACGCTATTTTGATGGCTGTTCGGTGGATGGAACAGGTGCAACCGTAAAGTAGTAATATGTAGCGACTCATTATCTGCAATCCAGAGTATTGGGTCTGGTGCATCCCATAGGCGGCCTGACTTAGTTTATGAAATCCTGCTACTATTAAGCCAAGTAACAAAGAGAGGCAGTGACGTGAATTTGTTGTGGGTCCCAGCACACATTGGTGTTCTAGCGAATGAAAAGGTGGATAAATTGGCAAAGGAGGCTGTAAAAAAAAGAAACATAGAGGTAAACTTACAACTATCCAAATCTGAAGGAAAACACATTGTGTGGAAGAAAATAAATCAGGAATGGCAACAATACTGGGAACAGGAGACAAAGGGGAGACACCTCTATTCGCTACAAAACAGAGTGGGCATTACAGCAAGAAGATGGGGGAACAGGAGGGAACAGGTAGTATTAACAAGATTGAGGAAAGGACACACTCACCTGAACAGCACATTAAAAATATTGGGAAAACACCCTACTGGGCTGTGTGAGGAATGTCATCAACCAGAAACAGTTCAGCATGTCCTAGTTGCATGTAGGAGATATGAGACAGAAAGAGGATTTATGATCATTGAAATGAGGAAAATTGGATTGACAGAAATATCAGTAAAGAACATTCTAGAGTGTGGAGGGAAAGGATAAGGAATAAAGTTGTTGTTTGATTTCTTGAGGGCCTCTGGGCTTATAAAAAGGATCTAATATAAAGACATGAGTACTGTGGAAAGAAGAAGAAGAAGAAGAAGAAGAAGAAGAAGAAGAAGAAGAAGAAGAAGAAGAAGAAGAAGAAGAAGAAGAAGAAGAAGAAGAAGAAAGAAGAAGAAGAAGACGAAGAAGAAGAAGAAGAAGAAGAAGAAGAAGAAGAAGAAGAAGAAGAAGAAGAAGAAGAAGAAGAAGAAGAAGAAGACGAAGAAGAAGAAGAAGAAGAAGAAGAAGAAGAAGAAGAAGAAGAAGAAGAAGAAGAAGAAGAAGAAGAAGAAGAAGAAGAAGAAGAAGAAGAAGAAGAAGAAGAGGAGGAGGAGGAGGAGTGTATTTCTGAACTCATGTCAAACCCCTACCGAAATTGTAAAAATCTCCGCGTTTGTGCGTCTGGTTTTCGAGGAGATACGTTTCATATGCAAAATCTCTCACACACACACACACACACACACACACACACACACACACACACACACACACACACACACACACACACACACACACACACACACACACACACACACACACAACTGGCAATTGGCCGAGGCATTTCCCGGAAACGAGCAGGGGGCGCAGCATCGGTGGGCCTCTGAACCCCAGCGTTGGTGGTAGTAGCACCACTGGTGCTTACTGCAATCTCCGGCGGGCGGCTGTGGCGTGACAGTGGCAGCGGAGGGCTGGTGTCCCTGCGAGGCTGCTGGTGCGAAGGTGCAGACATATTGCTGCTTGGCAAGCCACAGCTCCTCGGCCCGTTCAGCGAGCTGCAGAGGGTCGGCAAAATCCGATCCAGCGAGGAGCAGGCGGATGTCGTCGGGCATCTGCTCGAGGAAGGCCTGCTCAAACAAAAGGCAGGGCTGATCGCCATCCATCAGTGTGAGCATCTCGCTCATCAGCACAGATGGCTTCCGAGCGCCGAGGCCGTCCATGTGCAAAAGGAAGGCCGCGCGATCGCGGCGACTGAGCCCGAAAGTGCGGAGCAGCAGTGCCTTGAGACCCTCATACTTGCCAAACGCGGGCGGATTTTGCAGATAAGGCAGCAATCAGGTGGCAGTCTCCTGACTGAGCGCCCCAACCACATAAAAGTAGCGAGTAGCATCCGCGACGATGCTACGGAGCTCAAATTGGGCCTCAAATAGTGGGCGAACCACACTTGAGGCTGTACTGCCCAGAAAACAGCAGCCTCAGGGCCACCACATTTTGCTGGGCGGGCTGGCGTCGAGGTTTTCGGCGGCGTTCATAATCAAGATCCGAAATAACGATCGGACCAGTGGGAGGAGCGCTGTCGACTGTAGAGAAAAGCCCACAAACTCACACCTACCGTCACGTGATGGCGCCAACCAATAACGAGGGTTCGCACTTCCTCAAGCCACCAGTAGGTGCCGTTGCACCCTGATATTTTGAATCACTGGGGATTTGTAAGTCTGGATTGTAATTGTGATCCTCTTTTAATCTTACCCAAATATTTGGCTGCATGCCTTCAGAAGCAGAGAGCTAAAGAGGATGCTGCATAAATATTAACAGGAAAACTCTGCAGATTTTCTCTTGGCAGAATTCAGCACACCATTACTCGTGTCCAAATGGCCTATCAGGGGTCTCAAAGCTCTCCTTTGGTACATCTGGTGGTGCATCAAGCCATATTGTATTTGCCTGGTGCAGGAGCATAGCATCTTTGCAATGAGATATCAGTTACTGGATGCAATCCACTTTCTTCTGACAAAGGGAAGAGTGAATATGTGTACAATGCTTGAGAGCAAGACCGTAATATAAAGAAGATATAGAACAAATATACCCATCAAGCATCCACCTATAGGTTAATTTCTGTTCATCTTGGCAACTTGACCAGAATTAAATAAAATATAGGAGGAGGCTAAGAACAAATTGGAATATTTCACTAACTATTGTAAAATAATAAATCATGCATCAATGAAAATTAAATGTGTGAAAGATTTCCCTTTATTCTTTATTATCTTAGACATGCTAGGAGATATAAATGTAATGTACAAAGCAAAGCTTATTTTAACACCAAGTACAAACACACCTGAATGTCAGGGGTTAAACTAATTCTAATCTGTGTGCGAAGATAATTTGAATTTGACTCATTAAAAATAATCATAACTACATCACACACAAATCCAGGGCCGCATACAAATGCAGCATTGATCCTGCCAAACTTATGATTTCAGAGCATTTAAAGTATCAAAGGAACACATCCACACGCAAATTTATCTTCTGATTCATAGCCAGATACACTTTTAATTGGTAAAAAATGTGGATATTTTTTGTTCTGTTTTGGCAATCACGGACGGGAAATCTCTTAAATTCACATCGTTTATCCAATAAAATTAAGAAAGTTTTTTATTTACTAATTTCTATACTGACCAATTGCTGCCAAAACCTCAAAAAAGGCAGTTATGGATGCATTTAAATATCCCTTATGTTTTAATATTTATCTTACCGTGCATCTATATAATAAATTATTCTTCATTAATTCCATATTTATCTGTTGGAAACAGGTTTTCATGGGAATATATCATATGCTAAGCACATGTTCAAGTTGAGACATGTGAGCCAAAGAAACATTTACTGCTGCTATAGGAAATGGCTAATTGGGCCTGAATGCATTTGCCTTTTACAGATAGGATACAATTCATGGTAAATCAGGCTGGTGGTCACCAATCAAGAATGTTTTATTGTCATATGTCCCAAATAGAACAATTAAATTCTTACTTGCAGCAGCACAACAGAGTATGTAAACATAGTACACTAAACAATATAATAAACAAGAACAAAGTTCAGTCTGCATACATTAACGTTGAAATTAACTAATAGTGATTGGAGGCAAGAGGCTGGAATTACAAAGAATTTGTAAAATTCATTCAAGGGTTTTCTTAATAGGAATGTAGAGAGTCCTACCCAGGAGGGGGCTGCACCTGACAACTTAGGAAATGAAGACAGACAAGTGATTGAAGGAATCCTTTCAGAGCAGTGACCAGAGATTAGTAAACTTCAAGTTGTAATAACGAATAGAGATGGTCCTCACATTAGGACTCTAAACTGGGAGAAGGTAGGAGCTACTAGAGGGGAAATCAACATCTGGTGAGGAGGAGCTGTTTAAAAGTAAGATCATAGCTGTTCATGGTCATTATCTTCCTGTAAGGGTAGAAGGTATGTTTTTAAGTTTTGGGAACGTTGTTTTAAAAAGGATACTTAAAGTCTAATCAGCAAAAAGAGGGAGGCATATGCCACGTATAGGGCATTCATATCAAACAAGTCACTTGAGGTTTATAGAAATATGAGAGAAAGGAAGAAATTAGGAGGGAAAAAGGAGGCCATTAAATGACCTTGATAAATACGATGTAGAGAATCATAAAACTTTTAAAAATACATTCAAATAAAAGGCACAGGGAGTATCTCCCCTCAGGGACCAGAGGGGTAATCAATGCATGTAGCCAGAAGATATTAAACCTGCAAACTTCCCATTGGTGTTTACCACGGAAGGACTTAGAGGCTGGAGAGTTAAGAGAAGAGTATGGTGGTATTCTCAAACACATCTATATCAGGAAGTAAAATATTTCAGAAAGATTGGAGCAATTAGGGTGGATAAATCTCCTGAGCCTGACAGGATCTATCCCAGCATGCTAAAGGAAGCCAGTGAGGAGATTGCTGCAGCTTGGGTGGAAATTCTTGCATCTTCATTAGCTGTGGATGGTACTGGAAGACTGGAAGACTTTTCCCATCATTCATAAAGGACAAGAGGCATAAGCCTGGATACTAATTGTACGGAAATTATTGGAGGAGATTCTATACAGGCAAGATATATATTTATTTTGGAAGACAGCAACTCATTAAGAAAGATTGTACATGCTTGTACACGCTGGAATTCAGAAGATTGAGGGGGAATCTTATAGAAACTTACAAAATGATTAAGGGGTTGGACAGGCTAGATGCAGGAAGATTATTCCCGATGTTGGGGAAGTCCAGAACTAGGGGTCACAGTTTAAGGATAAGAGGGAAGTCTTTTAGGACTGAGATGAGAAAATCATTTTTTACACAGAGAGTGGTGAATCTGTGGAATTCTCTGCCACAGAAGGTAGTTGAGGCCAGTTCATTGGCTATATTTAAGAGGGAGTTAGATGTGGCCCTTGTGGCTAAAGGGATCAGGGGGTATGGATAGAAGGCAGGGATGGGATACTGAGTTAGATGATCAGCCATGATCATATCGAATGGCGGTGCAGTCTCGAAGGGCCGAATGGCCTACTCCTGCACCTATTTTCTATGTTTCTATGAGAGGGGATCTTATTGAAAAATATAAGATTATTAAGGGTTTGGACACGCTAGAGGCAGGAAACATGTTCCCGATGTTGGGGGAGTCCAGAACCAGGGGGCCACAGTTTAATAATAAGGGGTAAGCCATTTAGAACGGAGACGAGGAAACACTTTTCAATCAAATCAAATCAATCAAAAACTTTATTTGCCATTTGTGCTTACACACATAGGAACTCTTGTGCGGTTGTTCAGAGAGTCGTCAAGTCAAATTAAAAAAACACACAGAAAGACACATAATCTATAAAAACATATACTTCTCTGGAAATAAAAAAGAAAGTGTCTAAAACCCTATATAAAGGGGAAAGTGAGAGCATTGTAAATTGCACAAACCCTATATAAAAGTGTCGATTGCATTGTAAATTGCACAGACCCAGGAGACAATATAATATGATATAATATGATATGCTATGAGGTAGGTCAGGACATCAGTTCATTTTGTTTTGGCCAAGAGTCTCACTGTGGCAGGGAAGAAGCTCTTAAAAAAGCGTGTTCTGTTTGTGGCGATGCTGTCCGCTCGTCTGTGCCTGAGGTTGTATGTGCAGTTTTTGTGTTTGAGCAGGGAGTGAGCTGGATGTAGTGTGTCTCTGATGATTCTCTCTGCTCTTTTTTGACAGCGCTGTGTGCAGATGGTGTCCATGGAGGGGAGTTCCGTTCTGATAATCCTCTCTGCAGTCTTTATGACTCTTTGCAGAGCCTTCCTCTCTGTCTGTGTGGTGTTTCCATACCACACCGTGATGCCTGTGGTGAGGATGCTCTCTATCAGTCCTTTGTAGACCTGGGTGAGAGGGCGACAGTGCAGACCAGCTTTTCTGAGCAGCCTGATGAAGTACCGTCTCTGCTGGGCTTTTTTCACTGTGGCAGCAGTGTTCAAAGTCCAGTTCAGATCTCATGTCACTTGTAATCCCAGGTATCTGTAACTGTCAGCCCTCTCCATCACAGTCCCCTTGATGATGAGGGGCTGTAGGGGGGGTGGATTTTTTCTGAAGTCCATTATTATTTCTCTTGTCTTGTCTGTGTTGAGGCTTAGGTCGTTCACCTCACCATAGGCAAGAATGTCGTTCACCAGACTCCTGTAGCCCGAGTCGTCCCCCCCCCTTCATGAGGCCCAGGATGGTGGTATCATCCGCATACTTAATAATGATGGTATTTTCCTGGGTGGAGACACAGTCGTGTGTGTACAGGGTGAAAAGTTTGGGACTGAGACAGCAGCCTTGTGGTGATCCTGTGCTGACGGTGAGCTCTGCAGACACCCTCCTTCCCATCCTCACCACCTGTGGTCTTTCAGTCAGGAAATGCAAGATCCAGTTGCAGGTGGGAGTCGGGACGCCGAGGTCTGTCAGCTTCTCAGTCAGCCTGCCCGGGCGAATGATGTTAAAAGCCGAGCTGTAATCCAGGAACAGCGCTCTGACGTATGTTCCTCTGCTGTCCAGGTGTTGCAGGATGTGGTGTAGAGCAATGGCCACTGCGTCGTCCACTGAGCGGTTGGGGCGGTAGGTGAACTGGAGGGGGTCGATCGTGCCCAGGATCATGTGATTGATGTGTGTGAGAACCAGTTTTTCTAGACACTTCATGGCAACTGGCGTGAGTGCCACTGGCCTGATGTCATTCAGGGTGGATGGGTTTGTTTTTTTTGGAACTGGTACAATGGTGGAAAATTTAAAAATACGGGGGACCACTGCTTGGTTTAAAGACAGATTGAAGATGTCTACATACACTCCAGTATGTTGTTCTGCACAGGCCTTCAGAACTTTAGGAGGGACGCCATCTGGTCCCACAGCCTTGTGGGGGTTCACCTGCCTCAGAGCTTTCAGGACCTGTGTGGGTGTCACCTGAAAAACAGTGTCCGTGGGGTTATAGGGGCCTTTTGATGGGGTGTCTGTGTTCAGTCTGTCAAACCTGGTGTAGAAGGTATTAAGGCTGTCTGGGAGGGTGACATTCTGGGGGTCTGTGGTTGGTACTGTTTTCTTGTAGTTTGTGACTGCTTGGATTCCCTGCCACATACTGCGTGTGTTGTTACTTAGGTAAAAGCTTTAAAGTTTTTGGGAATAAGCCCTCTTTGCATCTCTGATGGACTTCTGTAGCTCGTACCGGGCTTTCTTGTACTCCCTTTGATCTCCTGACTTAAAAGCTTCCTGCCTTTTCCTGATCTTCTGTTTTATGTTTCCATTGAACCAAGGTTTCTGGTTTGGAAACACACGCACAGTTCTGGGAGGGGCACATATAGATGTGCACCAGCTGATTTAGTCACTCACAGCCTCTGTGTATTCATGAATGTCATCTGTGGCCACCTTAAAGATGTTCCAGTATGTAGCCTCTAAACATCCCTGCAGGCTAGCCTGTGCACTGTCCGTCCAGGTGTTAACAGTTCTGACTGTGACTGGCTGTGCCTTAAGCCTCTTGGTGTAGCTCATCCATCTTATTTACCAGAGACTGGACGTTAGCAAACAGTATGACCGGGAGGGCTAACCTTCCACTGCTAACCAAGCGCCGGAGTCGTCATTCGGCCCCTCCCCGTCTGCCGCGTCTCCGCCTGGGCCTGTCGTTGTCCGGGTGTCGGCCTAGCGTCGAGTCGCCGTAGCGTATTAGCTCAGGGTAGGAGTTAAACGTGCTCGGGTCTAAATGTCCAAAATGTCCAAAAGGACTGCACTCTCTCAGCCGTAGTAGGGTCGCCCGGTCATAGACGCCGTTTGCTGACCATGCTGTTACCGTAGTGTGGCACAAAATAACAAGAGACAGACAAAAAAGCAGGTTGACTCTGAGAGCTCCGCGACGTCGCCCTCTCAGGAGAGTTGTGAGTCTGTGGAATTCTCTGCCTCAGAGGGTGGTGGAGGCTGGTTCTCTGGATACTTTCAAGAGAGAGCTAGATAGGGCTCTTAAAGATAGTGGAGTCAGGGGATATGGGGAGAAGGCAGGAACGGGGTACTGATAGGGGATGATCAGCCATGATCACATTGAATGGCGGTGCTGGCTCGAAGGGCCGAATGGCCTACTGCACCTATTCTCTATTGTCTATTGTCTCTATTAGGAGGTGACAACATGGTTTTGTGCAGGGGAGATCACAAATCTAATTGAGATTTTGAGGAAATCACTGAGGACATTGATAAAGGCAAAGTAATAAAAATGCATCCGAAGCATGTTAGAAAAATAGATGTTGGAAAATTAGCTTTATGGAAGGAAGCAAAGGGTCATGGTGGAATAGCGTTTTTTAGACTGGATGCCTGTGACTAGTGTGCCATAGGGATTGGTGCTTGGCCCATTATTGTTTTGGGTTTATATCAACAATTTGGATGTAAATGCACTAGGCATGAAAGGCATGATTAGTAAATTTAGAAATTACACTAAAGTGGGTGGTATCATAGATGGTGCTGTGAAGCAGAAGCATCTGGGAGTACAGGTCCATAATTCCCTGAAAATAGCATCACAGGTAGATAGGGTGGTCGGGGAAGCTTTTGGTACATTGTCCTTTATCATTCATGGTACTGAATATAGCGTTTGGGACATTATGTTACAGTTATACAAGACATTGGTGAAGAAGAAGGGTCTTGATCCGAAGCGTCACCCATTCCTTCTCTCCAGAGTTGCTGTCTCCCTTGCTGAATTACTCCAGCATTTTGTGTCCACTTTCGATTAGGCAATTTCAGACAGAATGTGTTGGCTTTAGCCTGGTTACATGAATGATTTGAAATGGCCTTTGTCAGCAGGAGAGCACAATTGGGATAGATTGTAGGGTATCTATACCTAATGTAAATTCATATCTAAGCATGCTGGTCGTCTGTCTGTCTGTCTGTCTGTCTGTCTGTCTGTCTGTCTGTCTGTCTGTCTGTCTGTCTGTCTGTCTGTCTGTCTGTCTGTCCTCAACCAAATCTCTCATCTTGTCCTCTTCCGGTTTGCGTTGTTTGTAAATTTGCGCAAAAACGGGACACAATAGCGCTACGATTTTTCACCACCTTAATCGCCATTCTCCTGTGCTGCAAGTGCACCAAGTTTTGTTCCGATCAGTGGAATGTTACAAAAGTTATGAAGGTTTAAATATCGTAAAAACTGCCCCTTCTGGCACCCGCTGTCAATCACCTGCGGCGAGGAGAATAAAGCTGAAGGAGCGGGTTGAGCAGAGTGTGGAGAGCGAGCTGCATCGGCCATCATGACAAGCCGGGAGCCGCTGAGTGAGTGTGGCCAGCAGGCAGCCGGTGAGTGAGTGAGTGCGGCCGGCAGGCAGCCAGTGAATGAGTGTGGCCGGGGCTGGGAGCCGTACCCTCTCCCCCCCCGCCGACAAACACCCCTCCCGCATGCATCCCCCCCCACACACTACCCTCCCACACACACCCTACCCCCCTCCCACACACACCCTACCCCCCTCCCACACACACCCTACCCCCCTCCCACACACACCCTACCCCCCTCCCACAAACACCCCTCTCCCCCTCCTCCTGCCCTAGCTGCAGGACACTCCCCCATTGGTCCCTGACAGCCCCGCATGAAGCTGTCCCCCTCCCCTGGCTGCAGGATGTCCCCCTCTCCCCCCCAGCAGCCCCCAATAACCCCCCCTGAAGCCATCCCCTTCTCCCAGCTGCAGGACTCTTCAACCCCCCCCACTGGCCCTTGACAGCCCCCATATGAAGCTATCCCCCTCCGCCGGCTGCAGTAAGGTCCCCCCCACCCCGATCGGCCCCTGGCAACCCCCGCCTGAACCAGCCCCCTCCCCCAGCTGCAGGACGCTCTGCCCCCGACCGGCCCCGGACGGCCCCAACCTGAAGCCGTCCCCCTCCCCCGGCTGTAGGATGTTCTCCCCTGCCCACCGGCCCCCAACAGCCCACGCCTGAAGCTGTCCCCCTCCCCTGGCTGCAGGATGCTCCACCTCCCAACCGCCCCCCACCTGAAGCCACCCTGTCCCCAGCAGCAGTCCCCCTCCCTTCCCCTGACCAGCCCCCGTCTGAAGCTGTCCCCATCCCCAGCTGCAGGATGCTCTCCACCGGTCCCCGCCAGAATCTGGTGGGGAGCGGCAGCGGTTACCACAACAGTGATAAGCGGCAGGGATAGGCAGCGGTAGGCTACGGCTGTGTTAGGCTATGGCAGTGGTAGGCCACGGCAGCGGTAGGCCATGGTAGCGTTAGGCCACGGCAGTACTCGCCCCTCTCCACACCGACCCCCAACAGGACCCGCCTGAAGCCATCCCGTCCACCGGCTGCAGGACGCTCCTCCCTCCCCCACCGGCCCCTGACAGCCCCCGCCTGAAGCCATGCCCCTCCCCCGGCTGCAGGACGCTCCCCCCTCGCCTGGAGCTGTCCCCCATCAGAATGCAACAAGAGACGCAGCAAGAAAGAATAGACTGAATAAATCTCAGCTTTAACTTTTAATTTTTGTTATATTTTGTTATTCACATTTTAAGCTTTAATAAATCCCTTTTCCACTTGTCGTGCCCGTCAGCTGTGCCTGCGCAGTAATACCTGCGTGTTCTCCGCCCCAATGGGATCCGGATGGGCGGGAATGGCTGCGCCTCCAGAGAGCCGGCAAGAGTGGATGGGGGGTTGAGGTGGGATGGAGTGAGTGCAGGACATTTAACCTACCGGTCGGTTTTCCTTGGTCCTGAAAACTACAATGAGCCAATTAAAATACCCGGTCAGCGAAGGGGATTGCCTCTGGCTGCCCTCGACTGCCTGTAACTGCATAGCGACCCCA
Organism: Amblyraja radiata; assembly: GCF_010909765.2. NCBI lineage: Eukaryota > Metazoa > Chordata > Chondrichthyes > Rajiformes > Rajidae > Amblyraja > Amblyraja radiata. The sequence continues at coordinate 67,488,502 of NC_045961.1, forward strand.
CTCCACTGCACTACGAGTTAAAAAGAACCATGCCGACCAATTTTTACTCGCAGAAAATTTTCAACATGTTGAAAATTCTTCCGCGACCTAGCTGAGGCCGCGAGTATGTGGGAACTTCCCTCGAGCATGAAGGAGAGTTCCAGTGACCTTATTGGACGTCCTAGAATTACGTGTCGACCATGCTGCGAGTTTGAGTAGAAGGAAAACTCTTCTAAACTCGCAGATTAGGTCGCCGCTGTGGGACAACCCCTTAACACAAAATTGCATTTCCAGAAATGTTGTTAAATACTACTTTATTAATATGGAGATAGGCCACATTTGGTGTATTGCAGTGGACATTTATTAGAATGATGTCTGGATTAGGGGGTATCAGCAAGAGGGAGAAGTTGGACAGACATGGATTGTTTTCTCTGAAAACCAAAGATTTCGGCGAGACCAAATGGAAGTATATAAAATTATAAGTAACATAGATCGGGTAGACAGTCATAACCTTTTTCCCAAAATGAAAAAAATCAAATACTGAAGAGCATAGATTAGAGATACAGCATGGAAACAGACCCTGGGCCCACTAGTCCAGTATCGCTGGGGGCCTGAGATGAAAGTACATTAATGATCTTCCTTTCGAAGCCAGCATTGAAAGCATTTACAAGCACATTCAATGGCACATCACAATAAATAAATGTACAATAAATTAACAGTTATTCTACATAAACCAGGCCATGTTGCAAGTCAATGTAAAAGAAGCTGTCATGAACCTAAAGGCAACAGCACTCAGACTCCTGGAACTATTCCCCAACAGTAGCAGAAAGATAAGAGCAAGGTAGGGGTGGTGTAGGTCTTTGATAATATTAGCCACCTTCTGAAGGCAGTGGTTCTATAGATCCCTTAAATGTTTTGTTTCGTACTGTATTTCCAAGTACAATAGAAGCCCTGAGGAAGATCTGCAATTAAATTAAACATTAAATAGTTTCCCTGTTTGTCTGGGAATTAAGGAGGTCAAAACTGGGTAACGTCTACCACATGCACCACTTTCTGCAGCCATATTAATTCTTGAGCCGTCATGATGCAACCAGCCTGCATGTTCTTCAAGAGAGTCAAGAGTCATGAGTGCTTTCTTGTCATATGTCCCAGATAGAACAATGAAATTGTAGGACAGGATTGGAGAGTCAGAAGTTGTTACAGGGCAAAACAGGATATGGTGGGATTTGCAAACAGGACGCAAATGTTATAATCATGATTTTACAAGATTGGAAACTTGTTCAGTGAGTGTCTGGATGTTGGTTAAACAAAATGGTGAGCGACACAGTGGCGCAGTGGTAGAGTTGCTGCCTTATAGCGCCAGAGGCCCGGGTTCGATCCTGACTAAGGGTGCTGTCTGTATGGAATTTGTACATTTTCCCTGTGGGTTTTCTCCAGGTGCTCCGATTTCCTTCCACACTCCAAATACATACGATTTTGTTGCCTAATAAGCTTGCTAAAATTGTAAATTCTCTCTAATGTGGGTAGGATAGCGTTAGTGTGTGGGGATCACTGGTCGGCGTGGATTCAGTGGGCCAGTTTCTGCGTTGTATCTCTAAACTAAACTAAACAGAACCTGATGCTACCAAGAATGAGGAGCATCATGTCCTAATGTATAGGAGAGATTAAGTTAAAAAGTAGAAGTCAAAAACTAATTGGAAAGCTATTTAATGTTTCATAGATAAAACTTCCTCCGGCCAGCAGTTTTGATGGGGAGATCATCTTATAGCTGAAGACTTCCATGCCTGCACAGTGAAATGTTCACACCCTGAACATCCTGCTCCACCACTGACCTCAACATTCCTATTAGGGCGGTCGCGGTGGCGCAGCGGTAGAGTTGCTGCCTTACAGCAAATTGCAGCACCGGAGACCCCCGTTCGACCCTGACCGTATGGAGTTTGTACGTTCTCCCCGTGATCTGCGTGGGTTTTCTCCAAGATCTTTGGTTTCCTCCCACACTCCAAAGATGTACAGGTTTGTAGGTGGCTTGGTAAATGTAAAATTTGTCCCTAGTGGATGTAGGAAAGTGTTAATGTGCGGGGATCGCTGGTCGGCACAGACCCGGTGGGCCGAAGGGCCCTTTTATTTAAGAATAAGGGGTAAGCCATTTAGAACGGAGATGAGGAAATACTTTTTCACACAGAGAGTTGTGAGTCTGTGGAATTCTCTGCCTCAGAGGGCGGTGGTGGCCGGTTCTCTGGATACTTTCAAGGGAGAACAAGATAGGGCTCTTGAAGATAGCGGAGTCAGGGGATATGGGATGAAGGCAGGAACGGGGTACTGATTGTGGATGATCAGCCATGATCACATTGAATGGCAGTGCTGGATTGAAGGGCAGAATGGCCTACTCCTGCACATTGTCTATTGTCTATTGACTCCAGCAGTTGAACGCGGATGTGCTGAGCTGAAGGGCCCCTCACCTCTTTGCCAATGTCAGCAGGCGGACCCTAATCCTAATATCAGGGTTGCAGAATTTAATTTAAAACAGCTAAGAGATTTAGTTTAGTTTCGAGATACAGCATGGAAACAGGCCCTTCGGCCCACTGTCCATGCCGGCCAGCGATCACCCATATCCTACACACTAGGAGCAATTTACAGAAGCCAATTAACTTACAAACCTGCATGCCTTTGGAATGTGGGAGGAAACCAGAACACCTGAAGGAAACCTACGCAGTCACAGGGAGAACATACAAACTCTGTATATACAGCACCTATAGTCAAGAACAAACTTGGCTCTCTGGCGCTGTAAGGCAGCAACTCTACCGCCATGCCACTGTGCTATTTATTTATTTTTTAATGTTTTAACTGCTCAGTTGTGCAGTAGTTGAATGTATTTTTAAGTAAATTTCTTATTTTTTTAATTAAGTTTATTTGAACTATCAGAAACATTTAACAGAATGAAAATTGCTTTTGATTGCAGGGAAGTAAAAAGTCCACCAAGACCTCAGGAGTCACCAGCTAAACCCTATTCATTGCTTGTGAGACAGTCATCTTTACAGGACATTTACATCATCCAGGATTCTGAGTATATTAAATCTACAAAGCTTCAAAATATAATTTTTGGTGTTAGAAAGGGGCAGAGGTCATAGTCATAGAGTGATACAGTGTGGAAACAGGCCCTTCGGCCCAACTTACCCACACCGGCCAACATGTCCTAGCTACACTAGTCCCACCTGCCTGCGCTTGGTCCATATCCGTCTAAACCTGTCCTATCCATATACCTGTCTAACTGTTTCTTAAATGTTGGGATAGTCCCAGCCTCAACTACCTCATCTGGCAGCTTGTTCCATACACCCACCACCCTATGTGTGAGAAAGTTACCCCTCAGATTCCTGTTAAATCTTTTCCCCTTCACCTTGAACCTACAGCATGTCCTCTGGTCGTCGATTCCCCTACTCTTGGCAAGAGACTGTGCATCTACCCGATCTATTCCTCTCATCCGTGGGAGACTGAGTGCCAGTATTAGGTCAGATCAAGCCTGATCCAGCCCGTGTATGTTTTCATTCACATGTTGGGATGTCATGAGTTGCCATCTGCTTCATGAAATAGCTCAGGAAGCTGCAGAAGTTATCCTAGCAACTGCATTGCTGATAATGGATTAAGCAATTAAAATTGTCTGTCCACTTACATTGCTGAGAAGTAAGGGAACTAATGATTTCTGCATTGGTTCAAGTGCCACAACATATACTGTAGTAGTAAATCTCTGGTGAAATGTGGTTCACACGGTTAAGGCTCCTACATCAATGCGGATGTTTTAGTAGGTAAGGGAATATAAGGCTTTTTCACACAGTTCATTTTTTATTTATTTTTTTATCGAGTTATAAAATGACTCCCCTGTGAATCAAAATGTGGCCATGAATGAGTTAGTGTTATCCAAATGCACCACAGGTTAAATAACTTGATTTTTTTAAACATCTAAATAACATAACAATTCACACTGATTCTGAATTTCTTATGCTCTGTATTAAATTATCTAAACACATAGAGAAAAATGGCAGCAAAGTTTTTTGAATTTTATCAAATGAATCTGGGATTAACTCTACATTATAGCAACACGACTGACATTGAAAAAATATAGCACTTACCCATCAATGCAATTTTTAAGCTGTCGTGAGTAGATGTGATTTAGGTGTAGAGTTTTGACCCTTTATTGGAACAAATAACTCAGAGCAAAGCTATGGGATATCTCCTCTTGTTCAGCTTGAGTAAATATAATAAAATTCTAACCTTGCAGAGTTGCAGTTAGAATGTTCCTTAAAGACACAATGTATCATCTGTACAACAGCATCAAGCCTGTCCATCCTCCCTATTCTAGTCTCCTGTGTGCTGCAAGATGGTCAGCTCACCTCCAATAAGTGCACCTTCTTCTAAGTCTAATGGCATTCTAATGGAATGCAGCAACATCCATCATTACTCCAGACCTTGACTTTGGTCATGGATATTACTGCAGTACTGGATAACACTGCAATTCTGGACGTTAATGTAATACTTTCTTCTGGGGATGTTATTAATATAGTACCTTTTCCCAACAGTTCCCATAGACAGCTTTGTTGAATAACCAGTGGCTAACACAATTTAACGTGAACTCACCTATCCAGTTATAGGAAAGACTGTTTTGCCATCATGCCGACACAAGGAAGGGTTGAGGTGTTAGCTTATGTTAATTGGCAGTCCCACCATAGATCACCAAATAGCCGAGTGGTAATGCAATTATAAAAAATTACTACATGGTGTTAAATGCTCACATTTACTTTCAAATAATGCATGGGTTTATGCTCCGATACCAATAGCTTGGGCTCATTGATGCTCCTCAGGATTGGTGAAAGGGTAATTTTACGGGCAGCATGGTGGCGCAACTGGTATATCCATTGCCCCACAGTTAGAGTTTGGGAGCTGTTTGCTCTCCCTGTGACTGTGTGGGTTTCCTCTAGGCAATCTAGTGCCCTCTCATATCTCAAAAAAGACATGTAAGTTTGTAGGTTAATTGGCCTCTATAATTTGCACTTGAATGGGAGTGGAAGCAAAAGTGAAATAATGTGGAACTTATGTGAATGGGTGCTCAATGGTTGGCTTTGGAAGGATCTGTTTGCATGCTGTGTCACTAAACTAAAACTAAAACTGAAACTAAAACTAAAACTAAACTAAACCTAAAACTAAACTAAACCTAAAACTAAAACTAAAACTAAAACTAAACTATTAAACTATTCATGAGGAGGTCTTGTTGTTAGTGTACCCTAGAGGTATTTTCAACATCCATGACTAACCTCAGATAGAACTGCTACTTTCCTCATCTGATGGAAATCCCAAACAAGTTAGTCCCAGGAGCCCAGCAAACAGCTCAGAAACTGTAAGCAAATTTGCAGCACAGTATTACTTTGGTTAACAAAAGGCTTTGTCTGAACACTCCTTTGTAAAATCAGCTGTGAATAACATCCTTGTACAATCAGTCACATCCCTAAATTTCTAAATCTTATGGAATGTAAGTCTGTAAAATAATTTTTGTTATAGTTTTATCCAGAATAGTTTGTAAAAACAACAAGATTTTAAGCTTTTTAAAGAACTTGCTGAATTTTCTGTTTTTCTCCACAGAAAATAAGTGAAATAAAACTGACTCTGACAAACAGGGATAAGCTACACACAGCTATTAGGCATGAGCTCTAGCATCTAATTTATTGTTTTACACACTAAGGAATCATAAACTATTGACAAGAACAACTGAACAAAAAAGATTCTTGTAGCTCGAAAAAACTATTTTGCAGATAAGAGAGATATTGAGTAGTTTTGACTTAGAGAGTTACAATCCACAATCATAAATGGTCATATTGAAACATGCCTGATAATTGGATTTGTATAGCATGTGACTAGAGGAGGAGATGAAAACTGAGTCCGATTTTAGACATGTTTATCTTTCTTGTTCAAGGAATTGGCGAACGGTTTGCAAGGGATCTGCAAATAGTGCCGGTCACCTCTGGACATTGAAGAATACACTTGCTCATTACTGAGTTGAATTTAAGGTTAGATAATCACATAATAGCTCCTAGTATTTGTAGCTTGCAGAGTTTGCTTTAACAATGTTGTTCTGTAATTAACCTAAATCAACTCTGATACGAGATAATGGGGTGAGCATTCTGTTTGGCTGGGGCGGGAACTGTGGCTGGGGCAGGCACTACCTATATTGAGCCCCTTCTTCCTGAGCAAGAACAAATTTTGATGTTATAATGTTTTATCTGATAAGTATATGTGCAGATCAATGTTTCATTAATGGACCAAAGTTCAAAGGTTTCACAAGAGATGCTAATTCAAAAGGTTACAAAGGACTTTTAAAAAGTAGAAAATTATACTGTTTCAAAAACTAAATTATTTTGAAAGCTGTGGTTTACTAACAATCTTAATTGTAGATCATATTCCTTCAGTTCCCCTTTCGATAGTTCAGTTTAAATTAGTTTAGAGATATAGCACAGAAACAGGCACTTTGGCTCACCGAGTCCGCACCGACCAGCAATCCCCGCACATTAACACTACCCTAACATGCACTAGGGAATATTTTACATTTACACCAAGCCAATTAAACTACAAACATTTACCGAAGATCTTGGAAAAAACCCATGCAGGTCACGGGAAGAATGTACAAACTACATACAGACAAGCACCCGTAGTCAGGATTGAACCCGGGTCTCTGCCATTGTAAGGCAGTAGCTCTACAGCTATACCACTGTGCCACCCCTAGTAATATTTATTAATGACAATAATATTTATCAATGGGATAGGTACAATGCATTATTTCTCTTAACGTTCAACTATAAATCCAAATTCCAAGTTTCCTTCCATTTCAACCATCCCCAAATCCCTCCCATGAGCACAACTGCAGGTTAGACAAGTCTCTATGGTAGACCTTGACAATTTAAGTGCCTCGATCATTTAAACGGCTGTCTCACTCATCTGAATTACATGAAACCTCTCATGTTGCACTGTTTTCTAATAACTGTGTCTTGTCTAAAACAAATTCTCCATGTATTTCCACATAAAACTTTGCTCACACATAACCAATTGTAGTTACACACGCATCAGTACACTAGGGTCAGGTCAGACAGCACCTACACAATCCATCTGAAAGATCAGAGTGGGCCTGAAAATCACAGCTTTTCTCTGTGCATTCATCCTGATGTGTGAAGTAGCAGACAAGTCATTAAACATATGCTCTTCAAATAAGAATCTACAGAGGCAAGGAAACAGAATTTCCAGCAGAAAATAATAATTTAACTATTGTTGTTATAGTGGTCCTGGTCTTTTTCCAGAATGTATTTGCATGTGCTCCCATACATCTTTCAATCAATCAAATATTGATTGCAGGCCTCATCTGATTTATTATTTCCAGCCCTTAATGTGAAAAATCTAATCACAGAATCAAACTGGGTCAAGGATCATTATCTGGCTGATGAGAATGTGCAAATCCTGAGATACTGTGATTATACTTTAAAATAAAATCAGAGTTGAACTAAGAAGTTGCAGAAGTGGCAGCCCAAATCATAAATTTAAACAAAAATTAATCAAAGTGTAACATTATAAAAACACAACAAAATTATTGGCTGGTGAGTTCTGCATTTTTTCTCTCTAGCCTGAGATGTTGTTTGTTATAAATGATAATACAGTGAAAAAAATAGCACTAACATTCGTGGCTCAAAACTGAAACATTAACTAGACTAAATTGAAAAATATACATATAACTAGTCATTTGGAAATTGTTATGACTAATTAAATTATTTAATGGCACGATGGTTTACATTGGAACCAACCACCTAGCTGGGACTAAGCATGATGTTTGATTATGAGCAGCTCAGGTCTAAAGTTTCAAAAAAGCTTAACAATAAAATAATAATCTTCAGATGGAGAGTATAAGTAGCATATTGTTCTTTATGGGAATTTTGGACATAAACATGGTGAGAAACTGAACATATATTCAAGCGAAAGGATTCCGCAATGAGTAGCACCAGATTTTGAACTAGAACTTACAAGATAGAGTTTTTGATAGTGTCAAATCAGAATGTGTAACAGTGAAAGGGGGGAAATAAACAACATTGTGAGATAAAATTGGCAAAACAAATATTATTTTGCTTAATTTTTCATTAATAATAACATTTGATGTTATAATAATGTGCATTTTTGCAGCGCTAGAGAAGTTTGATATTAATTATGACTTGTCATGTCTTTAGAAATCTATTTGCACTCTAAATGATCAATTCCAATGGTCTTCTGTTATATTCATGTTTTCTTTGGCTTCTCTACCTACCACTATTTCACAGGCATGATTCTTACCTAATGCAACTGCTGGACTATTATTCATATGTTCACCTTCTTCTGCACATGTGCGATCATTGGAATTTCTAGCTAATTCATACATTAATAAAGGTATGTTGTATGTTGTATGATAATGTTGTATCCTCTAAGGCAACATGATCTTGGAGTGGAATGATGGGAGTTCATTGCAGCAACTCCTTGATCTGTTCAGGGAATTGAAAGTACCATCTGTTTGTGATATGTTGCCTCTGGTAATTCATGGACCACTGTTGCATCTGCAATGACTTAACAACTATGGGTCTGACAATTCTCTCAGCAGTTTTAAACTATTTCTTAAAGCCTAGATTTCAAATCTACAAAATGCAAAGAAACAAAGCATGGCTGCTGCTCACCGATAAGTTTGTTAACCTGTATAATCTTGTGCTGTTGGTTAATGGTGTGGTGGTTACTGATGGAGTATTTGCAGTTTGGGGTCAGAAATTTTATTTGTTACAGAGCTAAAATCTTTTTCACCTTTTACTAATTCGGACGTGAAAGACTGTCTTTGGGCCACTTTTGCAACTCATCCAATTCTAATTCCTCTTTGACTGATTTAATAGAATTATGATCAATAGGTTTAAGGGAAATGTTCTGTCCTCTAAGATAGAATGAAAGTAAGTACAGTGACTTCATTTACTATTCATTTATTTTTTTATTTTTAAGATCTGTGAACTTCATGCTCTTCTACCAAAGTTATTGCAGGAACTCAGAATAACTGGAATCTCAGTCTCATATTCTTAACTGTTTTTCTATTGCTTTGGGAAAATCAATGAATCTGTTTTCTAGTCACAAACACCATCATATTTTGATCTAAAAATAGAGCAGTAATCAAGTGAATAAAACTAGCAGTTAATGAACAGCATATTAACTAAAAATGCTGATTGAGAAAAGCAGTTATGTCTTTACTTCATGTAGTGGCCGCCTGCCACTACAACATGGAAGAAGTAAAAGTTTTTTCATTGAAGTAAAATCTGAAAATATTTGCAGCATCATAACTCTCGCCTCTATGTTCTCAGAAAGAATTGTATCCGTACAAAGGGCCTGTCCCACTGTATGAGGTAATTCAAGAGCCGAGTTTAAAAAAAATCAAACTCGTGGTAAGTACGTAGAATGTACGTAGCGGCTACGTCGGAGCTTGTGGATGTCTCGTAGCGGCTCGTAATGCTAATGGCAGGTACTCGGGAAATGAGGTAACTCGTGAAGTTTTTTCAGCACTCGGAAAAATGGCCATGAGAGCCCCGAGTACCTACAAACGGCTATTACCGTAATTCTCCGAGTTCGAATCAGGGAAAACTCGGAGGAACTCTTGAATTACCTCGTACAGTGGGACAGGCCCTTAATGCCCCTGTCCCACTTAGGAAACCTGAACGGAAACATCTGGAGACCTTGCGCCCCACCCAAGGTTTCCGTGAGGTTCCCAGAGGTTCCGGCCACTCTCCATGAGTCACCAGAGGTTTTGGTCACTTGCCTGGAAAGCCTCGATCGAAGCGTGAGCTGCATCTACTGATCAAAGGTCCTATAGGATCTTTGCTACCAACCGCACAGACACACACATACAGACACAAACACGTGGGGAGAAGGGGAAGGAGAAGGGGAGGGAGAAGGGGAGGGAGAAGGGGAGGGAGATGGGGGGAGAGAAGGGGGGAAGAGAAGGGGGGAGAGAAGGGGGGAGAGAAGGGGGAGAGAAGGGGGAGAGAAAGGGGGAGAGAAAGGGGGAGAGAAAGGGGGAGAGAAAGGGGGAGAGAAATGGGGAGAGAAAGGGAGAGAGAAAGGGGGGAGGAGAATGGGGGGGGGGAGAACGGGGGGGAGAACGGGGGGGGCGGAGAAGGAGTGGAGACAGTTTTAAGAAGTTTAAAAAAGTTAGCGGGCATTTTACCTACCGGTGGATCTTTTAGGTCTTGAAAACCAAAGATCCGACAGGATCTTTGCTGAAAACTCCAATGAGCAAATCAAAATGGCCGGTCAGCGAAGGAGATTGCCTTCGACTGCCTGTAAGTAAATAGCAACCCCACTTCACTGGCTTTGACCAAACGGCAACCTATTTTTAGTCGAGGCCGGTTTTTAAAATTTTTAAATAAACGCAGGAACGTAGAAGAAGCCTCAACTACGCAGACACCACTTTCCACCATTAGGGAGAGTGATTGGAACCTCACGGAAATCTTGGGTGGGGCGCAAGGTCTCCAGAGGTTTCCGTTCAGGTTTCCTAAGTGGGACAGGAGCATAACTCTTCCCAATGAGTATTCAAAACAAAAGGTTGCATTGGACAAGCAGCCTGCTTTAAACTTCATCATATCCTTTGCATTGTATTTAATGGAAAGAGAAAAGAGGTGTAGATGTTAAAACAGTTAATAACCCACATTTTCTGCAACTGAGAACATTTAAAATCATTTGCAAAAATATGTGTGAGCAAACCAGTCAAGAATAACATTATTTTGAAAACTGCCCCCAGTAACGTAGCCCAGTAAAGTACACAGTGCATGGTAGGCCTCTGGGGACATGTTGGCCGGTGTGGGCAAGTTGGGCCGAAGGGCCTGTTTCCACATTGTATCACTTGATGACCCCATGGCTCTAAGTGTAACTGTGCCAGTTCGACACATACAAAAGTGAAGGTGGAGGCCAAAGGCTGGGTCCAGGTACTCAGAGGGAAAGAAGGTTTCAAGGTCAGTTTGTTGTAACATGTACCCATTAAGGTACAGTGAGATTTGAGTTACCATATTTAAAAGGGAGGATCAGAATCAGTGGGACTGGGATTAAAAGACAGATTCTGACATATTGCGGGTCAGGGGATGAGATGCATCTGGCTGTGCCCATAATTAGTTTGAACAGTGATAACAGTGGGATGGATGCCAGAGTTGCAGGGCCACTTGAATCTCAATGTTTAAGTTGGAGTTCAGCAATGGACAAATTATTGGGAAGGATAGTGGAAGACAGGGCCTGCCATAAGTGAGTTGGAGGAGGGGAGGTTTTTTACTGGGGAATCAGTAAGTTTGGTGTAATTACTGCAATCTGTGGCTGGAAAGGGAACAGATTCTGCGATTGAGAGTGTTGAAGAGGAGATGGGTAAGATAACTTACCGTACCACTAGGCTGGAACCTACGCAGTGAACATAGCAATGAAAAAAATGTGGATACCACCATGCATGCATTAATTGTGAGAAATGCAGTGTCTGCAGAAATGTTTGAAATTTGAAATACCTGGTCAAATTTCTCAAATGAAGCGATTCAACCAGAAAGCAGTTGTAATTATATTCTTTTCTGTGAATAAAACTGATTTTCATTCAGATGCAATGCAAAAGACAAAACTAAGTAATTTCAAGGGTAATTTCTCTTTTATCCCCAAGGGAGGATAGATGATATCTGGTCAGTTATTATGATAAATTTGGAAGAATGACTGGTGTAGAAATCTGCCCTTGATCGTTACATGTTCACATATTGTGCACTCTTCATAACTTCGCCAACTCAGTTTTATTGAGGTTAATGAAACTTCACATAATTGAAAACAAATTCGGAAGCATTGGCATCTTGAGCTGAGCAGTTAAACAAATAAAACAAGCCTAGAAAACTGCTGTCTTGACAGATTTGTTCCATTAATGGTGTAAGATCTTTGTCTGCTGACAACCCAGGAAACTGATATTTCCTGACATTCAGCAATGTGGTAAAATAATAATTTCTTTTTTTGTGGTTTGATGTCACAAGCCAATCTTTCTTTTTCAGTATTAATCAGTATTATCACTTCAGAACTGTGCATAAATAAAATAAACTGTACTGGTCTCAGCAGATAAAAGATAAATTACCCTTGAAATTACTATTCTCAGCAGAACTGTACTATTCTCAGATACTCATGATGTACAATAAGAAATGCTGTACCTCACAGCTCCAGCAATCTGGGCTCATTTCTGTCTAATGATGCTTTCAGTGTAGAGTTGGCACATTTTCCTTCCGACCAGATGGGTTTGCCCCAGATGCTGTTTTCCAAAAGTGAGTTTGTGGGTCAACTATATGTTATTTGTGGTGTCCATGGATGGCAGGACACTTGGGGCAAATAGGATTGGTGGGATTGTTTTGTGGACCAGCATAGGATCAATGGCTTTGAGAGGTTCATCATGGCACAAATCAACTCCTAGCTCGACAAAAACCTGGACCCACTGCAGTTTGCTTACCTCCAAAACAGATCAACGGTGGATGCGATCTCGCTGGCTCTCCACTCCGCTCTGGACCACTTGGACAACAAAAACTCATATGTCAGGCTGTTATTCATTGACTACAGCTCGACATTTAATACAATCATCCCTCCAAGCTGGTTACCAAACTCTCAGAACTGGGTCTCTGCGCATCCCTCTGCAATTGGATCCTCGACTTCCTCATTCACAGACCACAGTCTGTCCTTATTGGTGGAAATGTGTCAGCCTTGATAACAATCAGCACAGGAGCACCTCAAGGCTGCGTGCTCAGCCCCCTGCTCTGCTCACTCTATACTCATAACTGCGTAGCCAGTCATAGTGTGAACTTCATCATCAAGTTCGGTGACGATACCACTGTTGTGGGACGTATCACTGATGGGGATGAGTCAGAGTATAGAAGTGAGATCAACCGTTTGACCAAATGGTGTCAGCACAATAACCTGTCTCTCAACACCAGCAAAACCAAGGAACTGATCATGGACTTTGGAAGGAGTAGGATGGGGACCCATAGTCCCTTTTATATCAATGGGTTTATGGTGGAGAGGGTCAAGAGCTTCAAATTCCTGGGCGTGCATATCTCTGAAGATCTCTTCTGGTCCGAGAACACTGATGCAATTATAAAGAAAGCACATCAGCGCCTCTACTTCTTGAGAAGATTACGGAGAGTCGGTATGTCAAGGAGGACTCTCTAGAACTTCTACAGGTGCACAGTAGAGAGCATGCTGACCGGTTGCATCATGGCTTGGTTCGGCAACTTGAGCACCCAGGAGCGGAAAAGACTTCAGAATGTTGTAAACACTGCCCCGTCCATCATCGGCTTTGACCTCCCTACCATCGAGGGGATCTACCACAGTCGCTGCCTCAAAAAGGCTGCCAGCATCATCAAGGATCCACACCATCCTGGCCACTTACTCATCTCCCCGCTGCCTTCAGGTAGAAGGTACAGGAGCCTGAAATCTGCAACATCCAGGTTCAGGAATAGCTCTTCCCCACAGTCATCAGGCTATTAAACTCAACTCAACTCAAACAAAACTCTGAACATTAATAGCCCATTGCATTTTATCAGTTTATTTATGAGTGTGTTTATATATTCAATGGTATATGGTCACACTGATCTGTTCTGTATTTATCTATGCCTATAAAGCTCTGAAGCAAAGCAAGAATTTCATTGTCCTATCTGGGACACATGACAATAAACTCTTGAATCTAAACTCTCTTGGCTGAATGGCCTCCTGCATCCTATGGAAATATGAAACTAAGAACAGAGACAATTTAGTTTAGTTTAGTTCAGAGTTACAGCATGGGAACAGGCCCTTCAGCTTATTGAGTCCACGCCTACCATTGATCACCGATTCATACTGGTTCAATGTTATCATCCACTCTCCACACACAAGGGGCAATATACAGAGGCCAATTAACCTATATATCCAAAGTTACTCCAGCATTTTGTGTCTACCTTTGATTTCACCAGCATCAGCAGTTCTTTCCTAGACCTATATATCCGCACGTTTTTGGGATGTGGAAGGAAACTGGTGCACCTGGAGAAAACCAATGCAATCACAGGGAGAATGTGCAAACTCCACGCAGACAGCACCTGAGGTCTGGATCAAACCCGAGTCTCTAGCATTGTGAGGCAGCAGCTCTCTTGCTAGCAGAAAAATAATGAAGATCGGTGAAGCTGCAAACCACCAATGATCACTTCCTTAGTCATTGCCGGTTCCCTACTCTGCAGAAGTACATCATCAAATTCAATTTGAATTGTTTCACTTAGGAATACATTCTAGATCAGTGGCGTTTTGTGATTCACCATTGAATAAATGTCTATTAATCATTATAGAATGTGTATGGTTAGTTTTGTGTGTCAGTTTTACTTCCTAAGACATAGGGAACAAAACAAAAAATATTAATAATAATCCTAAACCTAAATTGAATTCTAGTTGGTAAAACATTCCTGGGTGGAATTCTATATATATATATATATATATAGAGAGAATTCCATCCAGGAATGTACACACACATATATATCTATATTTTACTAAAACTCTCATCTTGTGTGTGTGTGTGCGTGCGTGTGTGTGTGTGTGTGTGGGTGTCAAGTTTCGTTCAGATTGATATTATATTTTACAAGTTATTCACATTTTCAACTTTACATAAACCAGTTTGAGAAAAAATGCCTTGAAGTTGCAGTGGCAGTTGCAGCTATGACATCACAATGGGATCTCATTTACATAAACTGCCTGTCAGCAGTGCTCCACTGTTACAATGTGAACAAAGACAGGACTGCCAGTGCAATGAGAGATGTGTTACATTGTTGTAAGGAGAGGGAGGGGGTGGGAGTGGGGACAAAGAGAGGATTGTTGTTTCATGTTATTTAAACATAGAGTAAAAGGAGGGGGTAGAGAGGGAAGAGGGGTTATGGAGGGAGGGAAGGGGTGACTGAGGGTAGGGGAAAGCAGAGGGAGGAAGAGGTGATGGAGGAAGTGGGGAAGGGGAGGAAAGGAGGAGAGGGGGAAGAAGATGGAGGGTGAAGAGGAGGGGGAGGGAGTGCTGGGAGAATGAGGGGAAATGAGCCATGCCTGCACAGTTGGGAGCTCTGGGTGATTGGTGCAATATTGCGTTGGGGAAACAGGTTGCATTAGGGAAACAGGTGAGTGGTGGAAATGGGTTGCGTTGGGGGAATGGGTGAGTGGTGGAATATTCCACATCTCCACCAATTCCAATAATGGTGGCCAGTGGGAGGGGGGGTGGGGGGCTTTCTGGAGCGCGTATGGGTGTTGTGGGCTGAAGGGACTGGTTCCCAGAGGGCTAGTATGGACATTGTGGGCCAAATAGATTCTTGGGCAAGCGGCTCAGCCACTCAAGCCTGTTGCGCTGGCAACTCACTCACTCACGGTTGGTGGGCTGGCAGTTGATTCACGGCTATTCCTTGAAATTCCATTTCAAGCAGGGTGAAAGGCCACCGAATTTAACTCTAGTTTCTTACCACTTCAAGCAGGGTGCAAGGCCACCAAATTCAAGTGCAATTTCATACCATTTTAAGCAGGGTGTAAGGCCACTAAAGACAGCGAGTCGTGACCTTTCCCTCCTCCTTGCAGAGACTGAACCACGTCCACATTTCTGGGTTTTATAGTCCCTCCCCCACTCCCACCAGAACGGGCGTAGCCTTCATGTTGTGATTGATAGGAGAGAGAATCTGAACATTTTTTAAACACTAATAACTTTTTTATTTTTCATCGATGGGAAAAATCCTCTGCACCTGATGAGCGGAGGGGGACTCTGAGTAAGATGGCCAAAAATCACAGCCGTACGTGGTAGCATTCTTTCTAAAATCAATATAAAGCACAAACAGGAAGTGGTCAAGATAAGACTTTTAATTATATAGAAGGCAAGGCAACTTTAATTAGGCAAGGCAACTTTAATTAGGCAAGGCAACTTTAATTAGGCAAGGCAACTTTAATTAGGCAAGGCAACTTTAATTAGAAACGGCAACTTTAATTAGGCAACACAGCTTTAGCATTTCCAAACCAAAGGCAACACAGCTTTAGCATTTCCAAACCAAAGGCAACACAGCTTTAGCATTTCCAAGCCAAAGGCAACACAGCTTTAGCATTTCCAAACTATATTTTCAAACCACATTAAGGGCACTGACAGGTCATTGAAGTTTAGTAGACATGCGTTCTGTGTTATTCACAGCTCAGACTGAGAGACGTGACCCTCTCGTTTCACCATTTTGCAGAGACTGACTGAGGCACTCAACACTTTCGGGTTTTATAGTCCCTCCGGAAGGGGCGTGGCCTTCAGGAGAGTGAATCTTTACAGGAGAGAGAATGTTTTTAAACACTAATAACTTTTTTTGTTTTCATCGATGGGAAAATTCTTCTTGTCTTGCACAGCGGAGGGGGACTCTGAATAAGATGGCCAAAAATCACAGCCGTAAGTGGCAGCGTTTTTTCTAAAATCAATATACAGGAAGTGGTCAATATCAGACATTTAGTAATATATATATATAATATTTTGGTTTTTTTTTCAGACATTTAGTTTAATTAGATAATAACGGAATTAAACAATGTTTGATGATGATGACTCAGAAGAGTCATATACACTCTGAGCTTCTTTACCAAGAGATTGTCAAGGTCCACTGCACATTTTCAAGAGTCATCAATCAAGAGTGTTTTTCATTATCATATGTCCTGAAATTGATGAACAATGAAATTCTTATTTGCATCAGCACAATAGATATGTAAACATAGTACTCTGCAATCACAGTAATAAACAAACTTAAAAGTTATTTAAACTTTAAACTTTAGAGATACAGTGTGGAAACAGGTCTCATCAGCCCACCGAGTCTGCACCGACCAGCGATCACCCTGTGCACTAGCACAATCCTGTACATTAAGGACAATTTTAAAATTTTACTGAAGCCAATTAACTTACAAACCTTTACATCTTTGGAGTGTGGGAGGAAATCAAAGCACCTGGAGAAACCCCATGCGTTCACAGGGAGAACACCCCAACCCCGTACAGTCAGCACCTGTAGTCAGGATCAAACCTGGTTCTCTGTCGCTGCAAGACAGCAACTCTACTGCTGCTCCACTGTATATAAGAACAAGAATTAAACAATAATAGTGCAAAGATAAAAACAATAAAATAAATGCCCCCCAAGTCTATGTAGTTTAGAGCTTATTTGGAGGTTGTAGCATTTAATGGCCTGATGGTTGTTGGAAAGAATCTGTTCCTATACCTTCTTCCCAATGGCAGTAGCAAAATGAAAGTGTGGTCAGGTGGTGTGGGTCTCTCATGAAGCTGGCTGCCTTTTTGAGGCTGCGACTCTTGTAGATCCCCTCGATGGTGGGGGGGGGTCAGGACTGATGGACCAGGCATTATTCACCACTGTTTTGTAAACTTCCTCATTCCTGGGTGTATGAATTGTTGTACCAGGCTGCAATGCAACCAGTCAATATACATTCTACCATATGCTTGTAAATGTTCCAGAGATTATTCATTGACATACCAAATCTTCTATACTATATACCTGTAGAAGTTCAAGAGAGTTTCACTTGTTACTATTCCAAAGTTTTTCTAGGAGATATTCTTATTGGCTGTTACCATCAAATTAAGTGATTTGTAATCTTAGTGCATAATATTCCAATCCAATTCCAATGGGTTAATATTTGGATTAAAATATAGCTTTGAATAATTTTATGTGTATGTACAGTAAGCAGTGCAAAATTAGAAGACATTAAACACCATAATATATCAGATTTTACTTCGGAGTCACGTGAGTGACTACGTGAAGAACCCTGCCAGGACGCATGCGTGTCATATCGCTTTCACGCTTGCGAAACGACAGGCGGGGTGGAGCGGTTCCCCCGCAGCGGTAAGTTTGAAACCACGACCTGCAGGTAAGTGATTTACTCTGCGGTAGTTTTTGTCCCCGCGCTGTTTTTACACAGGGGGGGGGAAGCTGGACAAAATAGTGTCCACAAGTGCTGCGAGTAAAGCTGGCTGGGGAGGACCGCGAAGTTGCGGAAGCCAGCAGCAGCTGAAGGCACAAGCCCCGTAAGTGGGATCAGCTGTGCCGACTTTTGGTCCCGCGCCGGCCAGAACACCACGGCCGGGCGGGAGACTATTCAGAATGGGGCCGTCGACTTTTGACAAGTCGAAAATGGCAGGAGGCGGGGTGGAACGACGTTCCCCCGTAGCAACAATTTAAACCAGGACCTGCAGGTAAGAGCTGCGGTCTTTTTGTGTTTTCCCATGCTCATTACAGGTGGAGAAACCAACGGGCTGCGACAAAGCTGGTGGACTAGCAGCGGCCAGCGGCACTTGAATCACCTATAATGGGATCAGCTGTGCCCGATGTCGCCTCCGCACCGGCCAGATCCACTCCGCGGCCGGGCGGTAAGGCAAGACAAAAAACCATCAAAGTCGTGGACTCAGAGGAGTCCGACTTTGAGCAGCCGCGGGCGGCCAGCGACCGTGAGCGCTGGAGCCGGACGGAGCGGTGTGTGGAGCATTTGCTCCAACGTGACAGGCTCCGGGAGATAGAGTCGGGTCACAGTGGGCTCTATGGCAAACCCACAGCAGTACCTCTTGAAGGGCTGCACAGTGCTTCTACCTCATCAGAGGGGAGCACTGCGGGTCAGTTCTGGGCTGATCTGGAAGAGGGGTTCGCAGAAGAAAAGTCAAGTGTGCAGGGGGTGCAGGAACAAGAACACCTACTGGACATGGTGTCCAACTTCATACAGCCAGACCAGACTGGCCAAAACCTGGAGCAAAAGCTAGCTGCCAGTATAGACTATATGTCTCTCAACCAGCTACAAGAACAGGCTGTACTGGACACCACATCAAGACACCGATACTACTATTTGGAGGCAACCTATCGAAGCAAGTCAAGGAGCTCGATGAGGAAGCAAAAACCATGGGACTAATAAAAGGGACTCCATCAAATAGCCACTACAGCCGTAGACAGCACCCCTACGCACCCACCAGTAGAGCAAGACCGACTGGTGAAAGCTCGAAGGCCCGGTACACAAAACACGAGTCTTTTTTAGGCCATGGCCCAGGCCGGCCTTCCTGGAAAATACGCGGACCTCCAACGTCAACCAAACCACAAATCCAGACACCAGCGCAGCTACATCAGTGAAGAACTTACAAAAATAAGTAAACCTGCCACTGGTAACTATGGAGCTAGGTAGGTTCCCTACAAAATACAGGGAGCATGGAGGTTGGGGGGGAGAATACACTCCTTTCTGAATGCATGGAGCATGTTAACAACCGATACTTACATTTTAAGCAGTATCCAGGGATATACAATAGAATTTATACACAAGTACAGCCCTCCAGTTCAACATATACCGAAATGAATGTTCGTACTTTCTGGTAAAGAAAAATCAGAGGCGCAAGCTGAACTGGAGCGGCTTTACGCAAAAGGTGTAATTGAAAAAAACCAACACGAACCACTAGAATTCGTGTCCAATATATTTACCAAAAACAAAAAGATGGTGGTTGTCGCATCATCATAGATCTGACCAAATTGAATACATTTGTACAATATATTCATTTCAAAATGGAAACCTTTGTTACTGCTAAACAATTAATTTCCAAAGGTTACTTCATGGCCAGCATCGATTTAAAAGATGCTTACTATTCGGTGCCTATACAAGGTGACCACAGATGTTACTTAAAATTCAACTGGATGGGACAGCTCTGGCAGTATACAGCACTACCAAATGGATTATCATCAGCCACAGGCTGTTCACAAAAATTTTGGAACCAGCCCTAGCGTTTCTACGGAAACAAAAACACATGGTCATGGCATATCTAGATGAGATACTTATTGTGGGCAACTTTGGAATTGGCCAAACAAACAGTAACAGCCACAAAACAGTTATTTGAAACTGGGATTTATTATCCATCCAGTTAAATCTAAATTAACACCTTCCACTACTATGGACTATTTGGGGTTCACAATTGACTCAGTTCACATGTCGGTGACTTTGCCAAAGGGAAAGGCTATAGACTTAATAGAGGCTTGCAATAACCTCATTGACATCAGTAACCGTCCATCAGATTGGTAGCAAAAGTAATTGACAAAATGGTGGCTGCTTTTCCAGCCACACAATTTGGACCTTTACATTACCAAAATTTACAGAGAGCAAAAATACAAGCACTCAAAATCAATGCTGGTCATTTTGACAGACCAATGCAGCTACCAATCAAAGCTATAATGGAACCAAAATGGTGGATAGATAACATTTGGCTTTGTTTCAATCCAATCATTGTCAGTAACCCTTATATGGTGCTACAAACTGATGCCAGTGCACTTGGTTGGGGTGCCACCAATTCCATCTCCAGCTGTGGAGGTAGATGGACTGCTCAGGAGGCATCATTATTACTAACACTGGGCATAAACTACCTGGAAATGTTGGGTGCATTCAATGGCCTAAAGTCATATTGTACTGGGTCATATCACCAGCATGTTAGACTACAGATTGACAATACCACCGTGGTAGCATATATCAACCACATGGGTGGAAACAAATCGACATCATGTGACAATCTGGCTAATACAATTTGGCAGTGGTGTATCCAGAGAGATATTTGGATATCAGCTACTTACCTACCAGGTAATGTTGAATAAAAAGTATTTGCTGATATTACAGCACGATATGGAACACCAGATATCGATCTATTCGCATCCAGGCTTAATCACCAGTTATCAAATTATGTTTCATGGGAACCAGACCCTGGGGCAGCGGCGACAGATGCATTTTCGCTGCATTGGGAGGAAATTGTTTATTTATGCATTCCCTTCTTTCTGCCTCATCAGTCAGGTATTAAGGAAAATACAGCAGGACTCTGCGTCTGGTATTTTGGTAGTACCCGATTGGCCTACTCAACCATGGTTCCCAGTGATAATGAACATGGTATTAGAACCATGTATCACCATCCCGAATAGACCAGACTTATTGGTTCATCCCGTAACAAGGGATGGCCACCCATGCCATAACTATTTGAATTTATTAATTTGTAGAGTTTAAAAATACCTCTACTACAGCTGGGACTGACGGACCGAACAGTGAACATGATTTCGGCGGCCCAAAGACAGTCCACCAAAAAACAGTATCTGGTCTATATCAGGAAGTGGGAGATGTATTGTAACAAAAACAGCATCACCTACAGAGATATGAACATCCCATCTGTTCTGGAATACCTGGCAGGCCTCCATTATGATGAGGGGCTCAGTTATAGTGCCATCAACTGCGCCAGAAGTGCCTTATCGACTTATCTATGGTAAGGAACAGAGCGTCACTCTGTTGGAACTCATCCATTGGTAACAAAACTTATGAGGGGAATTTTTAATACCAATCCCCCAAGAACCAGGTACTCCCAAATATGGGATGTGAGTATTGACCTGAAGATGCTCAGGAATTGGTCTCCAGCAACAGCTCTGTCCCTACATAGACTGACATTAAAAACAGTCATGCTAATGGCATTGGTCACGGCACAAAGGGTACAGTCATTACATAAATTAAGACTGGACAACATGACTTCTTCATCTAAAAACGTTACGTTTCATATTTATGAATTAGTGAAACAGAACAGACAGGGATCAGCGGGCCTCAATATCGAATTTAGGTCTTACCTAACAGATGATCGTCTCTGTATAGTAAAACATTAGTCGTTATATATGGAGAAAACGAAAATCATCAGAGGCAATGAGAAGGCACTTTTAGTCAGCCATAAGCAACCACACAAAAAAATTACCCCATAAATAGGGGTTATAATTTGTGTTAATCAATTCATGGATTTCAATATCGGATTCATGTCTAAAATATGTTGACACAATTCCTCCTACAGTCATCAAGGCAGATGTGATGCATGGACTCGTTTCCACGGCATGAAATCACAGAGCTTTAAAATCTTCACGTAGTCACTCACATGACTCCGAAGTAAAATAGTAAGATTAAACGAAAACTTACCAGTTTGAAGTTTGATCGTTATTTTATGAGGAGTAACGTTGAGGGATTACGTGCCCTCCGCTCCCACCCTTGATCATATACTTAACTGGTATCTCTTCTCTAATCTTACTATGTTTAGTCATTACAGTTATCTGTGATTTCACACCGCTGCTTTGAAGAATGACATGCATGCGTCCTGGCGGGGTTCTTCACGTAATCCCTCAACGTTACTCCTAATAAAATAACGATCAAACTTCAAACTGGTAAGTTCGCGTTTAATCTTACTATTAAAATTAACAAGGCAGTAGCCTAAAGATCACAGATTCAAGAAAAAATGAGCTTGGAGGTCTTGACTGTTGACATTGTGATTTTGCTTTAATGAGAAAGAGCAGTGAAATATTTTCATATCTAAAAAATAACCAAATATGGAAGTTATACTTTGATTTATGAATAAAGAAACATTCTCCGTTTATATGTATAGGCCTAGATTTCGACACACTGAACTGCCAGCATTTCTGAGTATAAGAGCCAATGGGGTCCGAGAATACTGTGTGGGAATCCTAAACTTACTGGTCCAGTTTCAGCAGGTACTTTCCAAGCTGCTTCCCACACGCAACATCACAATGAATCTAATGGGAGGGTATAAGCTTGCTAAGATTCCCCGATGCACGCTGAGGAATCTATTTCTGGATCTGAGCCAAATTAGATTTGGCACAAGATCCATGATCCCCCTTATTACAATGAGGATTGTACACTGCAAGCGAAGGAATAGATGAATAGATGAATAGCATTTGTTTAATTACTTGTGTTTGATTTAGTGTTTTAGTTTTAGTCAGAAACATTCACAGGCATTGAAAAACCATGACAACTTTCAAAACATAGTGGGCAGGATTTCATGAAAACTTTGTGTTTTTTGAAGGGTTTTGTGGCAGATTTGTTCTGCTGAATATAAACATTGCAAACTCGTGGCTCTGCCACCACACAGCGCTTCATTCTTTAATTCCCTCTCAGTTCAGAGGATGAATCTTCCAGATCCAGAATAAATGTAAAAAATGGGGAATGTGAGTTGTCGAACGCCAGACTTTAGCAATTGCCTCATGATTTAATAATTATGTCGATAAATTAAATCTAACCATGCAATATTGACATTTGTTTTATTATTACATTTAATAGTATCACGGACCAATACAGTAGCATTACTATGGAGGAATATGCCTAGACCATTGAACCAAGAAATATGTTTGAATCCCACCATGTCTACTAGGGATTTAAAATTCAAGTAATTATTCAAATTTTCAATGAAAAGCCATGCACAGTAATGTTGACCATGAAATCGCCGGTTTGTTTCAAAAATCCATTTTGTTCACTAATATCCTTCAGAGAACAAAATAGTTTTATTCTTACCCAGTCTAGTCTACATGTAACTTCAGACCTGTCAGTTTGGTTAACATTTATTGGCCTCCTGAGTTCTGGGACAATTAGAGAAATACCAAAATTGCTGGTATTGCCGACTTCTGGGAGTGAATGACTATTTAAAAAAAATGTTTATCATAAGTTAATAAAAAGATTGTTATTCTTATAATATCTAGGTCTGAAATCTGTTTCCCCAATATTTTAAATAAATCATAAATATTTCATCATGTATCTGCATTCTCTCAGGGGCAATGGCATCTAACCCTATAGATATGTTGAAAACACGTTGGACTTTATGAAATGCACAATTAAATTTATTGTTGTTCACCAAACAAGAGCATCTGTCAAAAATCTGCAAAAGTGTCTCAAGGTGATGTTCCTTCTGGTTTCACTTCTTGTTATTAGGGATATGCATGCTTTCGTCCTGACAACTCTACCAGATGGTACAGCAAAGGGTTAGATTTGTTGTATGTAAGAGTGAGGGATTGAATTCATACTCAGCCTTTTGCTGGAACAACGAGACCAGCATAAATGTGGCCACAATGTGCTAACAAGTATTAAATAATAAACATTTCAACAACCTACACTTGCAGATATTTCCTTTTATTATCAACAACTGTAATAAGATTTGTTAAAACTGAAAAGCAGGTTTGATAAATCTATCATATCCCCTTAATTAAAGTCGACAACAGAATCATCTCAAATGCATCACATCCTCCAGGCATTCAGGAGGTTGCTCTCCACCACTGTGAAACAGTAAATATTAAATTGACCAGACAAAAGTAAACCTGACTAAATATATTACCTAGGTACACAAAAATGCTGGAGAAACTCAGCGGGTGCAGCAGCATCTATGGAGCGAAGGAAATAGGCGACGTTTCGGGCCGATACCCTTCTTCAGACTGATGGGGGGTGGGGGAGAAGGAAGGAAAAAGGGAGGAGGAGGAGCCCGGGGGCAGGGGGATGGGAGGAGACAGCTCGAGGGTTAGGGATGGGGAGGAGACAGCAAGGGCTAGCAAAACTGGGAGAATTCAACGTTCATGCCATCCGGACGCAATCAACCCAGGCGGAATATGAGGTGCTGTTCCTCCAATTTCCGGTGTTGCTCACTCTGGCAATGGAGGAGACCCAGGACAGAGAGGTCGGATTGGGAATGGGAGGGGGAGTTGAAGTGCTGAGCCACCGGGAGTTCAGGTAGGTTATTGCGGACTGAGCGGAGGTGTTCGGCGAAACGATCGCCCAACCTCCGCTTAGTCTCCCCGATGTAAATCAGCTGACATCTAGAGCAGCGGATGCAGTAGATGAGGTTGGAGGAGATACAGCTGAACGTTTGTCGCACCTGGAACGACTGCTTGGGTCCTTGAATGGAGTCGAGGGGGGAGATGAAGGGACAGGTGTTGCATTTCTTGCGGTTGCAACGGAAAGTGCCCGGGGAGGGGGTGGTACGGGAGGGAAGGGAAGAATTGACATGGGAGTTGCGGAGGGAGCAGTCTTTGCGGAAGGCAGACATAGGGGGAGATGTCCAGGAGGTCCAATTGGTCTCCAGCAACAGCACAAGCACAAACACAGAAGTCCACGACACAACATAACCCCACCGTGGCACCAAAGTTGAGGAAGGTACCATAGTCCAGCCAGCCTCCCCGCCGGTCTTCCCAGATGTTCACCCGTGGTCGGGGCCTCCCGAGCATCCGCAGTCGCCACCACGGGCGGCCCGATGCTCAGGCCCTCTCGCTGGGAACGATGGAACCCCGACGCCGAACCCCGATGGAGAACATCCTCAGCGGCCCAGACCTCCAGATCAGCCACCTCCCACCGGAGTCCGCGGCTCCCGAAGTCCACAGGCTTAACCGGGCGGAGTCGCATGTTGGTCAGCGCCGCCCGTGTTGGGAGCTCCGCGAACCACAACTCCGCGATGTCGGTGCAGCAGGCCCAGCACCCGAGGCTCCAAACGGCGATCCCCGGTGAGACATCGCCCGCCCCACGATGTATCCAGCGCTGTGCCGCTGCTGCTGCTGGGGCTCTGGTCGGTCCCGGCAGGAAAGGCCGCACCAATCCAGCAGGTAGGCTGCTGGGGGGGGGGAAGAGGGGCGAGGACGCAACTCGAATAATAGTCACAGCCTCTCCAGGAAGCGACTGAAGGACGGTATCCCCCTTACCGTACCCTCTGCCCCCATATAAAGACATTAAAAATAACACCAAAAAACGCTCTTCAACAAAAAAAACAAAAAGATACCGAACTGAAGGCGGAGGCAGCTACCAACAGTGCCACCGGATGTCTGGAAGAACTGCCTGTCCTGCTGAGTTACTCCAGCATTTAGTGTCTGTCTACAGTTTAAACCAACATCTGCAGTTCCTTCCAACAACAATACTTGGTGGAGTCTAGGTTGGTCACAAGTGTGGGGTATTTGGGACAAGCAGTTAGTTGGACAAAGGCCAGAGATGAAAGCAAATAAATGTATGAAATATGGATAAAGGGATGTGAATTGTGAAGCCAGAGGAGGCAATGTAGGTGGAAGGAGAGGAGGAGGGGGAAATTGGTGGAGTCTAGGTTGGTCACAAGGAACTGAGAGGGGAAGAAGAAGAAGAATAAAAATGGGGAGAGGGCGGGGGGGGGGGGGGGGTTGGTTGGTAGGTTACCTAAAATTGGAAAATTCAATGTTGATAACATTGGGTCGTAAGAAACCAGAGCGGAAAATGCATGGTTGCTTTTCCAGTTTGCTTGTCGTCTTCAGTGGAGGCCAAGTCACTGGATGGATTTAAGAGAGAGTTAGATAGAGCTGTAGGGGCTAGTGGAGTCAAGGGATATGGGGTGAAGGCAGGCACGGGTTATTGATAGGGGATGATCAGCCATGATCACAATGAATGGCGGTGCTGGCTCGAAGGGCCGAATGGCCTCCTCCTGCACCTATTTTCTATGTTTCTATGTTTCTCCTCCTTCTCCACCTACTCATTCTCCTCCTTTTTGTTTTCCTTTCCATTCTCCACCTACTCCTTCACTTTTCTCTTTCTCCTTCTCCTTTGTCCCAATGCCCCACCTGGACTCACAGTCATTTCTAACCTCCTCTTCCCTTCCACCTACATTTCTTCCTCTGGCTTCTTGCAACTATTTCATTCTTATCTCAAACATTTAGTCTTTTCTCCTCTGGCCTTTTTTCAACCATCTGCCTACCCACTGCCCCCCCCCTCTCCCCCCCCTCTCCCCCCCCCCCCC